>NC_090213.1:0-305833 GCF_033026475.1 Channa argus | reverse complement strand
CTGCTGACACAAAGGCATAAAAAGCAAGACTGGAGTTTGCCAAAGCTTATGTGACAAAAGCACAAACCTTCTGGGAGAACGTACTGTGGACAGATGAGACAAAAGTAGAGCTTTTCGGTAAAGGACATCATGGTACTGTTTACAGAAAAAGAAATGAGGCCTTCAAAGAAAAGAACACAGTCCCTCCAGTCAGCTTTGCTGCTTCTGGCACTGGATTCCATGACTGTGTGAACGGTATCATGAAATCATATAATTACCAAAGAATTTTGGGACACAACATAGTGGCCAGCATCAGAAAGCTGCGTCTCCACCAGAGGCCATGGGTCTTCCAGCAGGACAAAGACCCAAAACGCACTTCAAAAAGCACTAAGAAATTATTCCAAACAAAGCGCTGGACAGTTCTGAAATGGCCAGCAATGAGTCCAGATCTGAATCCCATAGAACCCCTGTGGAGAGATCTCAAAACAGCAGTTGGGAGATAGCATTTGGCTTGCCATGTACCTCACTTATAAGTCGCTTTGGATAACACTTCTGCTAAATGACTAAATGTAAAATTAAATCCTTCAAACCTGAATGACCTGGAGCAGTTTGCAAAAGAAGAGTGGTCCACAATTCCAGTAGAAAGGTGGAAGAAACTCATTCATGGTTAAAGGAGACGATCGATTTCAGTTATTTATGCCAAAGGGGTGCCACCAAGTATTAAGTCAAGGGTGCCAATAATTTTGTCTAATCCATTTTTTGGGTTCTGTGTGGAATTGTATCAGATTTGACTTTTCTTCTCTGTTTTTATTGTGTTGTTCCAATGCAAATAAAAATAAACTAATAAACGTGAATACCAATACATTTGTAACTGCAACAATTTCCCTGAAAGCCAGAAACAAAGTTTAACTTTACCTGCCTTCAGTTCAATGTTCAGGCACATTAAGTTTTTAGTCAAAGTCAGAAATATCCAGAGGAAGTTTCTGTATGTTTTCATGAGACATCATATAACTGAGGTTCAGTTTGGAAATGCTTGTTATCTAAGGAAACAATATAATATGCCTTTGTTAGTCATTAATTACAAATCACATGATAACGACTTGCAAGAAAAGTACAATACAAAAGAACAGAATTAACAATCACTTACATGAACTGGGTGCTGATGGTACACTTTGGGATGAAGGTCCAGGTTGTTCTTCTTCAGATGTTCTTCCCATAGAAGCTGATGGGGTAGGCACAGGGCTCCTCATTCCGGCAGCACGTTCTGCTTTCAGATATTTTACTGCGTTGTTTGGCTGTAAATGAACATAAAAAGCAAAGATTTTTGTATCTTGGGTCCAGCAGTGTTGCTAAGGTGCCAAAGAACAGTGCTTCAAGTTTTGGAGGTTTATACAAGTCATGTTTTAGACTAAAACAAATCCTTTACAGTGAAGGTTGTTTCCACAGTCATGGTCTGACTGAGTTTCTCCCTCCAGGATGGAACACTGTGCACAACAGAGACTAAGTATGCATTTAGTTTGATTCTGTCGCTTCCAGTTGCAAAAGAAAATTTGAAAATGCATGTTTGAATTGTTCCACTTCATAAAAATATCTGTATATCAGTAAGCAAAGAAAAAACATCACATGTCCAATGATAACCTGTGTTTTTCTCTCCATCAGATGTCTGTGAGCTGGAGCTGGATCCAAACAGAATAAACACAGAACTAAAACTGTCTAAGGACAACAGGAAGATGACCCGGGTGGAGGAGGATCAGCCATATCCTGATCATCCAGACAGATTTGACTGGCATCAGCTTCTGTGTAGTAATGGTCTGACTGGTAACTGTTACAGAAAGGGTTTTGTAGAAGTGAATTACAGAGGAATCAACAGGAAAGGAGATGGTGCTGACTGCAGGTTTGGAGGGAATGGTTGCTCCTGGAGTCTGAGATGCTCTGATGATGATTTTTGTGTCTTTCACAATAACAGTGGGACAGTCATTGATTTCAACTCCTCTTCTTTCTGGGAGAGTAGCAGTGTATGTGGACTGTCCTGAAGGAACTCTGTCCTTCTACAGAGTCTCCCCTGAGAAACTGATCCACCTCCACACCTTCAAAACCACATTCCCCAAACCTCTGTTTGCTGGCTTCGGGTTAAGGGAGTATGACTCCTCTGTGACCCTGTGTTCTCTGTACGAGAGAGAATCTCCTCCTGTGCATACAAACACTGACACTGCATTCTCTGTATATTTAGTCTTTTTATATTAAACAATATATCGTCTGCTGATGTCAGAACAATTGCACTGACTTTGCATCTGTAGAAAGAAGTTTTCCAAGTTTTCATTGAGACTTTAACTACAGCAGCTCTGTGTAATAAAGTCATCTGAAGAGGCTGCTGATTAGTGTGAAGGAAGACTCATCTCAATGTAGCAAACAGTAACATAATGCACATGTTCAATAATTAAATTAATTAAATTCATATTTCATTTTGTCTGGATATTCAATAAATATAAACTTTGACAAACAACAAAAATACTCTTATTGCATTTGTTTTGCATTTGAACTATCGATTCATTAACAGAGACAAGCTGAAATAAAAACTGTTGATATGTGATGAAAATATGAACCCTTTGAAAAACTGGGGGAATTTAAAAACACATCTGACTAGTTTGCAGCTAACCATAACTTTTGATATCAATAGTTTTCAGTCAACTGATTTTGTATTATATTCAATTAATGATCTTCCTTTCCTTCCTGCCATTTTCACATATTTCAAACAATTCTGTCTCTTATAAACATGACATGAAATCATCAGCTGTCAGAAAGCAGCTTTTAGAAAGACCTGTGTTCATGACTCAAAATATATTGGAAATACTGTATAGTAATGTAATTTGACTGTGTAGGTCATTTTATGAAAACTATCAATATTCAAAAACTACACGGTAGAATGAAAATTTTCATGTGGTTACGCCTATTACAATTTTTATTAAAGAGGGAACCATTGTAACTCTCAGCTAGTATCTTAGAATGAGACTTTGCTACCATTACCAACTGCCACAAGCAGTAATGACAGTTTAATTTGATTCTGTTCATATTTACATGTTGAAAGTGCTGCACTATTCTAAAAGGACATAAATATAATTCAAAGGGGAACAAAGGTAAAAATAAAAGCTTATAAAAGCACGGGGTGCACAGAGGTGAAGTACTACGCACCCAGGTCTAATCATCAGCTGGCTGCAAGCCTTTCTGTGTGGAGTTTGCATGTTTCCTCATGCATGTTGGGTTGACTCTAAATTGCTCGTGGGTGTGAATGTGAATGGTTGTGTTGTGTGTGTCTCAGTATGTGAAGACTGGCAACATGTCCAGAGCGTATCCCAGCTCTTGCACAGTGTCAGCTTGGTTCGGCCTCACATCCAACATCAAGCATGTTGCTATAGTGCAATTAAGAAGATTGTGTAGTGTAACACATGGAAACAACTTATTTACAATTGCGAAAGTAACAGGTGTACTGATGAGTGTTCTAATGAAAGGAAGGTGCTAAAAGTTCAAAGTCCAATGTTTTAAGTGCAGCAGGAGGTGGAGGATAAAAAAGAGAGTTCAGCTTTCTGACAGCCTGGTCAATGGCAGGCACACAGAACTAGGCACCTTCTCCTGGCTATGTGAGGGGTGGCTGGAGTTGCCCACAAGGCTAAAAGCTTGTTGGTTGAAGTGGGTGTTGTATATGTCCAGGAGTGAAGGTAGTAATACACCAATGAGGTTTCCAGCTGTGAACTGCAGGGTCTGTTGGCGGTAACACAGAGTGCTGCAGCTGGTCTGAATGCTGTCAATGGTGCCACAGTAGAAAAAGCACATGGTGGATGGCTGGGTGGATTAACCATTCCTTACTCACCTGAAGGAGGACATTGATGTATCTGCACCACCTGGTCAGGTGGCTCCTGTGGTTTGTCTCATCTCCACTACAGTTGCGTTGTCCACATAGTCAGTACGTGATTGGAGCTGAAGGTTGGTGTGCATTCATGGGTCAACAAGGTGAAAAACGGGACTGATCACACATCCGTAGAGGACTCCTGTGGTCGGTGTGATGGTGATGGAAATGTTGTTTCCAACTTGAACTCGTTGTTGCCTCTCACTGAGAAAATCCAGCAACTGCTTATACATTGACATATTTAGCCCCAGCTGGTCCAGTCCACTTATATCTAAAGTTAACCTGACGTGTGTCCTGAACAAAGTCTGATAATAATATGTATAATAATATATTATAATCTACAATATATCATATCACAAACAATGTCAAGTCTGCAGTTTGTACTACACATTTGTACATGTGAGTCTTAATTAAATCCATTACTAAAATCTAATTGTGGCTTGACAGACACGATCCTAACACAGTGTCGTCACAAACAATGTGCTTCCAAACATTTCTTAGTAAAAAATTGTCAAAATGGTAGTTTGATATTGTTCCAGAGTTTGTCCTCATAAACACTGCCCACACACATGCTAAGCTGTAACTCTATACTGAAGTTTAACTAGAGAAATTAATAAAAAGATGTTTAAAGAAAATTGTGACAATTTAAAATCAGGCACCATTCTGGTCTAAGTTTGGTTAGGAAGCACAGATGAGGAACAGAAAAAAAGGGTCTTACCTTATCTCAGGCCCCTCCCTTACTCAAATCAACCCACATGTGCAGATGTATTACTGTACACACGATCCAAACATGGCCAGGCGGCACCATCTAGTGGACAGAGTGTGGACCTGACTGGGTTTTTGCGATAAATGTTTTTTGAGGAAATGTGAGACAGTGTCAAGGTTCTGTAACATAGTGATTAAAATCCTCAAATACTCAGGAGGGCAAAGGACATGGAGATAGAATTTGTTGGACCAGCCGAAAATCGCTCCATCACTTATCTTAATGTGGAGAGGTGTCTCCTGTGACACAGGACTGCTGACCCCCCCAAAATCTAATCAGATCATCTTTAAGTCCTAACCCTAACCCAGAGAAACGTCCTTGAATATTATCGCAACAATGTCTGCAAAGGTTTTTCTGTAATTCACAACAATGAAAGGGAAAAAAATGTCATCTAAGTATTTTATTCTTGACGCTTGTTACATATTTGAAGAAATTCCCCCAAGAAGTACCTTTTATATAGCCTCAAGAATAAAATGGACATGGGGCCAAAGTGACCCAGTCCAAGTCCAAGTGGTCATTTGTTGCAAATTTTCAAAAAAATCCAATCCGAGTTTTTCCTGAGATATCATGTGTACAAAAATAGTTACGTCAGGTAACAGTGACCTTCACTATTGACTACCAAAATCTAATTAGTTTATCAGTGTATTTACATTTCTACCATATTGTACATAAATATATGTCTAGGTATTACTGTGATATTGTGTTCACAAATATGGGATGGATAAAAAGGACATATGCAAAGTCACAGTAATAATACCCTTTTCACAGCTGACCCCCCCCAAGATCTAATCAGATCATGTTTAAGTCATGTTGGATGTTTGTGCTAGATTAGAAGAAGTTTCTTCAAGCCATTCCTGATATATCACATTCACTGGGATGGACGAACAAATTGACAAACTGAAAGCAAAATGCCTTCAGCTACAGCTGTTGCACAGCGCAGAGCCATAGAAACACTGTTCTTGAGTACCACAAACAATACACCACCAGACACATTGGCATTGTGTGACTAGTGAGCACACAGTGTCCTTTTCATTTTCACACACTGTGTTTTAATTTAAAAATATCCCCCTAAAAGCACATAGCTACTGTAGCAGAGAGTAGAAGGAGATCAGGTGTAATGAGAGAGGAACAAGGAAGTTAAAATCAGAAACCTATTACTTGTTGGACAGGTTGTGAAGTTGTTCTGTTTTTTTTTGGATTTTTTTGGACTGTGAAGTTGTAAAGCTGTAACTTTGTCGCCACATCAAAAGCTCACAGACTTCAGGACTGATGAGGGACAATGAGCAGCTTCTTTTCTTCAAATGACCCCAAAGTGTCTGTGAGTCGACCTGAAGTGAGTTTAGCAGGTGAGAAAACTAGCAGAGAAATGTGAACATGATTGTGATGGACTGGGATTCCACTGTGTTGTACCATTGTTTGACTGGACTAGAGAAATTGTTCTTGATGGTGATTAACTGTCTGGGATAGAGTGCAGGGGTTTTGGAATGATTACATACATGCAGTATTATTGTTAGTAATTACCAGGAAAAGCTGAGCTCTCATCATTACAGAATCTTGTCGTTTCACAACTTGTTGGACAGCTTTAATCACTTTGAGTTATGTACTTTTTTTAAACTGTAAATGCTCTGAGTCTTCACCATTGTCCTATTATGTGGAAGACATTTGGTTTTATCAACGTCCCTTTTGCACAGTCCATATCTCAACTGTGCAACACCTTTTTTAGAAGGATCAGAATCAATGGGATCAAAGGGAACTTTGTGACTTTTGGAACCCCTCAGCTACTGTGTCAGGGCTCAAACAGAAGAGAAATTTATCCTGCGACTCTATGTTCACAATCTTTTATATTTCAGACATTTTAAAATACTCATAAGGGTGCAAATATACCGACCGTGTGCAATGCAGTTTGTTGTTTAGAATGGAATTTTAAACAAACGTCTGATTTGGTGTAGTTGTGCCACATGTAGAAAAGTAAAAAAACTACAGATACTAGATCACAATTATTGATTCTGACAATTGTTTTTTAACAAATGGGACAAAAATCATTTTGAGATGTGGCATGTTATGAATCTTTGTGTACAACTTGGATGTTGGAGACTTTTTTTATTAAGAGGAATGACTCTACTGACTGAGTTCAGCTCTCCCAGCAGATGTGGACCCTACTATGTATCAGTGTGAGGACAGACGAGAGGGAGTCCCTCCCACTAAAACCACTCTGTGTTGGGATCCTAGAAGCCGGATCAAAGCTCAGAGGTGAGATGAGGATCTCTAGCTGTCCATCACTCTTCTCCATGCCTCATACCATTAAACTATCATTTTCCTGAGTCCTGATACTAAACATAAATATGGACCTGAGCCCAAAATGTTCTCACAGTATATTTATTTATTTATCAATATAAAAACAACTTTCAGCAGCAATTTACTGCAAGAAGTTTAGTGTACCTGTGCATTTACCTGTGCAATTTTCTCAGTGATGGCTGTGGGAAACCAGACTCTCCTGGACCTGAACCCAGCTGTGTTTCCCTTAGCAGTGATTGGTCCACGCGTAAACCTATTGCGTTTAATGAAAATCAAAGGTAAGAATTTAACTGGGAGTTATTAACGTTACCTTTTCTTATCTTAATAATTTTCTCTGTCTCCCTGTGTCTGCTTCAGTTTTTCCTCTGCCTCCTTTAGCGTTAATGGGATCTATAACAAGTTTAAAGTTTTTGCTGCTTTGGAGGCTTCGCACCATGGAAAGTGGTCCAGCTAGTCAGGCCCTGGTAGCTGGTGCGGGCCGACCTAGCTTAGCGGGAAGCCAGTCCGGCTGGGTGATGGTTCGTAAGAGATCTAATGCTAAAAAGACGCCCAAGGTTCACCACCAGTCGGTTCACATTTCTAATCAATTTCACTCAGTAACACACCCGCTGAGAAACCAGTTCTAGTCATTGGCAGCTCTATAGTCAGAAACGTGAAGTTAGAGACTCCGGCGGCCACAGTCAAATGTCTTGCTGACACCCTCTCTACTTTTAAGGCTAGGCTTAAAACCTTTGTCTTTGATAAAGCAGTTAGCAGAGGTCACAGATAATATAAATAAAGCTGGTTTCAATTGAAAAACGTTGACTGTACCTGTGCATTTACCAGTGTGATTTTTCTCAGTTACCATTCTGGGAAACCACACTCTCCTGGACCTGAACCCAACTGTGTTTCCCTCAGCAGTGATTGGTCCATGCGTAAATCCATTGGGTTTAATGATAGTCAAAGGTAAAACTTTAAACTGTGAGTTACTAATATCACATTTGGTTACTATCAGTATTAAAACATTTTAAAGTAAATGTAGTTTTTTTTAAGCAGCACGTTACCAAAAGAAGTTTAGTGTACTTTTGCATTTACCAAATTTGCGGATTTTCTCAGCCACCAAAGTGGGAGATCAGACTCTCCTGGACCTGAACCCAGTTGCGTTTCCCTCAGCAGTGATTGGTCCATGCGTAAACCCATTGGGTTTAATGATAGTCAAAGGTAAACATTAAACTGGGAGTTATTAATGTTACATTTTGTTCCTATCCGTATTAAAACATTTACTTAAAATATAAAATCATCATCAACAGTGTTTATATCTGCACCTGAGCATTTATCTCTGTTCTGTTTCTATTAGGATCCAACAGCAGGAACCAGGCTACTGGGCACCCAGCTGTGTGTCCATGACAAGTCAACACTTCAAAACATTTTATATGAAGATTCAGAGAAAACATTTTGCTAAGTAAATTATTTTAAATTGTTAATATTCCTGGGTCAGTGCTTTTTAAACACTATATCCAGGAATTACCATACAGGTCAATGTAAAGATATGTTTCTACCAGAGTCCACTGACACTGAGGGACCACATAATACTACTCATCATCTACCAATCTGACAGGCTAATGCCACTTCTAAGGCTAATGTTAAAGCTACGTACCTGCTGTGTAAATCTTAATTCATACTTTCTGCATCATTGCATTTGTATCCATGGTGAAAAGGCCATCATCTCCCCAGTCTGCTAGGGTCCAGATGGACTCTATGGTTTACCCTGTCTCATTTTGATTGAATATACAGAAATATACAGAAATTAAGATGATGTCGAGGATAAAATGTCGGGATAAAGAAATGTTGGGGATTGTTTGGTTATATCGCTAGCGAGGATGTTTTCTATCTTGGAGGAGAAAGGGTGATGAGAAAGAAGTTAAAGCTGGGTAAGAAGAAGAATGGAGTGGATACTGGCCTGATACAGTGTCATTTCATTGTCATTGGTAGGCGAATCCATGGTACATATCTCAAACCGCCAAAGTTTTGCAAACTGCTAAAAAGGCTCATAAATCTGGAAAAAAGTTTAATTTGACACCATCGTGACAGGAACCTGTTTTCTTGCAGCTTGCAAGTTTCTGTGAAAAGACTATTGAAAAGTCAGTCAGACGACCTCACCTATTATATACTAACACTTTCTACCAAAATGACATCATTAACACATAACATAATAAACAATCCACAACAACAACTTAACTGTATACCTGTTACTGGTTAGCAAATTGCCACTCGTGTTTTTACAACAATCACATCAATAAAAAATTTACACTAAGTCATATGTTGATCATTGTATTTTCTCTACAGATTTTATCGGCAGAACTCAGAGGTTGTTGGTGGTCAGTCTGTCCAAAGGCATCAAACAGACCTGGATTCCATATTCACGGTGTGTACAAGTATGGCTATGATTGCTGACTACAACACTGTAGACCAGCAGACTTTGAGTCTATCAGATGATCTGGTTATAGGTCCATGAATTAGAGTTTACTCATTGTTTTAGTTTTTTTCAGCTGGTTGAGGAGAACATCATCTGTCTTGTTAAGAAGGAGCTGAAAATGTTCCAGAAAGTTCTGAGTTCAGGTTACCCAGAATGCTTGGAGAATCAAAGGGAGGATGAGGAGATGATGGACAAAGAGGTTGAAGAGCAGAGTAGAAGAAGCAGAGAGGCACTTCTAAAGATCACACTGAACGTCCTGAGGAGAATGAAGCAGGAGGACCTGGCTGACTGTCTGCAGAGCAGTAAGAGGATTATATGCATTATGTTACCCCCCATGATTCCGAGCTTGCATCCACCTTTAGCAGAAGTAGCTTAAAGTAATAGTTTCCTGTATGACTTTATCACTCTCTCACGTCGTTGTGGAGGAATTCTAGCCCATTTGTCTTTATAACACTGCTTCAGTTCATTGGGGTTTTTGAGCGTGCACTTATGCACAGATCAGTCATTTCAATTGGGTTGAGTTCTTGAGTTTGACTAGGCCATTCTGAAATCTTTTTATTTTTCAGTCATTCTTATGTAAATTGGCTGGTCTGCTTCAGATCATTGTCCTGTTGCATGATATAGTTTGGACTAAGCCTCAAGAATATGGTTGACTCAATAAAAGCAAGGTGTCTAGGTCCTGTGGCTCAAATCATCACCCCTCCATGGTTGTGCTTGACAGTGGGTCAGAGGTGTTTCTGCTTAAATGCTTTGTTTGTTTTTCACCAAACATGCCTCTGGACATTAAGTCCAAACAAGTCCACTTTGGTCTCATCTGTCCATAGAATATTGTTCCACGAGTCTTGTGGTTATTCAGATGCAGTTTTGTGAACATCTGTTGTGCTTTCTTGTTCTTTTTAGACAGAAGAAAATGTCCTCGTAGAAACTTTCTCCCATATGTCTTTCAATTTTGGCTGGACAACCACAGAGGCCCTCTTTAAGGAAGGACATCTTGATGTGATGCATGAGCCATCATAAGTGGCTATATTCAATGCACATTAAACTCCTTTCAGATCCAAAGCTCCAGAGCATACTGTACATAAGGGTTGAAAAACTAAGAGCTTTGGCTTGCAGCTCAGCTCCCTTTTCATGATATTGGTTTGGAACATCAGGATTACTGCTGATGCTACACCAATGCTACACCAATGCACTTTTTGATCTCCCACATTATTTTAAAATCACTGTGAACAAGACCCTAAGATACTTGAACTTTACTTGGGGGAATAACTGCTATAAGTTATAGTATAACCATCAGAGTCCCAGTTAAATCTAAAATTCTTTAGACTTACTGCAACATCTGCACACTTGCATTTGTATTTTTTTCATCCAGGGACTCATGCTGCAGTGTGTCAACATAAACTCAAATCTAACCTGAAGAAGAAGGTCCAGTGTGTTTTTGAAGGGTTTTCTAAAGCTGGAACCCCAACCCCTCTGAATCAGATATACACAGAGCTCTACATCACAGAAATGTTGACTGGAGAGGTCAATAAAGAACATGAGGTGAGACAGATCGAAACCACGTGCAGGAAACCAGAGAAACAAGAATCAATCAGATGTGAAGACATTTTTAAAACCTCACCTGAAATATACGAACCAATCCGTACAGTGATGACAAAGGGAGTGGCTGGTATTGGGAAAACAGTCTTAACACAGAAATTCACTCTGGACTGGGCTGAAGACAAAGCCAACCAGGACATAGAGTTCACATTTCCATTGACTTTCAAAGAACTGAATGTGCTGAAAGAGAAAAAGTTCAGCTTGGTGGAACTTGTTCATTGCTTCTTTCCTGAAACCAAAGAAGCAGGAATCTGCAGGTTTGAAGAGTTCCAGGTTGTGTTCATCTTTGATGGTCTGGATGAGTGTCGACTTCCTCTGGACTTTAAGAACAACATGATCCTGACTGATGTTACAGAGTCCACCTCAGTGGATGTGCTGCTGACAAACCTCATCAGGGGGAACCTGCTTCCCTCTGCTCGCCTCTGGATAACCACACGACCTGCAGCATCCAATCAGATCCCTCCTGAGTGTGTTGACATGGTGACAGAGGTCAGAGGGTTCACTGACCCACAGAAGGAGGTGTACTTCAGGAAGAGATTCAGAGATGAGGAGCAGGCCAGCAGAATCATCTCGCACATCAAGACATCACGAAGCCTCCACATCATGTGCCACATTCCAGTCTTCTGCTGGATCACTGCTACAGTTCTGGAGGATGTTTTGAAAACCAAAGAGGGAGAAGAGCTGCCCACGACCTTGACTGAGATGTACATTCACTTCCTGGTGGTTCAGTCCAAACTGAAGACCATCAAGTATGATGGGGGAGCTGAGACAGATCCACACTGGAGTCCAGAGAGCAGGGAAATGATTGAGTCTCTGGGAAAACTGGCTTTTGAGCAGCTGCAGAAAGGAAACCTGATCTTCTATGAATCAGACCTGACGGATTGTGGCATTGATATCAGAGCAGCCTCAGTGTACTCAGGAGTGTTCACACAGATCTTTAAAGAGGAGAGAGGACTGTACCAGGAGAAGGTGTTCTGCTTCGTCCATCTGAGTGTTCAGGAGTTCCTGGCTGCTCTTCATGTCCATCTGACATTCATCAACTCTGGAGTCAATTTAATGGCAGAAGAACAATCAATGTCCCCATTGTCTAAAGTTCTCAAGCACAAACCAAAGCTCAAACATCTGTACCAGATTGCCGTTGACAAAGCCTTGCAGAGTCCAAATGGACATCTAGATCTGTTTCTTCGTTTCCTCCTGGGACTTTCAATACAGTCCAATCAGGGTCTCCTTCAAGGCCTATTGACAGGAACAGGAAGCAATCAAATGACTGTTGAGTACATCAAGGACAAGATCAGTGAAAATCTGCCTATAGAGAAAAGAATAAACTTGTTCCACTGTCTGAATGAACTAAATGATCATTATTTAGTGGAGGATATTCAATGGTACCTAAGATCAGAAGGTTTATTCACAGATAAACTGTCTCCTGCTCAGTGGTCAGCTCTGGTCTTCATCTTACTGTCATCAGAAAAAGATCTGGATGTGTTTGACCTGAAGAAATATTCTGCTTCAGATGAGGCTCTTCTGCAGCTGCTGCCAGTAGTCAAAGCCAGCAACAAAGCTCTGTAGGTGGACTAATTTATCATCAAATTATTTATGACCATTTTATTGTACTTTATAGAAAAAAAAGAGAAAAAACATCAACATATCAATAATTCCTATCTAGGCTGAGTCACTGTAACCTCTCAAAGAGAAGCTGTGAAGCTCTGTCTTCAGTACTCAACTCGCAGTCCTGTAGTCTGAGAGAGCTGGACCTGAGCAATAACAATCTGCAAGATTCAGGAGTAAAGTTGCTCTCTACTGGACTGGAAAGTCCACACTGTACTGTAGAGTTCCTCAGGTCAGTAATCATTGGATTTTAAAGTGCTAGTGCTGCTCCCTAACCCTATTTTATTGAAAAGGAAGTATTAGCTCTAGTCTAACTTAACCTAGGTATTAGAGGTGGGGCATTTAACATGACACTGAACATGATGTTTAACACACATCAGATATACCTCACTTTCAAAACAATAATGGCACGTGATAAGTAATTTTGCACAATAATGACATGATTCATACTCACAGTTGCTCTGTGTTAAGTATACTTTAATATGACCATAAATGATAAAGGCCACAGATTCTGTTTTTGTAGCACACTGTGTGTGTTGAGAAGCAGAAAGAAGAAGGAGACTAGTTCTAAGGACTAGTAAGACCTGCAGGAAGGGGAGCTAACTGATTAGTGTTGCAGTAAGACTTGGGTTAGGTTTTGCATTTTACTTTATAGCAGCAGTTTGGGAGTCTCTCCCTGTTTCTCCTCCAGCGTAAAATTATGTCTGATTCAGATCTGAAACAAATGACCTAATTTATGTTTCTTTTTAGTTTGACTGACTGTAATCTGTCAGAGAGAAGTTGTGAAGCTCTGTCCTCAGTTCTCACCTCCAAGTCCTCTAGTATCAAAGAGCTTGACATAAGTAACAACGATCTGCAGGATGCAGGAGTAAAGCTGCTGTCTGCTGGTCTGGAGAATTCACACTGTAAACTGGAAACTCTAAGGTCAGAAATCAGATATTTCAGTTGTGTTTTTTTTTCCAGTTGCATCTCATGCCACAGATACACTCCTATTTATATCAGTCCAGCTGTCTACAGCATGTCGCCTCACATGTGACTCATGCTGCAACCATGTTAATACAACATGCAGCACCTTTTTATGGCTCAAGTCTAGTTTCTTGTGTATCAACAAATTCTGAAATTTGAGTGACCTAAACCTGTGCTTCCTGTGTAGACACACAGCACCAAAGCTGCTGCCATTGCTCTACTAACATGCTGCTCCTAAAATTATCCATAAACTTGGTTTCAATTTCAATTCAAATCTGTAGCATTTTTCTTTTCTTATGTTTGTATAAGACTATATTTGCAGTGTTTCCAGACTCTCAGGCTGTCAAGTAACGGAGGAAGGCTGTGCTTCTCTGGCCTCAGCTCTGAGCTCCACCAACTCCCACCTGAAAGAGCTGGACCTGAGCTACAACAATCCAGGAGAATCTGGAATAAAGCTGCTGTCTGTTGGACTGGAGGGTCTTCACCGGAAACTGGACACTCTCAGGTAGGAACAGGCTATGCACTATAGGTGAATGTTGTTTCTCTTTTTCATCTCTCTTTTTGTCACCATGAAGCACTTCTTCATGTGTGAGGATACTGGATGGAATTACCAAGAGAGAGATCTCTTTCTCAGAGATTAGGTCTTAGCAAGAAATCATATTTCTTCATACCTTCTGCTCAAGCTTCATCTTTTCTTAAAAACATCATAGTGGCATATTATCCCAATAAATCAATTTGCTGTCAGAGTGCAGGCTTACCTGTGGCTGTAGAAATAGAGAACAAATCTAAAGGCTTTGTAAACTTAATGGCAAACATTAATACACAGTGGTATTAATGTTTACAATGTACCCGAAAAATATAACTCAGTGTCAGGGAATCGATGGGGGTGAATTGTGGGAGAAATTAAAAATTTTCATTTTACTTTGGATAAATTGATAAAAGCAGAAATTAAAACTATGTAGAATAAGGTCTCTGGATAGGATACACTGGTGCTGCCACAGAGATGCAGTGTTCCAGTGGTAAACAAAATGGGAAATACTAATTCCAGAAGCAAAGTCCAACATTATCAGGCAGAAAGTTCCACATGGGTAGGTAAAAGAGGCAATCATCAGTAAAGAAGTTTGGGTTGAAGGCCATGTGTGCAGAAGACAGTGCAAGAGAAAAAGAGTAAGATACTGAAAACATTTAGTGGCTGAGAGGGTAAATGATAGGAAACAGAGATTATAAGTAATGCAGGAAGATGGAAAATAGACAATGCTATTATGCTGTTGTAAGAAATAGCATAATCCTCTCACTGGTGTCACCTCTGATGTTCATCAAGGACAGACGTACACTTCCCCCCACTGATGCTGAACCAAGCTAATGTGTACTCAGCCTGTCTGTCCGATGAACTCATACCAAAGTGATATTAAGAATACATCTCCATTTTGACTGTTTGTTCCTTCAGGTTGGATCATGGTGGAGAGCAGAAGTTAAAACCTGGTCTGAAGAAGTGTAAGTGGAGATCTAATCTGACTGATGATCAACACACTGATTTACAATGACAAGCAAAATGTGTCATTAATTACACAGAAATAAAAAATACTGGTACCAAAAAATATGAGATGTGTTTAATAATATGAAACTGTATTTTCTGTCTTTGTATCAGATTTCTGTGAACTGGAACTGGACAATAGCTCAGCACACAGAAAGCTCAAACTGTGTGATGACAACAGGACCGTGACACGGCTAGAGGAGCATCACCCATACCCTGATCATCCAGACAGATTCGAGCGCTGGGTTCAGCTACTCTGTAGAAATGGTCTGACTGGTCGCTGTTACTGGGAGGTCAAGTGGAGTGGAAAAGTTCGTATAGCACTGAGTTACAGAGGAATCAGCAGGAAAGGAGGAGGTGATGAATGCAGGTTTGGAAGGAACGATCAGTCCTGGAGTCTGAGCTGCTCTGAACGTGGTTATGATGTCTGGCACAATAACAGTAAAATATCCATCCACTCGTCCTCATCCTCACCCTTGTCCTCTGTCTCTAACAGAGTAGCAGTGTATGTGGACTGTCCTGCTGGTACTTTGTCCTTCTACAACATCTCTTCTGACACAATGATCCACCTCCACACCTTCAACAGCACATTCACTGAACCTCTGTATCCTGGCTTTAGGTTCTGTGTTGGTTCTTCAGTGTCTCTGTGTTCTCTGTAGGAGGGAGAGTTCCCTGTACTTCACCCTGTGCACCAGAGGACGATAAAATCTTGAAGGGACTACAGCTTTAAATGCTGATCTCATTTTCATTTAATGTCAGAATTTGAGTTTTGCCAACAACAGTGAAACAATCTCAAGATTAAAATGTCTCAAAATTGTTTCTTCTACTCTGGTCAATAACAGTTTATTCCCCTGTACATTAAGTGGTGGCAGTTTCTGAACCCTGTTCAATTTTCAATGTATCTGTGACTATAAACTGAGTTCTTAAGGTAGCTTCAATCCAACCTCTTCTTAAAAAACCTTGTTTTGACCCAAGTAATTTTGCCAATTACAACCTGATATCCAATCTCCCCTTTAATTCTGAGATCCACAAAAAAGTAGTTATAAAGCAATTATGAGAACATCTGTGCAGGAAAACTTGTTTCAATCAATCAGCCACAACTCTTTATTACAGAGACTGAAACATGTCATTGAAGTTAAGAAGAACAACAACCTTTACTAGGGACACTCCTTCCCTCCTTCGGGGGAAGTGGATATGAGGCACATCAAACCTGTTGAAAAAGGTGTTAAAATCATTAGCTCTACCCACACTCCCCTTGGTCCTCTGGCTGCTGGTTTTATATCCAGTGATGCTTTTCATGTCACTCCAGACTGCTCTGATGTCCTTCTGTTGAAGCCTCTGTTCAAGTTCCTCCTGTAAGCCTCCTTCCCCTCTTTGATATTTACCACCAACCATATCTGGACCTCCCTCACTGCTTTCCTGTCACCTAACCTGAACGCATCCTTCTATACTATGTGAAGGTGGGAAGGATCTTGGAGGGAGTTGCATGATTAAAGTCGAGTGTATGATGCCAGTTGAAAACGTACAGGGAAGAAGATAGACAACGATCCATATGGCATTTGAGAACTCTCTGGGCATATAGTAAGGACGAAGGCCCACCGCCAACAGTTCGATGTCCGGGCAACAGACTCTTTCTTTCACAGTAACGTGACCAGTAAGACCCCACCTCTTGTTGATGTACATAACCAGGCCTCCTTTCATGTATGCATGTGTCGGACATACTGTCCTGCAGCCATTTCTCCGTGAAACACATTAGTTTACACTCTGCCCTTTTTTTCTTTTCCACCCCTCCGCTTTTTTCCAGCTCTGCGACCTCTCGCTGTTTTACTCATTATTTCGTCCGGGATGTTTAAAGTCCGAACAAAACTTAAATCCACGGTACTAGTCTGCTGCGGCCGATCAGCTGTTCCCAACTGTAAACAAATGAGTCCAGCTTCATACAGCTGTTGCGCGCCGGTTACAGCTTGAAGCAGAAAAAGTTCCACAATGATAAAAACAAAGATAAAAACTCCTCCAACCACATGATTGGAGAGGGTTTTACCCAAGAGCAAAACAAAGACTCATCAATGAGGTAAAGAAACAAACCTGAGTGACAGCAAGATTTGAAGACATCATTACAAGTGGCTAACATTTGCGTTTATGAATCTACAGTACGTAAAACAATGCAACAACAAGGAGCCACAGGCCGGTGTCTTTTTACGCCAGTCCCAAGTCTCAAGGATAAATGCAGAGGGTTGTGTCAGGAAGGGCATACAATGTAACACACATGCCGAATCAAATATGTGAATCATGACTTCCACACCGAATCTGACTTCCATACCAGATCAGTCGGCGCCCG
Organism: Channa argus; assembly: GCF_033026475.1. Lineage (NCBI taxonomy): Eukaryota > Metazoa > Chordata > Actinopteri > Anabantiformes > Channidae > Channa > Channa argus. The sequence continues at coordinate 288,401 of NC_090213.1, read as the reverse complement.
AGTTAACAACAACCGCCGCTGGTGGAAGTTGGGCTACTGTTGGTTGAAGGAGAGGAGGATGGTGTGTTCATAGGCACAGAGAGGGAAACCAAGAGTATAGGACTGACAGTAGGGACACTGAATGTTGGGACTATGACAGGGAAGGCTAGAGAGTTGGTTGGCATGATGCAGAGAAGAAAAGGTAATATATTGTGTGTCCAGGAGACCAGGTGGAAAGGTATCAAGGCTCGAAGCTTAAGTTGTTTTACCATGGGTCAGATAGGAAGACAAATGGAGTAGGAGTTATCCTGAAAGAGGAGTTTGTGAGGCATGAAAAAGGCAGGAACATTGGATGACTTATAAGAGGTGGACTACATCTCAGGTGGACTACATCTTGTTTCGACGTTGTAATCTGAAAGAGATCAGTAACTGGTGGTGAGAAAGATGAAGAGGACTAAGGCAGAGGACCAAGTGGTGGAAGTTGAAAAAGGAAGAATGTTGTGTAGTTTTTAGGGAGGAGCTAAGACAGGCTCTGGGTAGTCAGGAGGGGCTTCCAGATGACTTGACCACTACAGCTAATGTGATCAGGGAGACAGATAGGAGGGTACTTGGTGTGTCATCGTAAGAAAGAGGAAAATGGACAGAAGAAGTTGAACACTGAGAAGACCAAAGAGAGTAGACAGGAGTACAGGGAGATGCAGCATAAGATGAAGGTAGAGGTGTTTTGAAGTTTTTGAAGTAAAACAGAATTGAAGAGGAACTTTTTTAACAACAAAAATCCATTTTATCCTACATGTTTTCAGAAATGATTTACTTCTTATACTGGATCTTTGTATTTGTAGTATAAACCCAATCCACCTGCAGACGGCTGCTTTATCTTGGACCTTTGTTTGTTTTTGTACATTTTGTGCGTATTTGCTACAAGAAACTAATGAAATATACCAGAGATGACCTGCTTAATTTCAGACTATCCACTCCACAGTCTTTTACTAGTCTTAATACATCCAAATATATTTTGAAATCTTAGTTGAGGGAGTAGCAGTCGTCAATGAATCTTGGAGGTGACACAGCCAAGGGAAGTGTGCTGGTAAGTTTGTGAAAATACATCAGTGCAGATTTTGCACAGGGTTCCTATCAGTTCCCTTGCCCAATCTCTGGTCCTTGCCCGAAAATGGATGAGCTGCTACTTCTGAACAGAACAAATATGGACTTTGCACTTTCTCCTGTCCCTTGCTTCAGTGAAACATAGCTCAGCGGATCCATCCTGGATAATGCACTGCAGCTGCCAGGTTGCCTGGATATTAGTTCATCAGCCCATGCTGACTGGCCTCAGTCCTCACCTGAATTTTCAACAGATCACTGGAGCCGTCTAAAATCCCCTCTACCTTTAACATTCAATAATTCCAGCCCCTAAGAAAGCTTGTATTGAATGACTTCAGCCCAGTTGCTCTGACCACCTGGGGTTATAAAATCTATTGAACAACTAGTGTTAAAAAGGACACAGGGGATAACCAAGGGTTAAAGTTTACATCCTGCACACACAAAACCAGTACGGGTTCAGGGATGTGTCCTCTACCCTCTGGTCTTCTCTCTCTGCACAAACAACTGCATCTTATGTGACAAAATGGTCAAGCTCCTAAAGTTTGAGGACAACAAAGCTATTATTGGCCTCATCTGAGATGACAATGAGACTGCATACTCGATGCAGTCTCTAGGTTGATCAGATAGTGCTGTGGTGTAGTCAAAACAACCTGGATTTGAACATATTTAAGACTGTGGAGATGATAGTGGATTTGGGGCAGCTGTAGTTCAGTTGGTATGGCAGGCATCCATGGACCACAGGTTCAGTGGTTCAACTCCCAGTCCCTCCTAGCTACATGTACGAAGGCCACATAGCCAAGAGACTCATTATATCCACCAGCTCTGTGTCAACTTTGGAATCCTTTAAATTCTTGGATTCCACCATCTCCCAAGACTTGAGGTGGGATAATAACATCGAAACTATCCTCAGAAAGGCTCAGCAACGAATGTATTTCCTACTGAGGAAGTTCAACCTGCCACAGGAGCTCTGCTGTCATTGCATCTGTCCTGTGCTCTTCCATCACAGTCTGATTCGGAGCAGCCACCAAACAAGACAAGAACAGACTGCAGCAGACAGAATCATTGGTCCCCTGCAGGTGCTACAGAGCTCTTCCTATCAAAACCACCAGACACCTGAACAGTTTCTTTCCTCAGGCCATCACACTCATGTCACTCAGTCACTAACTGACTGATACATTGCTGCTATCCCAGCTACTGTATACACTGGACACAAAAACACTGAACCACTGCATGCCCACACAATGAGTGAATACACACTCTCACTCATGTGTGGGTACCATGTTGGTGACCCCTGATTTAGAGTCACCAATTAACCTAACATGCATGTCTTTGGATTGTGGGAGGAAGCCCGAACATGCAAATTCCACATTTTTATTATGAATTAGAAAACTGGCAAAAATCTTATATTCCCTTTTTGCTAAACTCACCAGTTGCAATGATAAAATATTTTTAATTCATTTTCTTGTTTTGTCACTTTGAGCAGAGCGGACCTGACCTCTGGTGATCTCTGACCCCGCCTCCGACGAGTCTGAGCACTGTGACTCAGTCGAGCTCAAACACTTACCGCACCTTTCCCTGGCGTTCCCGCAAACAACCGCCGCTGCTGCGGGACTTTGAGTCCTTCAAGTTTCCACCGACGACACGGAGTTCGTCCTGCCGCCCCAAGGTGCTCACAGCAGAGACAAATCTCAGCCGATTTTTCGCTGAGACCCGACGCTTTCTTCTCGTTGTGTGACAGTGAAAACAAACATGTGAGTGAATTAATCCTTTTTATTATTGAAAGTTATTGTTTTGCTCAAATCTGAAAGTCTGTGATGGGGAAACATCGTCTATTACGCTGCCGAACGATTTTTGTTTGCCTCCGTCTGAAACACTGGAGCTGTAAGAAATGTTATTGAAAGTTCTGTCACTCGGGATGTGTTTAGTCTGCCAGGCATTTTTCATTTAAAAGTAAAAACACTTTTAAAATTTGCTTTGCCTGCTGCGTTGATCCGAATCCATCAAAATACACGGCGGGCATTGACGGACACCCGCGTCAGAAAGTTCACATAAACCCCTGAAACACGTCCTGTACTTCCACTGTGCTTTAAACTACGTTCTACTTTGTGTGTGCGGTTATTAACATGCAAAAAAAATAATAATAATAAAAAATAAATAAATAAAAAAATTATATTCTGAGAGTTTTAAATAGAGTCTGGTGTGAGTCAACGAGGGGTGGTGTGGGGATGGGTGTTGTCAGCTGATGCAGTGAACCGCCGCCCAGGGCTGAGACACATCCGTGAGACAAATCAGTGCGTCGTACTCACAGGCAAACATTGAGAAACAGTCAGTCAGATAAAACTCATTGATTGTGTGTTTACACTGAGAGCAGACGTGTAACATTCAACACTTTCATACGTTCAACCTCACAATACTTTACGTATTCACGGATATAACACGGACTTATTGAGAAACATAAATTGATCCTGGTTCTCAGCAGATGATGAGGTTGATCTGTTTTCCCTAGAGGTCAGTACTTACAGAAACATAAAAATACTTAAGGTTATTATTTTAACTCTCTGCATTAGTTGGTGTTATATGTTTAATTTTATATTATAAAGAAAGCTCCATCTCACCTGGGGTAAAGGAATTTCTCTACCCAGCACATCCGTCATCATACCTGCATAAAATCACCTGTCCACACTCACACACCTGAGAGATACTAACAAACCACAGAAACATGCAGACTGACAAACTGAAGCAGAGATTAGCTTCATAAAGTCACAGAGCACATACCAAACATTCATTCAGTCACAGGACAGAGCCTGGAAAGATCTGCTGAGATCAGCTCGGGTTAAATCCAGCACTAAGCAGCTTGACTCGAACAAAAACAAATTTCAGTTGAGCAGCTCAATAAAAGAGGAAGAACAGTTCCTGAGTCATAGGGAAAAGTGTTGAAATAAACTGCTGAATGAAATAAAACAAGCTGAAATAACCTGAGAGCAGACTTTCACAGGTTTATAACACAGTTCATAAGATCATTTACTTCATGTACTAGGGAACAGTTAGTGACCACACAGATCCGTGTGGTTGTTCTTTTACATACACATACACAATCTTTGAGTTTTGAACAAACTGTTTGCAGACTGAGAAACTAATTGACTTTGGTTTCTGATTTTCTGACACCTAATAGAGAAATGATAATTATTTCTGAACTACTGACGAGCTGTTTGTGTGTTTTGAACCCTTTTATTTACTGCCTCTCTTCAGCTTCCTGTCAACATGGCAGCCAAAATCAAATGGGGGGCGGTGAAGGACCGAGTGACCGGAGCCCCTGCCCATGACCCAGATGCCACGCTGGAGGCAAATCTGGAGAATGCTGACCCCGAGCTGTGCATCCGCCTCCTGCAGGTACCACACCTGATTCCACCTTCTGCAGAACTACAGACTCATGTTTTTAACCTGCATCAATGTGTTCATATTCATTAACATCTGATGTCAAACACTTTTACTTCTTCAGGTATGGAAGCCTGTGGCTGACAAGATTGGAACCTACTAATTTTTATTAACAATATACTTTATATTACTTTTTTGTACACATTATGAACATATCCACTTTTTTGGGAATGTATAATTCCTGCTAAAAGGAAAATAAATAGATTCTGAAATGTATACAATTTGAAATTAAATATAAAATTGAAAAAATACATTTGAAAAATTATTCAATAAATATCATTATGAAAAACCATCAAATTAAAGAAAAAACATTTTTAATACTAAAGTTTCTATCATTGAAAGCACATTGATGGAGGAAAAATAATTTTCTTTATAATTTTGTTAACATCAAAATTCTAATTTACATATAAAATTGCAGTTTTCAATTGTATTGTATTGTACTTCAGAGTATCTTTGTCTGTAAAGAGATGTGATTTCAGTGTCTCTAAAAACACAATAATTCTTTCAATAATTATTTCCACAGTTTTGAGTAAGCGGGATGTTAGTCATCAAATGTTTTGGTCCACAGTTGATTTTTTTTAATTTAAAATGGTTAATTCCTCCACCAGCCTTCACTACTCATTTGGGTCCAAGTTTAATCATTGTTTAACAATGTTGTTGGAAATTTAAGTCACAGTAAATTCCTGTACTTGGTAAAAAATTTCAGACCATTGTGAGGTTTGTATGAAACTATTGAGTCACATTAAAAAGGCTTAATCTGACTTTTACTGATGGATGGATATAAATGTGAATAGCTCTCTTTAGGTAATTCCACAGCTTCTCTATTGAGTTTAGGTCTGGACTCTGACTGGGCCACACCAAAGGGTGGATTTTGTGTTTCTGCAACATAGTAGATTTACTTCATTGTCCTGCTGCATAACCAAGCTTCTTCTCCACACCTTCATTCTTGATTCAGTGATTGGACTCCTGATTTCCTAAAACCTGACTCCACTTAATGTTTAGTGACATGTTGCTGTTAATTTTCCTAATCGGTGTGTTTAGTAAAGACGTGAATGATTATGACTTTGTGTTTTATCAGTTAGAAAATTGGGTATGTTGATTTGTTGACTTTGATATTTGTGACTTTGGTAAAGAGTATAGTTCAAGATAGTTACTATATTATTAATGCTGCTGTCCTGAAATTGAGATTTGAAATCTCATTGGGTTTTTTGACCTGGTTAAATAAAGTTTCTATAAGATCACATTTATTGGACAATTTAAGCAGAAATCAGTAAATTGCAGTAAACTGTGCCATTACTTTTATTGAGTTTGATCTGTCCCAGTTAAACTATTCAAAGCTGAGCTAAGAATAAAATGAACTGCAGCTTCTCTCTGCCCCATCCAGGTTCCCACCGTGGTGAACTACTCAGGCCTACGGCGGCGGTTGGAGGCCAGCGATCAAATGTGGATGGTGCAGTTTTTGGAGCTGCGGGGTCTCGACCTACTGATGGAGGCATTGGAGCGTCTCTCCGGTCGCGGCTGTGCTCGCATCGCAGATGCTCTGTTGCAGCTGACCTGTGTTGCCTGCATCCGAGCCGTCATGAACTCATCTGCAGGACTGCACTTCATCCTGGAAAATGAGGGCTACATCAGGACCCTGACCCAGGGTGGGTGCTCTCTGGTCTGCTGTCCCCTGTGTCCTTTGTCCCCCTGTATTCATGTTCAGGTATTTTTATCAGTGTGAATCTTCTTCTCTTTTCCTTTTCCTTTGGTTTCATAGGTGAGATAACACATCTGACTCCCATTTGAATTTGTTTGTTCTCACTGGTTGAGGAGGAGTCACATAACTTATCCTTGTCCTAACCTGTGTCCCCTCAGCTCTGGACACCTCTAACGTCATGGTGAAGATGCAGGTGTTTGAGCTGCTGGCTGCTCTCACCCTGTTTGACCCTCAGGGACACCACTTGGCTTTGGATGCCCTTGACCACTACAAGGTACAGGACCACCTTTGTACTGGTTCTACTGGTTAGGCCAGATAAATTGGTGGGGTAATATCAAGACGGCGGCTGTGGTGCTTCTCTTGGTTGCTAGGTTTTTAACATGAGGTTATTATCCTCCTTCTTCAATCTCCTAGTCCTCTGCTAGATTTAGTTAAAAGTTCAATCCAACCTATTATAAAAATAAAAATGCTGTTTGATTACTATAATATTGTACTATATTGTTACAATATTAGTACATTCATTCAGTTATCAGACTTATGTTCTGCCATAAAATGCAAATGCTTGTAATTAATGGTATACTAGATATAGTAAAAATATAGAAATTAAGCTCCTTTTTTATTTAGCACCAAATTTTAGAGGGAGATGTACATTTTACTGCTCTACATTTATCTGACAGCTGGGGCTCTGTTAGTTTGATCATCAGATGATCAGGATACATATTATTTCTGTACAGTAATGGGCCTGCAGATGCACATTCATATGAAGTCTGGAAGCTCCCAAAGACGTGAAAAAGTTTGTTTCTGTGTATTATAAGAAAGTAGGACAAAACAAACAAAATTGTTCCTCAAAAGGAGCAGTCTACATAATGAGAACTTTTACTTTGGAGACTTAGGTACATCTTGCTTTTGATGCTCAAGTATAACTAAATTCTCTCTACACTGTGGTGACGCTGATTTTACTCAGGCATGTGACTCTTTCTTCTGGAAGAGAAAAAAGCTCAGGACTGTGAGGAGAAAATGTCATTTATCAGCTCTTTTGTTGCAGTTATCAGTGAGTATGGACTGCCCAGGTGTAACTGCAGATAAGAGAACAAAACAGATCAGTTTCACATTTTAGGAGTGTTCTTCAGAGAAACTTTGCTCAGACTTGCTCTGATGCCAGAATTGAAGCATGATGGGGAACCATGCCTCACTATCATTATGTCGACAAGATCCTGCCCGTCCGTCCATTCCTTTGTCTCATAAAGTAAAATATGTGACCAGCTCCAGCAAATCCTCTCAGAAAAACATTCCTGAGTTTTTTAAGAACTACAGTTCCTCTGAAAAACTCTGTATCAATATTAACCTGCTGAAGCATCTTAATGCAGTTTTACGCTTTCTATACCTGTGTATATATCATTTTTAATACAAAATGTCCTCTTCAGACTGTAAAGTGTGAAATATAAAATCAGTTGACATCTTTGATTTTACCTTTTCTTGTATTTAATGTTGAGAACTTTCTTAAAAGTGATTGTAGTGAACATGACAAGAACATTTAAGCTGCTCAATGTCGTGTGTTTGTTTCCAGAGTCTGAAGAAGCAGAAATATCGTTTCAGCATCATCATGAACGAGCTTCATGACACCGACAATGTCCCGTACATGGTGACACTCATGAGCATGGTCAACATGCTTGTGTTGGGACAAGAGGACCTGAGAAAGAGGGTCCGGCTGAGACAGGAGTTCATTGGTACAACCTCACAACAATACTTTTGGAGATATGTTTGACTGACCAATCACATGTTTGTTAGTTTTTTGTTGACTGAGTGGCAGAAACAATACAGTGTTACAGTGAAGCCGAAGTAACAAACATCAGAATGACATTTTGTTGTTTCAGGGCTGCAGCTGCTGGATCTCCTGCCCCGACTCAGGTACTGGTTGGGTTTTAATAATCGTTAATCAACATATGTCCTTCTGTTAATAGTGGCTGTTTCTTTCTGCAGGGACACAAGGGATGAAGACCTAAACATCCAGTGTGACGTGTTTGAGGACTCCTTCGCGGAGGATGAGGAGGAGATGGAGAGACTGTACGGCGGGATCGACATGAACAGCCACCAACAGGTCTTCACCTTGCTCTTCACCAAGGTGATGGTCGACTAAACCTACATCTGCACCTTCAAAAAGCTAAATGACAGCTTCCGAATTTAACTCAAAGATCTCTGACCTCTGATATGAAGTGACCTCTCAGACCACTCAAAGACCATCCTAAAAACGTCCACCTACACACATTTCCCCCTCACCTTTCCACCTGTTTCAGGCAATAATAACCTAATAAATTAATTGTCCACCAATGTCTCTCTGTCCAGGTATCCAGCAGCCCGTCCTCTGTCCAGCTACTGTCCATCCTTCAGGCCTTGTTGTTGGTGGATCCTGACAGAACTGAGGTATGGTTGGCTCTGGAGATGCTGGCTGACCGAGCCACATTGCTGGCAGAGGACTGTAAGTCTGATCCACAAATTTAGAAAATCTAACCACTTTAATTTCTAATAAACTTTCCAGCTGAGACCAGTGACCTAAATCTGTTTTTTAACAAGTCCCTTTCTTCATTTAGCAGCTGATTCTCCTGAAGGTCTGCTGGAGAGGCTTCTCCCCCAGAAGTCCCTCACAGCCAATCAAAGGATCCAAACTATCGACAGGGCAGTACAGACCTGGTACAGTATCCCTGCTCAATCGGAGACGCTTCTCAAAAACACCAAACCAACTACTGGTTCAGCAGAATCTTTTCCACCCTCAATTCCCTCACCTGCTGTGACAGCTCCACTCCCACCTCCTCCCTTACCTGGGATGGGAGCTCCACCTCCGCCTCCCCCTTTACCTGGAATGATGGGACCACCACCTCCACCTCCTCCCTTACATGGAAGGATGGAAGCTCCTCCTCCACCTCCCCCATTACCTGGAATGATGGGAGCTCCGCCTCCCCCTCCCCCGGTACCTGGAATGATGGAAGATCCGCCTCCACCTCCCCCATTACCTGGAATGATGGGAGCTCCGCCTCCACCTCCCCTGTTACCTGGAATGATGGGAGCTCCTCCTCCTCCTCCAGGTGACATCATTGTAGCCAAGGTGGTTCAAGGTGTGGGCAGCTCCTTCTACAGCACCACCTCCCCAATCAGCCCCACTCCATGCCCAACCCTTCGTATGAAGAAACTGAACTGGCAGAAACTCCCGAGCAAAGCAGTGACAGGTCAGCGAGCAGAGGTTCATCCTAGGGTGGACTCTGGTCTTTGAGTTTATCTGTGCCACAGACAAACTCAAATGTGTTTCATGTTCATCTCTCTGTAGCTCATCAGTCCTTGTGGACGTCTGAGTCTTCTGGGTCAGTTGAACCTGATTATTGCAGCATCGAGCAGCTCTTTAGTCTTCCTCCAACTAAAACCAAAACCAGAACCCAAACCAAGACAGAAGCCAAAGAGGTACAGCAGAACCATTAACCCCCCACCCTCCCCTCCAACTTTCATTTAGGTTAGACAATGTGGTACCAGATTCTAACTCTGTGTCTTCTATCTTACCTTTTTTTAACAGATTTCCTTTATTGATGCCAAGAAAAGTCTCAATCTCAATATTTTTCTCAAGCAGTTCAAATGGTGACTACTGTTTTTCTCAATCAGCCATTAGAAATCAAGCGCAATCACACTCTCTCACCTGTCCTCAGCTCCTCCTCCAGTTTTCTTTACTATTCAATTTTGTTTTAGTTGTTCTTTCTCTGTTGCACCTATCCCATCATTCTTTTATAATTTACCTCTCCTTTATCTTCCCTATTTATCTGTCTTACACCTAACCTGTCCACTTTTCCTATCTGTTTGCACCTCTGATGCATAAGTCCTTTCGCTACCACATCTGTATGAAGCTGTTCTTACCTCCCTTGTCTCATGTGCTGTGTCTCATCTATGTCTTCTGCAGTTGTCATGAGGACTTTGTGTCTCTGATCCAGAGAGGAGACAGGTCGAAGTTTGATGTTGAGGTCCTGAAACAGCTGATCAAGCTGCTGCCAGAGAAACATGAGGTCAGAGTCCACCTGTCCTACACCTGTTCTTTATCCATTCTGTGGATTTCATTTATCTTCATTACACTTGCATTTTACTTTTATGTCTTACCTGTCCTACCTGTCACTGCTTTTTTATTATCTCCACTCTTCTACCTATCCATCACATATCACCTTAAAGTGTACTCCTACTGCACCTCAGTTTCATTTTCATCTCTTGTTCTGCTTTCTCAGCATTTTCCTGCTGACCTTTCTTTCACTGTCCTACCTGTCCCACTGATCGCTCACCTGTCCAGTAAGTCAACTATGTATCATCAGCATTTGTCCTGTTCTGGACCAAACTTACCTGTTATTTACCTGTCTGTCTGTCATCTTTCATGGGCCTAGCTGTTCTTGTCCTGCTTGTCTTTTTTGCCATTTTTTGTCGGAATTAATCTCACCTTTGACTTACAATGTATTTTTCTGTTCTACCTGTACATCTTTTATCTTTCTTGTCATTTTATCTTCCCAACTTTTAACTTACCTGTTCTTTATTTCTCTCACATGTCACTCACCTATCTCACTGGGCCTACATATTACCTAGTTGTTCATCTGTTAGTTCGGTGTCCTATACTTGTGTTTGATGTGTTTTATGTGTCTCCTGTCCATCACATTTGCCTTACCTGTCCCTACATAGATAGAGAACTTGAAGTCTCACAAGGCAGTTAGGGACAAGTTGGCATCAGTGGATCAGTTTTATTTGCAGCTGCTGGACGTCCCCAGGTAAGGGGGTTGGACACACCTGTCTGCCTCTGGATTTATTCACACCTGATCAGAGATCAGTGCTAACCTGTTTGTGTATGTGTGTGTAGCTATTCTCTGAGGATCGAGTGTATGCTGCTGTGTGAGGAGAGCAGCTGTGTGTTGGAGACATTGAAGCCGAAAGCTGAGCTGCTATACCGAGCCTGCCAGAGTCTGTACACACATCAAATCCACAGTTAAATACACACTAAATAGTAGCGCTGTCGCTTTTTATTCACAGTTTGAATGTGGGATAAGAAAATATAAATTCTGTACAGTTTCTGACCAGACTGTTTAAAAGAGACAGTGATTTGTAAACTACTACAAATTTCAGTAGTTTATTCTGTCAGCGTACAGCAGATAATCTGATCATCTCAAGACACATAGCTCATGTGTTTGACACCACAAGAGGAAAAATTATCACTTATTGTAGCGAAGGTTTGAGTAATGAATATAAAGTGACAGCTATAGAAAACAAGTAAAACTGACATTGACGTTTTTTGTGTTCCTGTTTCCCTTTTTGTTGGGTGTCTCTGTTGTTTTGTGTGTCCAGGTGTGAGGGAGAGCACTCTGCTGCCCAGCTTCTGCAAACTCATCCTGAGTGTTGGAAACTTTCTCAACTACGTGAGAATCTTACTTTCTCTTTTAGAACACAGAATTGTGTCTGCGTTCTAAAGTCAGGTTGACGTTAAAGGCTCCTTCAGCTGTTTTTACTTTATACATGTGTTAATACTCAGAACTGCTTCTGTTAATTTTGCTGCTGTACTGAGCGGAATGACAAGCTAACAAGTTTGATCAAAACTAGTTACAGTATTTAACTGAGCTGATCTCAGTGCAGCAGAACATGCAGAAATAACAAATTCAATTCAATTCAATTCAACTTTATTTATATAGCGCCAATTCACAACAAAGTCATCTCAGGGCACTTTACAGAATAAAGTCAAGATTATAAAGATATATAAAGAAAACCCAACAATTCCCCCTGGAGCAAGCCATAGGCAACAGTGGAGAGGAAAAACTCCCTTTAATGGAAGAAACCTCCAGCAGAACCAGGCTCAGGGTGGACGGCCATCTGCCTCGACCGGTTGGGGTGAGTGGAAAGGGGAGAGAGAAAAGAACAGAGCAACAAAAGCAACAACAAAACATCTGGCAGATTGGTAGGATCAGTAGCTTCACGCTGGAAGACACACAGCTTCAAAGCCGGGGGACACCTGCAGAAAGGGACAGAGAGGGGGGGACAGAGGAGGACAAAGACAACTACGGGAGAGAACACACAGAGTTAATGACATGCAGTGGTGACAATTGCTGGATGAAAGGAGAGGAGAGATGGTCAAGAGGAGGAAAGGAGCTCAGTGCATTGGGGGGTGGGTCCCCCAGCAGTCTAAGCCTATGGCAGCATAACTATAACTAACTATATGCTTTATTAAAAAGGAAGGTTTTAAGCCTAGACTTAAAAGTAGAGAGAGTGTCTGCTTCCCGAATCTGAACTGGGAGCTGGTTCCACAGGAGAGGAGCTTGATAGCTAAATTATGTACTCATGTCAGGGGAAGGTTTTATTTTATATTAGACAGTGTCACATTGTTTACATCTGGTGAGATGTCATCATTGGTCATGTGACACATTGTTGCGTCTCAGGGGACCCACACGGGAAACGCTGAAGGTTTCAAGATCAGTACTCTGCTCAAACTGACTGAGACCAAAGCCAACAAGTCCAGAATCACTCTGCTTCACCACATCCTGGAGGTAACACACAGTACTGGTCTCACTGGTCCTACTGGGACTGAGCCACTAATTGTAAGTCGTTGATGTTTTTGTGACCAACAGGAAGTGCAAGAGAACCACCCTGAGCTGCTGAAGTTGCCCAGTGATCTGGAGATCTGTGAAAAGGCTGCTGGGTAAACTGGTTTAGACTCTGTAGCTGTGACATTTGAATTTCAACTTTATTCGTGTTTAATAAGCAGAATGGTTTTAGTTTAATCATTTATTCATAAAAAACTTCAGGGAAGTGAGTTGAGCAGAGGAAAAACATCCGAACATACAGCTGAGCTTTTTGATCCTCTGCTTCTCTGATGTGTTTTTGTGTCTCTGTGTCTGACGTGGTTCTGCAGGGTGAACATGGAGTCAGTTCAATCTGAAACAAACTCTCTGATCCAACAGCTGAAAAACTCTGAGAACAAAGTTTTGTCTTCGTCTGAGGACGTGAAGGAGCAGTACATGTCCTGTATCCAGGTGAGACAGATTTACTCACTTGCTGAATAAAGGTTAAGATAGAGATATTTAAGCGTGTTCTTCTTCTTCTGTGGTGCATTCAGGGAAGTCTGCAGGCATGTGAGCAGGTACAGCAGCTGTTGTCCTCAGTGGAGAACAGGAGGATGGATCTGTCTGTCTATCTGTGTGAGGACAGCAGTAGCTTCTCCCTTGATGAGCTTTTCAGCACTATAAAGACCTTCAGTGGACTCTTCCTCAGAGCACTTAAGGTGAGCAGCCATTTACAGGGGAACAAAGAGTTTTTACACATCATAATCTGTGGAAGTAATATAGAAATAAATAGAATGAAACAAATACTTTGTGTCCTGCAGGAGAATGAGGTTCGTAGGGAGCAGGAGAAGAGGAAGAAGCAGCAGGAGGATGAAAACAAACAGAAAGGAGAAACTAAGATTAGTGAGTCAAACATACGATTTTACTCTATCCTTCATGGTGGGAAGTTGTGATGATGTTTTATTGTTAGAGCAGCTACTGGGGTTTTTTTTTCTCCCTCCTACACTTGAGGAGAAACAGTCAGTACAGGATTCAGACTCAAGCAAAGTTATCGAGGGTTGTGTCAAACATATTAATGATCTGGATTAGGAAACTTACAATGGAGAGCTGTGATGTACAAATGGGTGGATGTGTTACTACGTTTCACCAGACCCCAGTCTTACCTATTCCTGAGCTGCACATCAAAGCGGTCCAAGAGTGTCTCCTTGTCTCTCCTCCCCCTTTTTATCACATACATGATGCTGCAGGAAACTCAATCTGTGACTATAAACATTTAAGATCATGTTTTACTCGATGCACAACTTTCTTGGGGTTTCAAAACTATAAAATATTAGTACATAACACTTTAACCACTGTTATTGTTTTGACAGGGATGTTTACCTGACGTGCATGTCACACCTCACACTAAAAGTCACGCCGCTGACAGTTACCGTTGAGTCCCCGTAACATACTAAACATTTTCAGAAATGAAACATTTGAGCAACAGATTTCAGTACTGTCTTCACTGTCTGTCTTCAGTCAGGAAATATGTGTCCGACGAGGAAGGAGGCTGCATCATCGACAACCTGCTGACTGAGATCAGGAAGGGCTACAACCTGAAGAAGACCCGACAACGAGTTGAGAGGGGCAGCAGGGTCCAGGGTAAGGACTGTGAATGTCCAGTTTCTTGGTTAAGGTCCATGACCTGTGTCTGGTTTTGACTGTGTTGTTGTTGTCAGATCTTGAGGCCACACAGATACCTCCTCCTTTGGACAAACTAAATTCTGCAGAGATATTCCAGGTTCCCACACCTGAACCAGCTGAAACCAGACCAACTTCAGGGCCAGCTCAGTCTGACAGTGGCCTCACACAAATCCAGAATCTTACTGAACCTTCCAACTCTGCTCCTGCTTATACTGAGAGGGAAGAGAGCCAGACAACCAGAGTCCAGGACCCTGAGCTGGATTCTGGTCATGACCATGAGACTGGAGACAAAAGTCCTGCAGGAGAGGACGGGGGAGAGCTTCAGCGCAGACAACAGTATCCAGAAAACAAAGATTTGAACAAAGTAAGCGGGAATGAGGAGATGAGAACCCCCCACACCAGTGTTCCAAATCCTGTTTCAAGCAGGTCATCAAACAAGTCCAGGAGCAGTTCAGCAGGTACGGTATGGAGGACTGTGGTGGTTTTAGTTTCAGTTGTTTTTCTCCTAATTATTGTAAACATATTTCTGTTTTACTCCTGTGTTCAGTGTTGTTACAAAAAGTTTTGTGTTTCCGCATGGTCACAAGTTTCAGATTTGTATCCAACTCGGGAAGACGGTCATTGTACTAATTAAGCAGAAATCCCTGTCAAGGTCGAGTAGTGTCTGGTTTCTCCTTAGTTTCTCCTGTTTTTTTCTTCACTGTTTCCTATTGTTTTTCCTCCACCTTTTGGTAACAGCAGAAAAGACTCCACAGGAACCTGACGTTAATGAATATGCTTACTGTAGGACCCCCACCCCCGCCCTTCTCTAAACATGTGAAGCTCAGAATATGTAATCAGAGGAATAGTTTGTCACTGTAACAACTAAACTGACCAATCGGAGTTCTTCTTCCTCTTCCAGGTGCAGATGATGGTGTTCAGCACAAACAGACTAAATCTAAGAGAAACTGTGTTTCACACTAAGGTAAGACCTGGTCCTAACCCAGACCTTAATCCTGATCCTGATTCTGATGTTGATCCTAAACCCGATCCTGATCCTGACCCAGACCCTAAACCTGATCCTGACCCTGAACCAATCTCACAGTGTTCGCTCACTTTTATTCAAATGTTTTGCCCTGAGTCAAGTCTCTCAGGCATGTGAAGAAGTTCTTCATCATTAGGAATGGTAGTAATGCAGCGACTCCACTTCTTTCAGACCATGTAAAAGTACTTTCATCTGAGTTTATTACCATAAAAGTGAAGATGTTTTTATTCAGTATGTTAGGATAGAATCCTTTCATCATTACTAGTACACAGATTATTTGTAAATATAGGCACCTGAGTGCTGGAGGTTTTCTGAGAGGCAGAATCCAGAGCAGAAAAAAAAATTATAGTGAAGTTTAGATGTGTGTTTATGAAGATTTGTTATTTCCTGATAATATGCAGTATATTTTGCTGATGTTTTTCTAGGCAAGCTGAGATCTCGTCTCCAAGGTGACAGGATGGAGTAAAAACTGATCTTACAGATTTAGTGTTTGTTGTTGACCTCTGACTCCTGATTTGTCAGAGATGACGTCAGTTTACCTGAGCAGGTAACATAAAAACAGAGCTCCTGTCTCAGTTTAGAAAGTTTGTGATTAATCTCTCTCAACATTTGAACATTTTAGTTCTAAATCTGAAGCTTTCAATTTTATTTCTGACTTGTGTTAAAAAGTTTTATGTTTTTATCTTTGATACAAATTTTTACTAATCAAGCAGTAATTTATATCTAAAAATCTAAAACCCAAAGCTCCCAGTTCAGCTGATTTTGTAACTCACTACTAAACCAGTTCCTTTTCTGCAAATAAACATTTTTACTGAGTGAATGTGTCAGTTTTATTACAATCCCACTCAGCAGGTTTACATTCGGCAGTCTCACTGGACATGTTGGACATTTATAAGTTCTTATCAAATGTTCAACATTAGTGTAAAGTCAGGATGATGTGAGAGGAAATGTACGTTTAAAATGTGAAAACTATGTTTAGTGAGAAGCTGAAGAAATGCTAAATGTCTCGCTGTGTGCAGTAATTGTCCTAACAAGCAGTTCTTCCTGTGTAATTGCGGAGAATCGGTTAATGTCAGTGATTCTGCAGCAGTGGTTGTACCAACAGCCTCAACAGTCCTGGTGTGTAGCTCCGCCCACAGGACACAGATGAGTGGGGCTGCTGCACAGATAACTTCCTTTTATGTCTAAAGGTCAGAGGTCAAACATCAAATCCTCCAACCTGACTGTTTTTTTTTTTGTTAAATTCACTTGTCTCTGTAACATGTGAACTGTGTGTTGATAAAAGTTACACACACACACACACACACACACACACACACACACACACACACACACACACACACACACACACACACACACACACACACACACAATTACAAATAATTAATAGTTATCATGATGAATATGATCAGGTGCATTTACCTGGTTCTATGATCCTAAGCTCGGGCACGGGTGTGACCGGCAACGTGCAGCAGGTTGATCAGCTGAGGCCTGGAAATTTTCCGGCCTTCACAATAAAAGCACAAATAAGCCCTCTCGGTGAGGATGGGCACAGTTACTCGCTACTTTGCAGGTTACACTCTGTCATACCACCCTGTTTACTAAAAAAGACGTCTTGTTAACTTAAAGATGTAGCATTTTAAATATTTTTTTGCCTTGAAAATGTTATCTATCTCCAGGTTAGATGATGTTCAGAAGTGCACAGGTTTGAACCTGTTTGAACCAGGTTTGAAAACTTATGCTTATACTTATGCTTGAACCTTTGCACTTAAGTTAAACAGAATTTTAATGATAAACAGTTTCACCACGTGGCAATAACACTTCATTTTGTGCAGCTTTAATTATTTTTGAGTAAGAATAAACTGAGTTAGAACTAAAAAACATAAGAAGCAGCTCGAAATCTTCGTAGCTCTTCGGGACAAATATTGTCTCCATAGGCTTATAGCCTGAGACTTTTATTGTGAATTCACCGCCGTTGCTCTTCCTGCTGTTAACGCGCTGCGTCTTGACGCAGCGGGTGGCCGCTGGTGAGTTAGGAGGAGACGGAGAGATGCCATGACAGCAGCATCAGCGAGCAGCGCGACCACCGGCAGCATTTTGTTCGGTCTATGATCCGCTTCCTTTGGGTCTGAACCCTCCGGTACCGGGAAGCCTCTCATGTTTTGTCCGCCCTGCAGTGCGTCAGTGCGGGTTTTAATCGGAGAAGAGCAGCGGGAGGAGCGGCGGCAGCATCAGGAGCATAGGTAGGAGCTGCAGGGGGGTGAGGAGGAGGAAAGGGCGTGGAGGAGGGAAGCGGGTACGGGAGTGTTTGTCTGCCTGTGAACCCGTCTGTCTGTCTGTCCGTCCGTCACTGCCTTGTGTTCCCCGTTACCGTCTCCTCTCTGCGGCTCCAGGCGGAAGAGGCTGCATCTGCTCGGCTGGCGAGAATGAGGCGCTGAGGCCCGCAGGGTTGTTCCTGACGAGTCTCTTCGGTTCATCAAGCATCCACCCTGTGTGAGTGTGTGAGTAATTCCGGGTGTGGCTCGGTTCAGGTAAACTGGGCTGAACCGGGACAGGGATGAAGATGATGAGGAGGAATAGGTTGATACGCTCCAAGGACACTTCCTGTCAGGCTGCAGGGCCCCATCACCTGACTGTCATCATTCATTCCTTTTAATTGCCTTCCTGCTCCATTAATGTTATTATTATTATTATTATTATGAATATTATTATTATTAATATTATTATTAATAGTAGTATTTAGTCTCTGTCCTGGCCAACTATTAAGGTGTCTCAGGGAAAAACACTGAACCCTCAAACCTCAGTCACAGAGGTATGACAAACCAGGATATCTGAATTTGAAAATCTAAAAGCTGTGGTTTCCAATCCTGTCCTCAATTCCACAATTGAGCTGAGTATTTCTTCAGAAACATTGAGATGATAACCAAGAAATTCCACAGAACTCTGTAAGAAACAGTGTACCTCCACAGCTACATACTAAAATTTCCAATGCTACCTTGTTGCTGTACGCAAACAAAACATTATTCCCTTGACAACTGTGTGGCAAATAAGGGCAGTAATGTGATGTCGCTGTTGTCATCGCTACGCTTATTAATTTACCTAACCATTAAAGAAACACTGACTAGAGTAAAAACAAAAGTAGAACAAACAGAGAAATCTCCTGTTGGCTCATACAACCCCGGACCTCATTTTACAGGGTTCCACACTACCCACTACTGACTATCTGGTCCAGGTGTGTTCAGTCAATCAAGATGGTGCCGTCCAGACTCTGATTAACTGAACACACCTGGTCTAGGTAACCAGCAGTGGGTAATATGGGAATTATTATTCACTGTCAACAAGATGCAGAGGTCGAGAGAGGTGGAAGAATGGGTGCTTGCAGGTGAAACATGGTGGAGGGTCTGTTGTGGCTTTTGCTTGGTTTCTGACAGTCTAAAGTGATGGGCTCATCAATACTTAAAAGTACAGACAGGAAAGGGTCTGAAAGAATCCTGTTTTATTTTTCACTCTGACATTGACTTCAACCACATTGTTAATGCAGTAAAATTATAATTTAAAAAAGATCAACAGCCAATCAAACACTGTTTATGACTGGTCTGCACAGAGTCCAGCCCTGAATATCATAGAGACAGAATCTCAGAGGTGCTGTTCAGTGGAAATTGGACTTCTTGTAGTTCCTCATCATTCTCTGACCAACTGGGTTTGAGACACAGGCCTGTAGAGGCACCATGAGGTCACCTGGACTTTGGAAAGTGCTTAAGTAACCTGGTTTACACTGAACACTGTTTCCTGTAGAAGCAATTTTGTTTTAAAAATACCAGTTTTTAATATTGTGTACATATTTATCATATAGATAAACAAATCAATTTTCTTATTATATCTTAATGAAAGGAGCTAGAAATAAATGTGGATTGTCATTAAAAACAGCAAAACTGAGACTTTGTCCAGCAATTTATTTTCTCTGGGAAATGTTTGTTTTCAATGTGATGTCCTCAGTCAGCTGTCACCCAAAATATGATAATAAACGCTGTCAGATACAGAGCCTCACAAATACGAAGAACAAAAGTCCTGCTGCTGCTTCTCTTAGAGCAGTAAAACAAACTGACCAAATAAACAAAACAGAGAAAACTAAACAGATTGCAATTAGTTAGATGCTCATCTTATAAACAGGACAAATTAAATGATTATTAAACTTTTAATTAGCTCCTCCATCAGTCCAAGTCTTCAGATGATATTTGAGGAATCGGTAACAACAGATCCTGATAACTGTAGAGTTAGGCTTACTCATGTCTGGAGGTCCAACAGTTATCTACTCCAGAGCTCATTGTATGTATGAAAAACACTGAACAACATGAAGCAAAACATTCTTTTTCTTGACAACTGGTTAGGCCAACTTCAAAGGCAGTTATATGATTTGATTCATTCATCATCGGAACACCTATAGATACACTCCTTAATTTACATAACCTTTCAAGACACAGTGACTACAGAAAAAACAAAAGCAGAACAAACAGAGAAAACTCCAGTTTGCTCATACAATAACTAAGAATCCAGGAAAGTGCTTCGTGGGATTTAACTTAATTGAAGGGTGCACACAAAAAGTAACTAATGAAGTACTGATTAATGAATGCTTACTAGTTTGAGATTCGGAGCTAACGAGGAACGAAGGATGTGCTCACTACAGATTCATTCATTACATCATTCATTGTAGTAACTTTCTGTTCTGTCTGTTTCTAGTTACAGTGATTTTGTTGTTCCAAGCCTGCACACAACACAAGGTGAATAAATCAGGTCTAGCAGAATGTGGATCAGGTTCTTTCCTCTCTCTCTGTCTGGACTCCTTTTCCCAGGATGCTCTGGGGTTTCCCTGCAGGCCTGTGAAGATGAGTGTGACATCATGGTTCCTGGTGAGCAGCTCGGGCACTCGACACCGCCTCCCCAAGGAGATGATCTTCGTGGGCCGAGAGGACTGTGAGCTGATGCTGCAGGTGAGACCCAGAGACCTGCTTGTGGTCCAAATCAGTTTCGTCCAAGTTACAGAGAACCTGCAGTTTTTCTGTTGCATTCCAGTCAACATCACTCAGAGCAATGTTATGATTATTATCCTGATTGGTCTTTATCTATATAGGATGGTTTGCAAATTAATCACAGTTCTGCTGACTGCTGGTCTGGTGGTAAAGGTGTGAATGTGTCTCCTGTCTTCAGTCTCGCAGCGTGGACAAACAACATGCCGTCATCAACTACAATGCAGCTACAGATGAACACCTGGTGAAAGACCTGGGAAGCCTAAATGGGGTGAGAAGCAAAAATACAACACCAAAAACAACATGACAAATAATAATTATTTATTTGTATTTGTTAGTAGTAGCTCTTCTTCTCGAAGTCCCCACATGACCAACAGGATTATTTGTATCTGCATATAAAACAGAAATATGACATAGTTCATTTTGTGTGAATTGTTCTTGTTGTCCATAGACGTTTGTGAATGACCTGAGGATTCCTGATCAGACGTACATCACCCTCAAACTGTCTGACATCATTCGATTTGGATATGATATCCTTCAAACCCAGCAGAAATGATTATTCTGTGTGCTCCTTAGTCAATAACTTCTGTGTTTTTCTTAACATACTCTCCACATACTCATGTCTATGTTCTGGAAAAGAGTCAACACAAAGTCCCAGAGGAGGCTCTGAAGGTCCGTTTGTGTCATTGTATGAATGCTGCAGGGTTCTCTTGCTACACCCACAAACCTCTGCTGTGTGCCTGTGGTAACTGTTTATGTCCAAGGAACAGCTTTTGTTCAGAAGTTGACCGGGAAATGTTTAAGCTCACAAGTTGTGCTGACAGCTGGTCTGGTATTAAAGACGTGAAAGTTTCTTCTCTTTGTTGATGACTGTACTATTGGTCTGTGGTCGTACTGATATTCCCTACCTCCTTTTAAAACACACAGCAACCAGAAAACCAGCCCATATTATTCAATTTAGATGAACTAGTACAACAGTACATTTTCCAGTATTCTCTGCTTTCAGTGTATATTTGTTGTTTTAGCATGAGAAATACAGCAGTCAGCTGCAAATGAGCCTGAAGGCTTCAGAGAGTAAGAAGATGGACCTGGAAGACCGAGTGAGACCGGAAAAAATACAGATTTCCAAGACTTTGACCCAAGGTATTATCCAGTCTTTTTCTCAAATAATTCACATTCACTTTCATCTTACAGTACGACAGTATTACTGCAGTGCTGCAGTTATTACAGTATGGAGTTAAGGGTTTATTCTTTGTCCCGTGTTGTCTTCAGTGTCTCAGCATTACCATGGGATGTTTATATTTTGTGACAAATTGCTGTGTTGGTGCTAAACCTGAGGGTTTCATTTCTGATGATTTTCAGCTGTTTTTACCATGTGACATGATTAGTACAGACAGCAAAATAAACACAAAAGTTTCTGACCAAATATGTCAACATCATGTTTGATGGAAAATGTGCCATGAGGTGTTAAAACATTGTTTTAAAATTTAAAGGAGCCTCAATGAAAATCAAAATCACATTTAATACGTTACTGTTTGTTGCAGAGGCTCCGATGAGTCGACCCACTCCTCTGTATGGTCAGCCATCCTGGTGGGGGGAGGAGGACTATGGCAATAAAGTTCAGACCAGCGATGAGCCTCATCCAGGTAAAAATAGATTTTATATTTTATTTCTGTAAGGCCTGTCACATCAGAGCGTATTACAATATACGGAGGAATATGTTTGCAAAAATTAAAATTTAAAGGAAAATAGAAAATGTACACTAAATAATTTTTATTTAATAATTATTAGTTTATATTTGTATTTCTCAGGTAAATCAACCATAAAAAAATGCCAAAAAGAAAAAATAAATTTTACATTTTACAAATTATAAAACAATTTTATTTTCTTATAGTTGTAACTTTTCCACCATTTTATTGTGAATAACAATAACATCAATATAAATATTACAGTGAATCTCTTTAGTATTTATTATATATAAATATTATGCATCAAATATATTATACATTATAGTAAAACAAATATTAATAACAGTCAAATAATAAATAAAATAATTAAAAATGATATAAATGATTTTGTTCATTGATCAGCCACATTACACCACGTGGTGGTTTTAATATAAATATATGTACATTACAATACAGTATTTTCTTAGTGGAGTACTTTTAATTTAGCGCTTTCAATTGAACGTAGATAATCTGCTTAGTACCTTTACTATTTAATTCAACTTTATTTATATAGTGCCAATTCACAGCAAAGTCATCTCAAGGCACTTTACAGAATAAATTCAAGACTATAAAGATGTATAGAGAGAACCCAACAATTCCCCCTTGAGCAAGCCATAGGCAACAGTGGAGAGGAAAAACTCTCTTTAATGGAAGAAACCTCCAGCTAAACCAGGCTCAGGGTGGGTGACCATCTGCCCTGACCGGTTGGGGTGAATGGAAAGTGAAAAGAGAAAAGAAAAGAGCAACAAAATCAATAACAATACACTGGGCAGGTTGGTAGGACCAGTAGCTGCACACTGGAAAACACACAGCTTCAAAGCCGGGGACACCTGCAGAAAGGGACAGAGAGGGAGACAAAGACAACTACAGGAGAAAACACAGAGTTAATGTCATACAGTGGTGACAATTGTTGGGTGAGGGGAGAGGAGAGAGGGACAAGAGGAGCAAAGGAGCTCAGTGCATTGAGGGTTGGGTCCCCCAGCAGTCTAAGTCTATAGCAACATAACTATAACTAACTATAAACTTTATCAAAGAGGAATGTTTTAAGCCTACACTTAAAAGTAGAGAGGGTGTCTGCCTTTTGAATCTGAACTGGGAGGTGATTCCACAGGAGAGGAGCTTGATAGCTAAAGGCTTTTCCTCCCATTCTACTTTTGGAAATTCTGGGAGCCACAAGTAGGCCTGCATTCTGAGATCGAACTGGTCTATTGGGATGATATGGAACTATGAGGTCTTCTATATATGATGGAGCCTGACCATTCAGAGCTTTATATGTAAGAAGCAGGGTTTTAAATTCTATCCTAGATTTTATAGGAAGCCAATAGAGAAGCTAGTGAAGGTGAAATAAGATCTCTCTTGTTAATTCCAGTCAGCACTCTTGCTGCAGCATTTTGGATTAATTGCAGGCCCAGGAATAACTGGGGCATCCTGAAAGTAGAGAATTACAGTAGTCCAACCTATAGGTAACAAATGCATGGACTAGTTTTTCAGCATTACTTTGAGAAAGGATGCTCCTGATTTTTGCAATGTTCCGTAAGTGGAAGAAGGCTGTTCTAGAGATTTGTTTTATGTGAAGTAAAGGACAAATCCTGGTCAAAATAACTCCAAGGTTCCTTGCAGTAGAACTGGAGGCCAGACTTATGCCAACTAGAGTAACGATATGGTTGGACATCATATCTCTGAAATTTGTGAGCCCAAATACTATGATTTCAGTTTTATCTGAGTTTAGAAGTAAAATTTGTGGGACATCCAGGCCTTTATAACTTGTAGGCATGCTTGAAGCTTGATTAACTATTTTTTTTTTTTTTTTTTTAAATCTGGTTCCATAGATAGATATAGCTGGGTATCATCAGCATAGCAATGGAAATTTATTGAGTCTTTTTCTAATAATGTTGCCTAAAGGAGACATATAAATTAAAAAGTATTGGTCCTGACACAGAGCCTTGTTGAACTCTATAGCTAACCTTTGTGTGCATGGAGGATTCATCATTAACGTAAACAGATTGAAGTCTATCAGATAGATAAGATTTAAACAGCAGTTCCTTTAATCCCAATTTCATGTTCCAGTCTCTGTAATTAAAATGTTGTGATCAATCGTATCGAATGCAGCACTATGATCTAGCAGAATAGGTATGGCGACTACACCAGTGCTATTTCTGTACTATGATGAATTCTGAATTCTGACTGAAGTCTTCATACAAATTATTCCTATACAGGTGGTCACATAATTGTTTTGCTACTCCTTTTTCAAGGATTTTAGAAATAAAGGGGGGATTAGATATTGGTCTGTAATTGGCTAAAACACCTAGGTGAAGACAGGGTTTTTTAAATAGTGTTTTAATTACTGCTACCTTATAGGCCTGTGGTACATAGCCTGAAGCAAATGATGAAAGAATAATTTCTTTGTTTACAGCTTTTTAACTTAATGCTGTATAGTCTTGATTATTAAGTTTGTGTACACAGTGTACCACATATTGTTGTGCATGCAGCTGTGTATGTCCAGACTCAAAGTGGCCATGCTGACCCTGTTTTGTCCATCACAGTATTAAGACCACCAGTACTAATGTTGTTTATTTCTGAATAGTACCAGGATGTGCTGATTTTTTATTTATTTTTTTCGGTTTCCATCAAAAGTGCACAAAGACACTGCATCTGTTGATCCAGATTTTTGTGGATCTCTGTCAGACTCCCAACCAAAGACTGTCTTCCCTTCATACCACCGTGAACCAAGCTACTTTGAGATCCCTACCAAGGACTTCCAGAAACTCAAAACGACAGGGACAGAGCTCCATGAGATCCCAACCAAGGACACAGAGACACCCCCAGCCCCATCCTCTCCTCCCACCCCGACCCCACCCGTTGTTCAGAGCCATGCTTCCTTCACCATCGAGTTTGATGACTGCATGCCCGGCAAGATCAAGATCAAAGACCATGTCACTAAGTTCTCCACCCGCCAGAGGAAGCAGCAGGCTCCACCTGCCAAGACAATCATCTCCGTTGCACCTGCTGAGGTGATGTCAGCAGAGAGCAAGGTGGCTGATTGGCTGGTGCACAGTGATGTCAGCATGATGAGGAGACGCCCAACTTGTGAAGATGTTTACAGCACCAAGAGTGACCTCGCTGTGAACATCAAGACGCTTAAAGGTCAGTGTGTGTTTTTTGAATGTTGATTATTTAAGTCATTCATCAGTTTCCTTCTTCAAACAGGTGTTTGTTTTTTTCTTTTCATTGCTATAGAAATTAGATTAACGACCGATTTTATTACTGCTTTCAACTAGTTTCCTTTGTAAATCTTAGAGATACCAAAAAACAGCTTAAACTGTTTATGTGATTTTCAGTGAGATCGGAAGGACTGTCTTCAGGAACTCATTGATAAATGGAGTTTTGATGATTTTGTTGCTGTTATCAGGTCATCATCATGAAGATGGAACCCAGAGTGACTCAGAGGACCCGGTTCTCAAAGGAAGGAGGAGTAAATCCCATCACTCTGTCCAATCCAAACAATCAGAGCTTTCACAGCAGTCCATCCAATCAGGTCAGTCCACCCACAGTCAGCCGCCTTCTCCAACACAGAAGCCCCACCAGCCGCTGCAGTATTCTCCACCTAGACCAGACCCAGTCTTACCTGAGGCCCCAGAGCGGCCCCTGTCCCAGAGCCCTCCTCAAGCTCCATCCCCCTCTATAGAGGTGTCCAAGCAGGGGGGCTCAGAGCACCTCACCCAGCAGGCTTTCATTATTGAGTTCTTTGATGACAATCCGCGCAAAAAGCGTTCACAGTCTTTCACACACAACCCGGCCCACACTGACTCGTACTCTACCCTGAAAGCCAAGCTGGAGCGAAGGAAAGGTGGTGAGAGGCCAGCCTCTGTCCACGGCCACATCCCTCCGACCCAGCAGGTGACTGTTCCTCTAAAGGGTCACGGCCAGAGTGGCCCCCAGAGGTCGAGCTCTCTGAAAAGGGAAAAGACAGAGGGGGAAGTGGGCTCGTCAAGTTCCTCCTCACGCTCATCCTTGGGCATCATCATCAGACCTTTCGGCAGCGTCGGGAAAAAGTCCAAGCTCGCCCAAGAGTTTCCTGCTGAATTCCTTAAGGATTCAAAACAGGATGTCTTACCAACGAGGGATAAGACATCACCTCCACCAATGTCTGCACCACCAGTCATGGTGTCACCTCCTCATGCAACAATTCCCTCCCCACAAGAATCTCCAGGACCTTCTTCAGTCTCTTACCCCTCCTCTCCCTTACAGCCTCCAGCAATCTCAAAGTCCTCCATCCTTCCCAGCACTACTGGCCAGATCGCCTCTCCAGTCCACTCCACTGGGCCCCCAGACTCTCAGATGCTGCCCCTCAGCATTTGTGGGGGAGACCCCAAAGGTTCCCAGCGGATGGTGAAGAATGAGGAGGATGATAGTTTGAGTGATGCCGGGACCTACACTATTGAGACAGAGTCACAGGATAAAGAGGTGGAGGAGGCTCGCAACATGATTGATCAGGTGAATTCATAGTGACTATAAAGTAAGACTCTAAGGTTTGTTAGGAGCATGGGTTCTTCAAAACCAACAGTTGGTGGAAAAATAGTGGAGCTGTTGAGAAAATGACTCAGGTCAATGTAACAGCTAACAAAATAGAAGCCACTCAGCACTCAGTCAATAATTTGTTGTTGACATAATGCGTATCCACATGAACTGTTAATGAGGTAACAGAAGTAAAAGATAAACAAGCTTTCATTTATTTTTATTTGTAAGGCTTATAAGAGATAAAAAACCTACCCATCCAAACATTTAATTTTGTGCCAAACTCCTAAATTGTCCAGTCTGCTCTGAAATGAAAACTACTGAAAATAAACTGCAGAAGGTGAAAAGAATCTTTTTTTTAAGGTGAAACATGCTCATGTATGCTGAATGTGTTGCCACTTTAGGGATGCATGCAACCTCTTGTCCTTTTTGCTCCTTCCTGTTCCTGTTGCTGTTGTCTTGCCCCCACTTCATGCATGCCCTGTGCTCCGACAGGTGTTTGGTGTCCTTGACTCTCCAGAGTACAGTGGTGTGAGCACAGCAGTGTATAGACCTGTAATAAATGATGGAAAGGACGAGCAAACTAACGTGCCTTGTGATGGTGGCAGTGTGGACCCATTGCATGGCTTTATCCCAGCTGCTGTCAGCAGCCATCCAGCAGGCCCCATTCAGGTAAAAAACCTTTGGGAAACCGAATCAGAACCTGGAAACGTGTAGCATGTTTTGATCCGAGTGCATGAAGACTGGAGTTATTATTCCCCCAGTTTCCATCTTTGAAACATTTTAAACTTTTTAATAATCGAACAAATCAGTTCTGTTCAATTTAGATGATTTTGCACAAAAAAGCAGAAAAAAGAGACAACAACATAGCGGACTTTCCCAAACATGCAAACAAATTTAAGATTCAAAACAGAAACAACAAAATAAAAAAGAAAAACATCAATATATTATATTATATATATTATATATAATATTAATCAGGATGCAAATCCTCCTCCTCCTATTTGGTCCCACATTTCAATGTTTTCATGTTCATCGTGTTCTGTGTTCTAGGTTCCCTCCAGTCATGCAGCAGGCCTGGAGGGACCAAAGTGGATTTCCCACTGGGCCAGTCTGGCAGACAGCTATGCGGAACCCAGTTCCACTCCACTTCAAGGGGAATGTCTGGAAGGTGCTTTTGAACTTCTCTTTTTTGTTACAAGAGAACACAATTTTCAACACAAGTTTCAAAGCTTCTTTTTGAAAGATAATCGTTAAACCTATTGATACTATCAGAACAGAAGCATTAGTGGACCCGCATTTACTTTTTGGTAATAACAAAAACATTTATCCTCTCTGTTTTGCTTGTATTGATTTAATCATTTGATTTAGAGAAGTTGTAGAAGTTACATTATTCACAATGGGGAAAAGAAATTTGAGAAATATCCAGCTTTAACTGAAAACAGCACAGTGTCCTCTTCCACAATGTGTGATCTGCAAGAGAAAACAGATTATGCAGATTCAAGTTTCAGGGTGAAAGATAGATAGCATTGTTGGACTGAAAATGTTTATTATTTAACATACAAATTAAGTTCCAATGATATGAAAATCTGATTGTTTTGGTAGATTTGCACTTGATGATCCGGTCGATGGGAAGTTACAGCTATGACAACTCGGAGTCAGAATCCAGCCACAGCTCCAGGACAAGAAGACTCCTCCCCCAGGTGCCTCAAGAGAAGCTGGAGAGTGTTACCCCGAGTATCCTGATCCGCCATGAATACCAAGGCCAGGAACCCTTGGACAGAGTCACAGGTTCAACCCGGCCTCATGATTCCGCCCAGCGCCTGTCCGTTCAGGACGATGTGGATCCAGACAGCTTAAGTGATGCCAGTCGCTCAGATGACACACCCCTTGTGGAGAAAACAAAGACAATGCAGGCCAGGGTTGAAGCTACATCTCTAGGGGTGGTTGGTCCTCAGTTTAAAGGTCAGGAGAAAGTTTCTCCATCCACCAAATCCACTTCCTTCTACATTGGATCTGAAGACTACCCAGCCATAGCAGACCAGGACCGGAGCCCGGTACAGTCTGAGAAGACCCGAGACCTGCCAGCAAAAACTCCCCCGACCACTGTCCTGATCCGACACTTGAGTGGACACGAACCCAGAAGGACAGGAGTCAAACCCAACAGCTCTGCTCCAAACCTCCAAACACAGGACAAGGATTCCATCCCCTCTAAAGACATTTGCATGTCATCCTTTGTTCGGCAGGAGAGCTTCACCAAAGATCGGCCTAGCGACACCATCAAGATGAAGAAGCTTCCCCATATCTCCAGCCACCCATCCCTCAGAGACATGGAACAGAGAAGGCAGAATATCCATGACACGCAGTTATTTATTCAGGAGGCAGAAGCAACTATGTCCTCCCTGGACACCAAGCTTTCCTCATCTGGCTCTGGTCGCAGCTCTAAGAAAGGGGGCTCCTCTAGTCACATGGACGACTCCCTTTCTGGTGAGTCAGATGTGGACACAGCAAGCACTGTGAGTCAGGTGAGCAGCAAAAATGCTCCGGTCAGCTCTGCTTCTAAAAAGCGCCCCAACATAAACAGCCTTCAGAAGGAGAGGTCCTCTTCTAGTCCATTAATTCAAGAAAAGGGACGACAGCTTTCTGCCCGTGAGCGTCTTTCTGAGAAACGCAGAATCCAGGCGACTAACGAAGCCTCAAGTAAAGCAGAGGCAGCAAAGCGGTTCCAGATGCGCCGCAGTGCAGGCAACCGTGGTTCCCTGGATCTGTCTGAGGGTCAGCAGCTTTCTGGTCCACACTGGTCTGAAACAACATCCTCTGACCATGAAATTTCTCGTCCATC
The DNA here is from genome assembly GCF_033026475.1 of Channa argus. NCBI lineage: Eukaryota > Metazoa > Chordata > Actinopteri > Anabantiformes > Channidae > Channa > Channa argus. The sequence continues at coordinate 258,815 of NC_090213.1, read as the reverse complement.
CACCCGCAGCAAGAAAGTCATCACTCCTATTCTGAAAGAAGACAATGGAAAGACTCAGAAGACAGTTTCTCAGCAGGTTTTGACACGTTCCAATAGTCTGTCAGCACCACGGCCAACTCGGGCATCTATGCTTCGTCGAGCACGACTTGGTGAGGCCTCAGACAACGAAGGTGCTGAGACTGACAGAGGCTCCCAGAATTCTGATCATATCACTGCACCTGCAAAAGTGCCCACTGATGGGAAAAAACTCTCCAGGCTGGATATTTTGGCGATGCCAAGGAAGAGGACCGGCTCGTTCACAGCTCCCAGTGACAATGAGACCTCCTCCACAGGCCGGTCCAGTTTATCCAATCGTAACTCAGAATCTGTTGTCACCACCAGGAAGACATCGGTGGGTGACTCCCGGCAGGCAGCCAGCAGAGGGAACAGAGCTCCAGTAAAGCAGTCCCTGAGCCGTACCCGGTCCAGTGGAGCCAAGTACCCCAGCAATGGTGAGTCCTGACCATGTGTTTTGAAAAATGCATAATGTTTTTGGTCATGGGTTGTCATCTTCAGTATGTTGTGGCCAGATTGTCTAATTGTCTTAGTAGTGAGGCTTTTATTTTCACAATCACATCTGCTGCTTAGAATTTTTGTTGATCCAGGACACTTTGTTTATTCTGCTGTTGCCTTGATTCATATGGTCAGTTTTAATTTTAATCGAAGCACAGCAAACACTCAAACTAATTTCAAACAAACCCAAATGCCTGGTGGTGGTTAACAAAATCCTGCACAGTGGTGACATCAATTTGAATGTATAAATGATGTTATTTTTCATACAGGATGTCCAGCAGTCAGTGCTGTAAGATGACCCTTTAAAGTAAAGAAAGATGTAAATAGAAATGTTGCCACATTACTGAAACATAAAGGAAGATGTTCAGACTTCCTACTGGGATGTGAAGGAAGGTTTCAAAACCAGGCTTTGTTTTAGTATTCTCTCAGGAATGTCTGCCCTTTCACCATCTTTGTGGATCATGTCAGATTAACTGCTGTCCAGACCCTAGAGTCTGCTGCTGTTACCATGGCAACACAGCTCCACAGCATCAGTCTCTGGCATCCTGTTTGGAGGACACATTCATATATATCCTGGCTGCCACTAAACAGTATTAGGGCAAATTCTCTGTTAGTGCTCAGAACAATTATGTCTTTGTGGTCCTTGAAATCCACCCAATCCAAACTGATAACATCAGAGATGAATTTAACACTTATCCTGTTCAGGGTCACAGGGCGCTGCAGTCTATCCTGGCTGTCACTGGCTGAGAGATAGGGACCACCATGGACAGGTCTCCAATCTGTCTCAGGGCCACAAAGAGAGATACACAGACAGACAACCATTCAAACACACATTCACACCTATAGGAAATTTTGAGAATGAACATGCATGTGTTCAGACTGTGGGAGGAAACTGGAGGAAACCCACTCAAGCACGTAGAAAGCATGCAAACTCCACACAGAATGGTCTGTGATTTGAACCAGGGACCTGGAAACACCCGTTTCATTTTCACGTTTCAATTGGTTTCAAGCATCTAATTTATTAGTAGTACAAACTTTACCACTACCTGCAGGGCAAAAACCTCTAAAGATCTTTGTTTATATGTTTGTCACACCAGTGCTCCCTGGTAATTGTAGTTTGTGTCAGTCCTAAGGTTGTTATGGATCCAGCAAGTAGTTTTTTTAAATCTCCGTATGTCATTGATTGTATGAATAATTCAACCTGACAGTCAGTGATGCTGTGAGAACTTGACTGATATTAAAATCTGTGGTAAAATGTCTGCAGGTTCCCGTCTCAGGCAGACTGGCTCAGACTTATCCTCATCCTCTGAGGAAGAGTACGACACCTATCCAGGAACTGCTAAAGGTAATCGCTCCTCCCATCCTTCCACCTCTGCCCAGACGCCCCGTGGACAACGAACTGCTGCCACTAGATCCAAGTCTGTCTCCGTGGAGACAGAGGAGGATGAGGAAAATGAGGTGGACCCCTACCAGAACTGGTCCACACACAGCGCTGAGATCGCCAAGTAAAAAAAAACATTTACAATTGACTTCTTGTTTTCCTGCTATTGGCTGGTCGTTAGTAACAGGTGTTGTTCTCAATACTCCATGTTGACCTTTTGTTTTTCCCCTGCAGGCTCAGTCAGGACTTGGCTAAAGATCTGGCCATCCTGGCAAAGGAAATCCACGATGTTGCTGGTGATGGGGACTCACCCAGCTCTGTCATGGGCACGACCATCTCTCCCAGCTCACTGCCCAACACTCCAGCCTCCACCATCTCTGCCAGGGAGGAGGTGGGACATGATAACAACAGGATGCAACAAACATCCTCCTCACTGCCTCATCCACCAAACATAGCACAGCTTCCCAAACTGTGAACACACCACATGACATACAGACCTGATTAGAGCAACATGTTTATAATCAATGAGTCTGCTCTGTGACATAGATTTTTCTGTTGCCTTGTTTTGTGTAACTCTTACTTTAAAGTTACATTACAAGTTTACATTATAAAACTGTTCTCCTTTATGATACAGGTCTTCTTCCTGAATTTAATATCTAGAGTTTTAAAACCTCAAAATTGAGCTGTTTGATGAGCTCCTGGTTTCCGATTGATTGGCAGGAGCTTCTTCATGCTTTGGATTCTCATGATTCATTTCTCTGTTCTGCTGCTCAGACGCCATCTTTTTCATATTTCCGTGGGGTTCGACCATCTCAGGTGTCTAGCTCTGACTCATCACTCCTCCTACTCTTTGATTGGTTCTCCTCCATTATCATCTCACCCCATCATCACTGATCCTAACACTCCCCTGTCACCAGTGTTGGATTGTTCTGTAGCACATTTGATTTTTGAGAGTTGTACCAGGCGGTTTGGTGTGGAAGATTTTTATAAACAAAACTACTGTTAGCCTACTGAAACCAATCTGCAGGTTGGAGGTGACAAACAGGTGCACTGTGATGAGAAGCCAGTCTAAGCCAACGGCGTTAGTCTGCCTAACCTATACCTGGTATACCCTCCTGGACTTTTCCCTACCCTTAAGATTTTTGCATTTGTGGGTCGGTTGAGTCCCAACTAGGCCCTGTTATCACCCAAGCCACCAAACAGCCAAATTATTTCTACCCCACACTACTCTGCATCAAATTACACCTCTATTTGAGCCATGCCTGCCCCTCTACTTGACCCTAACCCAACATCTGGTGGAACCATTCTTTACAGTACCCAAAACTTAACCTACTGTACCCAATCCAAGACTACTGTACATGAATTAACTCAACCCATGACCAACTCTACTACACCCAATCCACCTATGCTCTGCTAACCCAACTATACTCTACTCTACTGAACTCTCTGTTCCCTTCTACCTTTAAATTATTTACCTACTCACTCCCAGACTCACATGCATTTTTTTCTCACTCAGTAGTTTTGCTCTTATAAATCTTCATATACCCTGCACATTTAATGAACTGGTTTCACTGGCTTTGGGTCAGTTCATGGAGCTTTAGCTGGTGACCAATAAGATCCTCCTGCACTCCCACGTCTCGCTGTTGTTAATGCACTGTATCCCAGCAGTACTAAAATTCACTGCATACACTGTTGCCCTCCACCATTGCAGCTGCATGTTGACTTGGTGCATGTGTTCACAGAGCACCGCCATCACTGAATGGTTGCTCGCTGGTTTAATAAAGAATATTCAGAGGTTGGATTACCAGAGCCAGACTCCTTCTACTCTCTTTCCAGCTGGTCCAACATATCCCTGAGGCCAGTTTAAACTACCAGAAGGTTCCTCCAGGTTCTGCTGTCATCTCGGACCTGGACGCAAACATGAATGAGCCAGAGAGCGGTTCTAGGCAACGCCGTCCGTGGAACCGCGAAGAGGTCACTGTCTAGTCCCATTGAGGCCACATTCATACTGCAGCTCAGTGTAAAACCATTCTGGATTAAAGCTTTAAATGTTATTCAGGATCATTTTAGTCAGTGTGAAAAATTCATCACTAAAACTCAGACATGGTTGATTTTATGGTTTTAATTTTAGTTTATAGATAGTAAGTTACACCGTACATCTCCTAAAGAACATTTAAGTTTCTATGAAAGTCTCTATGCTGAGTCTCTATGCTAACAAAGCACCACAAAACTTATGGTAGTTTATTTGTCATGATATGGAAATGAACAATTTTAATATGTGCTGGACTAAAAAATTCATACTTAAAAAAACTACTAAAATATAATCAAGACTTAAAAAACAAACAATAAGTATTGTAAAAACTAAAGGTAATGAGACCATATGTAACTGGGTTTCTGATGATTTGTTCTTGTCAGAAATTGAGTTAAAATTTTAAGATCTATCTTCAGGTTGGTGCTAGAAACAAGAAATCAATGAACGTTAAGTGAATCAATAAACGTTAGATGTTCCTTCTTTAAAGGTCAGGGGCAAAACCAAGAGGAAATGTCTTGTATGTGGACTGGAGTGGTTGACTTAACGATTCCTTGGCTCTTCCGAAGATAAACTGCAACATCAAAAGACAAGTTATGTAGAGAAATTTAGAGTTGTGCCTGAATAACTGCAGTGTGAACAAATTCAAAGTCAAAGTCACGACTGCAACTGCTGCAGTTAGTTTTGGTGTGCTGGGAAAATTCAGTGTAAACTGCTGTTGATGTCAGTGTTGGTGCCATGTCACATGCTTCTGTTCATCATCAATCATGTGAAATCTTTCAGGTGATTCTGGACAACCTGATGCTGAATCCAGTCTCACAGCTATCTCAGGCAATCCGGGAGAACACGGAGCAGCTGGCTGAGAAAATGAAGTAAGAAGCATTTTTATTGTATTTTTATTTATTTTTTTCTGGTTTTAAGATCGTCAGACAAACCTGAGCAATGTTTGGGCTTTTTAGGAAGATGTAGAAATCTAATTGGAGGCTGCACAACTGCAGACTTCTTTGAAGTCTTGTTAAACCAAATGGTCTTTGGTTTTTAGTCCAGTCTGTGGACATGTTGACACGCAGTAATTACTATGCTTCTATTTTGTAATCATAATAAACCTGCATTATGTTGATTCAGGGTTTTGTTCCAGAACAAAGCAGAGGTATGGGAGGAGATTGAGGCAAAGATCAATGCTGAGAATGAAGTTCCCATCCTGAAAACGTCCAACAAGGTTCTTCTCAAAATTCATTAGTTGTTCTTAATAATGTACATGGTTTAGTGTGAACACAGCACCAACAATCTGCTCTGGTTTCTTTGAACTCACAGGAAATTACCTCCATTTTGAAAGAGCTGAGGAGAGTCCAGAGGCAGCTGGAAGGTACATGCAGACTTGTGTTTAATGTTTATTTTAAATTGTATTCACCTTTATATCCAACTTTGTTTATCAGGACTTTTTTTTCAGTAATACATACAATATCAGTTTCATGAATAAAGACAAACAATTAACAAGTAAAAATGCTAGATATTTATACACAGAGGGTGACTTCTGAAAGGTAACACTTGGAGGAAGGTCTGCTTACTTTCAATACATTGTTTCAACAAATCTGAGCTATAAAATCAGCCACTAAATGACATAAACATCGTTACATCATCGTAAACATCATCGTAAACATCATTTACATCGTTCAGAACAGTAAATTACAGTATCATTTGCATAGACTTTATTGTTTATATGTAAAAGATCCAAACTAAAGTAAAAATAAAATATTTAAATTAAATTTCCCCAGATTTGGCCTGACACCTTTGGTCACTTGTAGACCACATCTGTCTGACGAGGACTTTTTTTTTTTTTTTTTTTTTTTTTTTTTTGCACAAAAACTTTAGTTAGACAAATACATGCAGCCGCAGAGTGATGCTTTTTACGCAAAGTTTACTAATTTCCAGCCTCTATGCTAACCTAGGGTATGTTGGGGATTTTGTGTAATACTTTGTTTTGGTCTTGTTTTCCTATTTACGTTACTTTGATCTAGCGTGTATCTGAATGCATTTATCTCTGTGAAAGTCTTTGTTGAAAGTTATTAAATTTGACACAGATTGTTTAAAATCCTCTGGTTATTGCTGTAGTTATAAACACCATTGTGGAGCCCGGAGGGAGTCCTCAGACTGCAGCTGTTGAGACATCATCTCTTGTTCAGTCTCGTCCATCTTCGAGGGAGAAGAAATCAACCTCAAAACCCCGTGGTACCCCCTCAAGCTCCAATGCCAATGAAAGCACCAAACGACCACCTCGTGGACCTGATGGGGCCCACTATATGGCCTGAGCAGGCCACCGTAGCACCTCTGGATAGTAACTGTGCATCCACACCACTGAAACGAAAACTTGCCTCTGTCCACTGCTTAGTTTGACCCTGATGATTAGTGGCTGTAAATATAGATCAACACTTAATAAGTTAAGAACATAATTAGCTTCAACACGTTCACCAGCAGGCCTTTGTAAAGCCGAACTCCTGGTCTATCATGGCTGTGGTTTGTAAATGCTTCTGCTTCTTTAGGTGGCCATATTATACAACATTCACATTTAGATTGTGAGATCATCTCCATTGTTTGAATCAAAACATTTAGCATATTTAAATTTTTTGGTGTCCCCTTTCCTTTCAACACTGATCTGGATTGTGTCCACAAAGCTTCTAAAGGGTTTCAGTTGTGGATCTATAGATAATAGGGCTGAACTTCACTGTGTTGCACCTCATTCAATAGATTGGGGATGCAGGGAAGAGGCACAGGTTCAGTTTACTGTCTTGAAAGACCAGCCTACATCTTTGCGTGTCTGCTAGAGGAGATCATCCCTGAAATGGGGCACAGAGACCAGTTGCAGACACCAAGACTAATGCTGCATTCATGTGATATGTGGCTGTAAAAATTACTTTCAAACTTCTGAAGGTACTTTCTAAAGAAAACTCTGATGATGACATCATCTGAAAACCAAACAGAAGTTAGAATCCTCCACATTCATTCCAAAATAAATGTCCAAGCCTTTATAGCACAATTTTTAACCCAAACACAACCAACTGTGCAGGCACACTTTTGTCTGTTGTAACCATGAGAATCCATTCCATTGAAACAGGAAGAATCAGCAGGTGAAGTGTCTCTCATCGTAGAAAGTGTCTGGTGGTGTGGATGCACTGAATCTGTCCAAAGCAAACTCCTCCTTTATTTCTTGTCAGCAACAGATGCATTTTGAGTGTCAGTAGAACTGCTTCCACACTGCACAAGCGCAACAAAATTTAATCCTATATACAAAAAGAAGCAGCTTTTACCGCAGTAGTATGTGGATGATGTACAAAAATATATTGATAAATTCTGTAATTTGATAATCTGTTGTGTCACATTTGAACAGGCGATAGATTGTGTCTTTCTGTCTGTATTCATGAAAAGAAAGTTGTAGCTTTCTGCCGTCAGAAGGTCGTGTGCTGCTTTGATGCTTCAGCTTTACAGACAGGAAACGGCCGTCTGTAAAACTATAAAAGATGTAATGTTATATTTTACTTAATGTTTGAGCTCTGCTGCCTGTCCTGTAACTGTCAGGCTCTATTTTTTTTGCCATCTCGCTGTGATTGTGCGATAACTGTGAAACTGCTTCAGGTTCCCTGCAGATGAATGTTGTGAGCTGAATGTCGGAATGAATTAACACGATTCAGGTGTTCTTCAGTTGGTAGAGTATCACAGGGTCAATTATTCGATCCCTGGCTCCTCCTGGTCGTACGTTTGAGTTGGTCTGGAGAAGACACTGAAGCCCAAGCTGTAGCATAATGAATGGCAGGTGTTCTAAGTAATTTTCCATTTCCTCTGACACGTTGTGTTGCCCTCTGCTCCAGCTTCTCCCTGATCTGATCACGACTTTGATAACGCCACTAAGGTGACGTTCAGAGGATTGGTTACATTCACTGAAGAGAAAGAAAATGGTGAATGTTCCTTTGTAATTATGACCTAACACCTCAAATGTGCACAGTGATTTTAATAATTATGAGCTAAAGATCTTGTGGTGAGAATTCTGTACTTATGAGATGCAAAGTCATACATACAAAGCAGAAGAGTTGCAGTCTCTACAGATTCAGTGTCATTAAAAGTAAAAGAAGCAGGAGGTGAACGACTAAGGAAGAAACTGTAACATCCCTATGTTAGCGTGTCTTAGCTCCAGATTCCAAAAATTCTATTAATGTTTTAGATGTTCACATGACGTTTCCAAGCTGCAGATCTGTGTCGTGTCAAAGCTGATTCGAGTCAGAGTGAAGAATGTTGTACCGTGAGAGTGACTAAAGCATTGGAGCACACTGTATTTATAATTCCCTAAAGCCTCATCAGCCATATTTAAACCTCCTCTAGCAGATTCAGCCATTGGCTATATGAACAAAGTCTTTACTGTTCAACCTTGTAGGACAACAAAGTTTAAAACTGTAGAGTATTTGTGCGTGTGTGTTTAGTTTGATACAGCAGCTCGAGCTTCAGTGTGAAGAGATCAGATATATGATCACTGATCAGAGATCAGATGATGTTTGGCAGGTCCAGGATCTGTTTAGCCTGATTCTGATGAAGAAACTGAAGTAGGATCTTCCCAGATCTGCTTTCAGTCTTTGTGCTGATCCGGACTAACAACAACCTGGACTCTGATCTAGAATGAGAGGGTTGAGCTGAAGTGTTTAGCTAGAGAAACAGGATAATTTAGAGTTTTAGTTTGAAAAGTTTTGTGTAGCGTAAGGCAGGTGACACTTAGAGGCTACTTCACCAAATGTGCACTTTTTTTATTTGTCACACACCTGGTGGAAATAGGTTGAGCTGAGATTGTTGTGGCTTTTTTTATTTCACACTCCTTGGTTTCTTTGCAGCCTTTGAGAATGTATCAGTTATTAATCACCTGCCCACAACAAACCTGATTGGCTGTTGCATTGATGATGTAACTGCTGCTCTTACAGGTGATTGGTGGGTTGGGGCTTCCTGCAGTATGTCTTTTACTTTTTGTTCCAGTGCATGAGAAGCTGTAGAAACAGGCTAAAGCAAACCAAACTTTGTTTCCTGTTATCCAAAACTTTTTTATGCATCTGATCATGTGACTGTGTTTCTACTGGATTCAGACCCTGCTAAGTTACTTATTCAGTTCCAAAGATTCGCACATCTCTCATGTGTTAGTCATCAACAGGATTTCTTTATATCATCACCTCATTTGTAATAAACAGATGTCATGCACACTGACATGTTATGGGTTTTTTTTTTTTTTAAGCAGAGCAGAGTTTTACACCAACAACAAGTTACAGCTCAGCATAATTGTGAATGTGATTGACACAAACATTTGATTATTTTAACAAAACTGTACCAAAGAAACACTTAGGATGCAGATTTTCCCTGGACATTATCCCACAGTGAGGACAGGTTGAAGGGTCCAGTAGCTGACCCTTACTGGTGCTCAGTGAAAAGAATGAAAGACAGAAACTGGACCAGACTGCAGCAGAGAGTTTATAGCTGGCAGAGAAATCTTCAGACAAATGTCCACAAGGGGACATTGAGACAGGACTCCAAAGACCAGGCAAGGATCCAAAAGACACAGAGATTACAGGTGAGTGGGGACAGGTATGTTTATAAAACAAAGACAGTATCTGATCGTTGGCAAACTGACACAAATACATGAAGGTGATAACGTGTAGTGTTGATGTTACCTGTGGATCAGAGACAACACTGGTCAGAGCAGACGAACAATAAACCAATGGAGACAACCAAAACAGTCGCTTTCTGATCTCTGACAAACAAAGAGTCACGTTTTATAACGAAGAGACCAGCTGCTCATTTTACACCTGACCACTGTCACATGTCTGACCGCACTCCTCTGACCTGCAGGTGGGGCTACAGTTGAGGAGGCCCCGCCCTCAGCACCTTCACACCGAATGATTGAGAATAAAAGAGCCATATCTGTCAGGAAGTTTTAAATCCACCCATCATCTGCTGCTCTGGCTTCACCTCCTCTGCAGGTACACCTGCACCTGGCGAAAAAAAAAACACCTGGTGACATCACTGGCTCAGGTATAATAGAAACACAAGGTAAAGCCATTCTTTCAATGTGTTTCTATTTAAGGTGATTACCCCCACCTGTCACATGGGTGTGTCCCTCTGTGACACTACTGCTGACATCATCAGGAGGCCAGCGCAGCTCTCCACTCTCCACATTTCCTCCATCTATCGGCTCCACCACAATGGATGGGAGATGCCTGGAAAGTTTGGGAAAATTCTCCACACAGTCTGGCAGCCCCTGGAGAGGAAGAGTGGAGCAATCAAACGATTGTTGCTGACTGCAGGGGAACACACCAGATTCTAGGACAGCTGGTTTTGTGTGGAGTCTTACCTGGAAGTGATCTATGTCTTCGCCAGAGGCTCCAGAGATTTCACAGGTGTTCATCACCTCAGTCATCTGGGCCAATTACAGAACAGAGAAATAGGAAGCTGTCAAGAGACAAAAAGGTCTGAAACATGGTGCGTTTTTTTTTTTTTTTTTTTTTCTTGGCAGCTGGGACTTGTTTTTTATTCTGCTGTCACTGTCAGAGGTGGAAGGTTCATCCAGTGTGACATTCAGGAGAATATTTATATTTTATTTTAAAATATAATTTTGTTGTCACATGTATGAAGTAAGACGTCACCTTCAGTCTTACGTGAAGCATTTATGTCTACATCAACATGAAAAACCCACAGTGCAGATTTTACATCACTGATGCTGCAGACCTGCACCTGTGAAGGCAAATCCATGGAAATCAGCACAGCCTGCCACAGTGCATTATGGGATACATGACATCACACAAACAGCCTGCTGCCAAGAACATTGCAACCTCAGAAAGTCAGGTTTCATCCCCCAGCAGTGACTTTCAGGTATTTTCCCCTGACTTCTTCATAGGGGTCATTTCAAAATCAAGAACAGTTCTTGATAAAACTCCAGAGTTTGCTAAGAAGGTTTTAGGAGTTCTTGAAACATGTTGTCCATGGGGTTACTTAAAATTTTTTATAGGTTTAGTTTCTGAGAGGTTTAACATTCTTATTGAGAACAGGATCCATGGTTCTTTATAGTTCCGGGGTGCTCTATTGGTGTTTACCCTGAACAATTTATTTATTATATTTTACTTATTGTCTGTGTGATCTAAAAAAGTTGCAAATCAGATCCAGGTCCGGAGAGGTTCTTCTTCAAATTAAAGGGTCTGAGATTTTTCACAGACTTTTATGGTTCTAAAAAGCAAGAATGTTCAGGTTTGGATATAGAGTTCTTCAGAGAGCTCGGGTGTTTATGAAGGACTTTGCTGTACCCAGGTTCTTAACAGGGGTCCAGAGTTCAAAAAGAAACAACCAGGGCTTATTTAAAAGGTTCAAGGGTTTCTGGCAGACTAATGAGAGTTACTGAGCATGTTACAGAGTTCTTCACAGCGAAATAAATCCTCAGAGCTTTAAGTATAAGAAGAAATACTATAGTGTAGAAATATATGTTCCCGTCTCTCTGCACTGTGTCCAGCAGAGGGAGCTGATGTTCAAACAGACAGACGGAGTTTTCTCTGAAGGTTAATTGTTCATCTTTGGAAAATATAATGATATTATTTAACTTACATGTTCAAAATGGTACATAAGCAAAGGTACAAAAACATTAAAGTATAAAGTAACAAAAGAACATTTACCTTTATTCATTTAGCAGACGCTTTTATCCAAAGCGACTGACAAGTGAGGTACAAAGCAGCAGAAATCTAAGTCAAAGAAAAAACATCAAGCAAAGTCCTATCAGAAGGTGTTTCCATTTCATGAGATGCAAGTGCAAGAAAGAGCAGAAAGGAAGTTTTTTTTTTTTTTTTTTTTTTGTAGATTTAGGTGTATAAAACTAGAAAGAAACTACAGTACTAAAACTACTCTGCAGAATTTCCCATTAGAATTACTGATGCATTCATGTGTTCACCCCTTTCATGTCCTTATATTATCCTGAAATTATATGTAATACATTTTATTTATCAGACTATGAAAGTAATTTTTAGGTAACTGTAGTACAAAGTATTTTTGTTAGAGTAAAAAGAGTAAAAATAATATAAAATGGAAATACTCTTGTAAAGTCCAAGTACAGCAAAGTTGTACTGAAATGCTGTTTCCAGCCCTGCTGTATAATGCAGTGCAGGTGAGACAGGTGAGATCAGATGAGACAGGTAAGACAAACCCTGTGGAAACTCCTGGATAATTTAACACCATCGCTAAACTTTTTTTATTTCCCAAAGAACAAACAGACCCTGAACACATCACGGCTCTGTCACCATGACAACGGACGCGTTATTAGATTAATTTTGGAACTTCTTTTACTTCCTGTTCCAATCACAAATGTCTGAACCTGAACCTGGATCAGATTTACTTTCAGACTCAGTTTTTTTAGATCAGTATTAATGTCTTTACAGCCACAATCACACATTTTAATAAAGACGTTACTACACTGAGCTGTGTGCCACTGGTCCAACATGTCCAAATATCATCCACAGCCAAACAATCAACCCCTTAAAGTAAAGTGATGAAGAAAAAGATGACGCACCTGTTGATTTAGATGAAGAAGAGTTTTAGAGTTTGATTCTCAGAGTTTCATGTGTGAAGCTCGATGACCAAACACTCGAGTGCTGCTGCTGCTGCTGTTGTAGCTGCTCTTAGGTCAGATTCAAGTGTGTGTGTGTGTGTGTGTGTGTGTGTGTGTGTGTGTGTGTGTGTGTGTGTGTGTGTTTTGCATGTCGTCCTGATTTGACTCTGCTCAGATTTTTTTGTGTCGTCTCATGAAGGAAAAACACAGTAAACAGTTAAAACCAGAGAAGAAGGAAGTAGACCAGATGTAAAATTTAATCAGTCTGATTAAAAAAGTAAAGGGGTCTATGAAGAATTTTATTGTTTTTAATTGTTAAGGTAATTCCGCTTAACTTTAAGCTCTTTATGTTTTCACTTCTACCACTCTGCTTTCCAGTGCCACCAGTCCTTCCAGTCCAGGACGGCCCTGAGCTGGTGCTGCTGACCACAGGATGTCCACCATCAGTCCCTGATTTTTTTATGTACATTCTGTGTTTTTGCCTTTTCCTGTCGGTGATCTAAATAGGACTTTTGCTTTTCCTCATTTGAAGTAGTTTAATTCAGTGAAGATAAAACTAATGAAGGAGGATGAGGGGAGTAAAAACGAGGCAGGGAAAAACTGCAGAGCTTTGCTTTGATGACTGTGCTCTAGGAAAATCTGGTGCAGTGCAGTGACGGTTCAAATCGAACCTGAAAGTAAAAAAGGAAGAAATGAGAACAGGGATGCTGTGAATCTTACAGTCTTCGGGAGCGTTTCAGACGTTTGCATCGTCTGGTTCTGGCTTTTCACTAAATCCTCTGCAGATTCTGATTTATTTGAATCCTGGTTCTGAAGATGTTCAGTTTCCTTGTGTCGCGCGAGTGTCAACAGACCGGTGAGAACAGCATTTATTCCACATTAAGGCTCCACCTCGTCATTAGTGATGAGATTTCTGAGCCACATCATTCAGTTTGCCTCTTTCTCCTCCAAATGTCTCTTAATTTTTTACCTCTTCTGGTTTTTATAGTTCGGACAAATTTATGATTTAAATTAAGGCTGGTATGTGTGCATTTTTTATCATTTTAATTATTCTATATACTTTTGTATTAAACCATATCATTTTCAGAATACCGTGATTTCTGGTATAAATAAGATGGTTCCTGTTACATATGATGGAGCTTGACCGTTTAGAGCTTTATACATAATAAACAGGGTGTTAAATCCTATTCTAGATTTTATAGGAAGCCAATGGAGAGAAGCTAGTGAAGGCGAATTATGATCTCTCTTGCTGCAGAACTGTAAATTAATTGCAGGATTTGCAGGGAGTCACTGAGACGTCCTGTAGTCCAAATTAGAAGCAACAAATGCATGGACTAGTTAAAAACTAAACAAACATTTTATAAACAGACTATTATCCTAATAAAATAGTGTAAGTGTATTGTTTCAAAATGCGCCACACTATTTAGTTTGTGGGCCCCAGTCCGATCTATTCTAGATCCTGAACACGAACCAGCTGTCTCCCCCCATCCCCTTGTGAACCAGATGGTATGGTCCTGTCTGTCCTAACAGCTGATTGGTCAAAGGCAGGCAGTGACAGAGACAGTGACAGAGGTTTAATGTTATCTGGGATTCATTCTAAAAATAAATGTGAGGGCACTTAGAGCGGAACCGGGCTCATCGTTCCCCTGAAGCGTCGGCTAACAGAACCGACTCCTTCACGCCGACATATCATTAGTTATGTCTGCTCCGTCACTGAATCTAAGACATGAAAGGTAGGCAGCCGCTGCTGGACCTGGTTTTACCTGAAAACCCGTGTATTCTCCGCTCAGATCCCAGTAGAGAAATAGAGTCAGGGCAAGTTTTTGTAAAGACTGAGGTTTGGTATTAACCGGATCTTTTCTGTGTTGGTTAAGTTACAAGGGGTTTTAAGCTCAAATGTTTTTTACTGAGTCTTGCTCTAAAATGTAACTGTATTTGAACCCGGTTCAGCAGGGTCACAGAAACAAGGCTGAGGATTAGTAGTTTTTTTTTAGGTCTTTTTTTAAACCAGATTTCCGTTTAAAAACATTTTCTAATTTAAAAACTAATTATTTAAGGACAAGCGTAAGATTTATCATTAAATTATTACAAATTTGACCTATGACCATTTGTCAGAATAAAATTCCGTGCATTCCAGAACCTTCTCAGCTCAACGTGAAACCCTCAGTATTTCTGTTATTTAAACCGGTTCAGCAGAGAAGAACACAATGTGTAACTAGAAAAGGCAATTTCCAAGGAAATTACGTGGGAGAGCTGTTAAGTCGCCCGGTAGAGGCCGACCGCTCAGAAGCTGGTGAGAGCAGAGGCGTTTGTACGTTCAAAGCCGCAAACGCTGAAGAGAGATAAAAACAAACAAAAAAAGAAAGAAGAAGATGACAAGAAAAAGAAAAAATCCAAAATCCCAGGAAAAGTTGAATTCAGAAAAGAAAAAAAGTAGAAGGTAACAATGGAGGAAGTAAATAAGTAAAAAGTTGATATTTAAAGTGTAAAGAAACAGAAAAAGAAGCAAAGTAAAAAGTTCCTATTGAAAGTGTAAAGAAAAAAGTAAGAAGTGAAAAAGCAACAACTTGATTAACAAAAGTGGAAAGAAGTAGTAAGAAACAAAGGAAAAGGTAAATATTCCCAAAGTTAAAAGAAACAAAAAAAGAAGCAAAGTAAAAAAGTTGCTATTAAAGTGTAAAGAAAAAAGCTAGAAGTAACTACTTAGAAATGAAGGAACCATTTTAATGCTGAAAAACTGTTAAAAAGTTGAAAAGAGCTTTTAATTTGAAAGTGTGTTTCCTGTCTGTGTCTGTGTGGTAGTTTGTGTGTCCACTGTAGGGAGACTTCAAAACAAACTTATTTTAGCATTTAAATGCTAAATAATTAAAATAAGAATGATAAAAGGCTTTTATTTTGAAAGTGTTTCCTGTCTGTGAGGGTGTGTGTAGGGAAACTTCACCACAAAGTCATTTTAGCATTTAAATGCTAAAAAGTGGATAAAATATTATGAAAGGCTTTTATTTTGAAAGGGTATTTCCTGTCTGTGAGGGTGTGTGTCTGTGTGTGTCTCCACTGTGTATGTTGAGGGAGAAAAACTCAGGTAAAGTGTGTGGACACAGCTCTGAGGCTGATTACATGACGTCATGCAGCTGTGTCCGTTACCATGACAATGACTGCTGCCCACTGCCTGCCTGCTGAGTCATGTGAGCCAAATGCAAAGGCAGGCTGGAAAAGTGCTGAGACTATGCCTCGCAAAATGCTCAAAATATGAAAAAGTATTAGTCCTATCGAAACAATTCAAAAACTGTGAGTGACAAAAGGCTTCAATGAACACACTGATGTACTTTATTTGAAGATACTCCATAAAATGAAGGCGTGGTGGCGATTTTAAAACAGCCCCCCGTTTGTGATTTGATTAGAATTTAAGAACCTCTGTTATAATGGGCTCCAATGGGAGTTTCAGCCGGCACTCTCTCTGCTTCTGGACACTTGGAGAAAGAACCGTCAGTCCTGTGACTATGAGAGTTACATTTACTGAAAGAACACAAAAATACCTACATTCTGATGTATAGTTTGTTTATGTAAGATTAAAGTTGACTGAAGGAAAGAAGGAAAAGAAGGAAAAAAGTTGCTAAAAGTGGAAGCTGAAAAGTTAGAGTGCGTGTGATGTCACCCACTCTAGCTGCTCCAACATTCCGCAATACACACTAATGGAAAAGTTGAAAAAGCTCCAAAAGTTGCCTAAAACTAAAACTGCGATTATTCAAAAAGTATAAAAGATAGAAAGAAGCTGATCCACCCAGAACAAGTTGAAAGGGACTAGACCCGTATAAACTTTAAATGAAGTTTCTACTCCAAAGTATGACGACACAAGAGGCAGATGAAAAGTGGCAAGTTGAAGGGAAATTTTAAGTGCCTTCCATTCATTTTCTATGGGAAAAAAAGTTCATAAAAAGTGAAATATAATAAAAAGTATAAAAGTTATTAATGAGAAAAGTAATACCACCCCTGTCCTAAAAGGGACCTACGTTTAGGAAGTGGAACGAAGTTTCTACGACAAACCGTCTAGGACTAGATAGCGACCGAAAAACGAGCTATAATAATAATAATAATAATAATAAAGAAAAGGATCTCAATAGTGTGAGAGCTGTGCTTACAGCTCTCCCACTAATGAGAGCTGTGCTTAAAGCTCTCCCACTAATGAGAGCTGTGCTTACAGCTCTCCTACTAATAAGGTGGTATTGAATGTTCAGGAGTCCAGGAGGACTCCGAAGGAGGAGAGAGGAGGAAACTGCCGAAACTGAAGATCCCTGCACAGTTCAGAAGAAACCGCAAGGAGAAGAAGCCAGACCAAACTGCCGGTAAGAACCACACAGACATCATTTATTAGATTCAACATGAACAGAGCATTTTGGAACAGAACAGAACCAGGTCTCAGGTTAAGCTGAAAAGAACCTCAGCTACAACAGGCAGAATCAAAGGTAGAAACACAAAAACTACAGCAAGAACCATCAGAACGTCACGTTAGATCATGAACTGGAACCATCTGAGCATCAGTTACAATTATAAGAACCCCAAAACAGCTGTACGACTTCAGGCAAAAGCTTCCAAACATGTCCAAGACCTGTAGAACCTCATGTCAACATCATCATCAGGATAGAAGCACGAAAACATCAGCTAGAACCAACATCATGAGTTAGAAACACTTTTCACCACCAAAAACAGCAATGTGAATTAGACCCAGCAAATCCAAAGCTAGAACCAGCAAAACCTTAGGAAGAAATATCAAAACCTCAACAAATCAAAGTGAAGCTGAACCCAGACCCAAAGAAAACACTCCAGGTCAGAACCTACACAACCTCAGACAGAACAAGCACAATCAGAAAACAAGCAAAGCTACAGTTAGGATCAGCAGAACATGACGCTACAGCAAGATATAGAACAACACAGAACCTCCCTTTGACCTGAACCACCAGAACCCTGCTTACAACCAGAACAACCCAGAAATAACCAACAAAACCTCAGGCATTATACACAAAACCTTAGTATTTCTATCTAATTGCAGATATTTCTAAAACTCTGTTCTACTCCATATCTAGTGTTGTTTCTGTTTTCTGGATCTCATACACTCCCAATAAACCTGCCCTGTCAGTGTGTTACAGATTAACAGTGTTCTGGTTCTTGCAGAGGATGCATTGGACTGTGTGGAGGAGCATAAGGAGGAGCAGTTAGAGCAGATCAGCAGGAGGCTGATCATCAGGGAGGAACAGCTTTTCACTCAGGACTGTCCCTGTGAGCAGGACGAGGACCAGCTGCACAAGGACCTCGAGGCTCTATTACTGCAGATATGGATGGCCGTCCACAACTCCTTCACCTCCCCGTCCTCTCCAGGAGAGCTGGAGGTCTTGAGGAGTGCCGTGGCCTCCATTCAGCAACAGGAGGTGCAGGACCGGCGCTGGATGGGCTGTGTGAATGTCCGAGTTCCATGTTGGCGTCCTCAGAAGTGTCTCAGCAATCACAACGTTCTGCTGCAGAACATGGTGCAGTCCAGGATGAAGATCGCAGCAGAGGACGACTGGAGTGGAACCGATGGCCCGTCCTCCCCAGTGAAGAATGAGGTTAGATACCTACGAGACCAACACATGGAAACAATAAGACACAAACTCTCTGTGAAAGAATCATGTGTCTCATTCGTTTTGTCCTCTACCACACTTTTTCTTTGTAGGTAAACCAAAATTGCTCCTTGTCTCATCTAAAAAGCTCTGCTTCCACTTATTTTTAGTTCTGGAGTAGAAACCTGGTTATTCTATTCCATTTGTCTCTGAAAGCATTACTTACACCGCTCATTGTTTTACTTTGAAAACAGAATCACTCCATTTTCTTTAAAATACTGATTTGTCTCTTTTATGTGGACACTCCATCCTGTTTCCTATGTGTTCAGGTGCTTCGCATGGGGAAGTGTCTAAAGAAGGATCTGCTGACGGTGGTTAGAGCAGTGATGGACTGTTACCCTCCACACATGGACATCCTGAATGTCTACGCTGGACTCTATCATCAGAGTTTCTCTGCTCGGCTGACTGAACTTGCTGCTCCGGGACTGGATGTGGACGACTGTAGCTACGTGCTGCTCTGGGTCAACCACCGCTATCCATAGTGAGTCTGTCTTTGCAAAGATACCTGGTTGGTGGTTCTGCAGATTTATGTCTTCACTTATGGAGTTAAGATCTATTTAAACCAGAACACTTTGTGTTCTGATCCAGGGCTACAGACCCTCCATCTATCCATTATCTGTAACCACTTATTGTGTTCAGGGTCATGGGGGAGCTGGAGCCTATCCCAGCTGTCACTGGATGAGAGGTCTCCAGTTTACCTCAGGGCCAACATAGAGAGAAAAACATAGACAGACAAACATTTACACTCATATTCACACCTAAAGATAATTTAGAGTCACCAACTAACCGAACATGCATGTCTTTGGACTGTGGGAGGAAACTGGAGTTTGAACTGAGTTGAACGCAGGATTTACAAGAGTTGAAGTGTGAACTGAGGGTGTTAAATTATGAATACAGCCCAGGAAGCTTTCCCTGGACCAACAGAGCATCACTCTGAGAATTTATGTCCAGTTCAGTGATTTCAGACCCTAAGACAGTACAGACAGATTTCTACCATCTGCTGGCCTCCTTAGGGTTCCAACTATAGGATTAAAGAAAGAAAGAAATTTAGCTGAAGTTTTGTGCAGTGGACTGTAAAACAATTACAGGTGGTGGATGTTACAGAATTTCATTTTATCTGATTATCTGGTTTAGAAATGACACTGATTCACGGTAAACAAGAGAAACGTAAAGACTAAAAACCACAGAGAGTCACTGCAGCCAACCATAAAAACACAGCATTAAATGTGACAGAGGAAGACAAGAGGTCTACAGAAGGTTGAGTAAGTCAGCTTATTCAAAAACTGCCACTGCCACTGTTCAAATGTGAACTGTGACTTGGAGGGCTGGAACCAACCAGAGTCCACTAAGGTTCAGTTCTTTACAGTTTCAGTGTAAAATCTTAGCTGACAATGGGTTCTCTGTTCTTTCTCAGTGAAATATTGAAACATGAAGAACTAGATGGAAAGGTGAAGGTGGCCTGTCTAGGTTCTCTGCTGCTGACAGAGGATCTGAACCGGTTGGAGGAGCAGTACCTCACCTACAAAGAGGTAAAGACCAGTAGAACCGTTTTTGTTTTCTCAAAATATTCTGTTGAGTAAATTACCGTTAAATCCTGTTAATCCTTGTTTTCTGGGTAATCAAAGGACCTGACGTTTTCACCACAGTATTTTTTGACTCCACTACTCTACCACAGTGAAGTACTGTATAATACTGTATGTTTATGTGTTTTGTACATTTCTTTTCTTGAGGACAAAGTGAAGCTGTGGCTCAGCACAGTGTTGGAGAAAGAAGAGCAGAGCTGGATGAAAGGCAACAAACCAGAAATTCTTAGTGATTACTTCTTCAGCCCATTAGCTGTAGACGTCATACAGGTGAGACACAGTCAGTACAGGTGAGACATGTATGGGTAAAGCAAGATAACTAGGTTGGGAAAATAAACATTTTGCTTGACAGTACAGCCGATCTGTGTAAAACACCTGTAATCCAGGTTGTGATTTTCACAGGTGTGTTGCAGTTTTACGTGACTCTTTTTTGACCCTTTATATTGAGGGTGGTAGGTATGTGGTGGTGTTTCTGTTTCCAGATCATACAAGGATCCCTGACTGAGTTCAGCTGTGTAATAAGAGACCAGAGCAAAGCTGAGAGGATCACAGTTCACCTAGAGAACTTCCTCAGCAGGTGGGCAGCAACCACAGGTAACAAGAGCATTATTAACATGTAAAGACATGTTTGATGGATCCTGTATGTGTGTGTTAGCTACAAGATGCGTTTGGAGGAGTTTGTTAAGGGAAACCACAGGAACGTCCTCCCTGTGATCAAAGCTCACCTGGTCTGTGAGGAGCAGCTCAGGTGAGTTTACCTACAGTTACCTGCATCACAGATCAGTGCTTCAGATCATGTTTAGTGTTTCATTTCATTGAAAGGAATCTACAGCACTAACGTTGTGACACATTTGACTTTTGATGCCGCCTCATGGTTCTTTCCTGTAAACTGTGTTGATGATGTCTTAACATGTGGCCGACCTGCTTCTCTGATTAGTTGTTTGTGACTCTCCTCAGCGAATACATCTCAGGTCAAACAGGACGTTTGTCGGAGCAGCAGAGACAGCGCTGTCTGGACACTTTGTCTGCCCTGAGGGATTGTGGGCACAAGTGTTTCACCTGTCCTATTCAAGCCCAAGTAAAGGTATAAGTACTGTCTATACCGACAGCACTGCAGTAGTCACTCCTCACACACTGGTTATATTTTGTTAATATACATAAACAGATACAAGACCGACTAACATTGAAGGACGTGAATTTAGCTATCTCCACACACACACAAACACAGCTGCTCATCTTCATTAAAGCACTGCTGAATCTCAGCCTAATCAGTCACAGCTTGTAAATGGAAAATGGTCTGCACTTATATAGCGCTTTTCTACCTATTGGCACTCAAAGCTTTACACTGCTTCTCATTCACACATTCGCATTCACACTCACACGCACACTCATACGCCGATGGTGGAGCTGCTATGCAGCTGGCCAACACTCACCGGGAGCAACTAAGTTACTAAGTTAGTAACACACTTCGACAAGTGATCAGAGGAGCCGGGGATTGAACCAACAACTGTGAAATTGGTGGAAAACCGCTCTACCCTCCTTTGCCACAGTCGCCCTTGTCTCTAACCTGTGATCAACATTATTCCTCTGAATATCCACTAACATCATTCTGTCCTTTGATTTAAGCACCCACTTCGTGTTGAGCTTTTGTTAAGTATCTGTCCTGAAACGTTGGGAATGTTCAGATAATTAGATTGACTCAACCTTCATTATTATGTCCTTATTATAGCAGAGCAGGTTTTCACCAGTAAAACATGGAGTCATCTGTGAAGCTGCAGCTCATCTTCAGCAAAAAAAACCTTCAGGGAAGCCTCCATCAGGAGTCAGAACGTTGCATCCGGCCTAAAATTCAGAGTAACTCCCCATCCTGACAAACTGAGAACCCATTTTCTGTTGATAAAATAGTTCTGTACAATCCTGAGAGTGACAGTAGATCCTCGATGATGCACACGCTCTGTCTTTCTTCTCACTCAAATGTCAATGTTACCTATGTGTGTGTTCAGGTGGGTTTCTCTGAGCTGTGGACGCCCATCTGGTTGGATCGGTCACTTCCTGTTGTTGACTCTGTGCTGGAGTACCTGAACCAGCAATTGACCGACCTGACTGACCTGAAATCAGTCTGCAGAAAGGTGAGGCTGCCTGTTCACCTGTTCACTTGTCTCTGCCTGTGCACTTGAGTGCCTGAACACCTATCTCCTTCCCTGCAGTCTCTGCTGCATGTCATCCATCAGGACGTGGCCCTAAAGTACGTGAATCGGATGATGAAAGCCAGGATGAAGAATAGAGAGCAGGAGGTGGCCGGAGCTCAACGAATGATCGAAGATGCTCAAAATATCAGTGACTTCTTCACCGAGAGGGTGAGACACGTCCACGCACATCTGAAAACAATGCACACGTGCAGATGTTTTCAGATGCCTGCTGCATCATCCTGTCTCTTGGTGTAAAAAGGTTTAATAGCCAAGTTTTCCAAAAGGCAATTTTAAGCACAGGGAGATCATGCAAACGCTACACTGAAAGGCCTCAGGCGGCCGGGCTGAGATCCCACAACCTAGTTGTGAGGCAGCAGTGCTAACAACTCCACTACTGACTGCACTACTATAAACAGACTCTACTACTGTCCATGTTTACTGAAGTACAAGATGTGAATAGTGCGGATGTGTTTCCTCAGGGCTGCACTGAGGCTTCGTGGCTCCGTGAGATGCTCTTCAGCATTGCTGAAATGCTCCGTCTGCAGGATCCAGGAAGTGTTCAGCTGGAGATGGTCAGTCTGGTCCGGACGTTCCCCGACCTCAGGTAAAGACCCACAACATTTTTTTAATGAAATGTAATAACTGCAATATTGTTCAGAGTTTTCCGGGGGTGGAGAAACTATAACAACTGATAGCACTGTGTAGAAATACTCCAAGTATTCAACTCTTCAAAGTAAAATTACATGTGCCCTGTGACAGATAAATTGTAATACACCAGCAGATTAATTTAAATGTTGGAGTAGGTTTTTAACCAATCATCTTGTCTTTTAATAGATTGTTTAACTTAAAAAAACTGTTTTGTGTGAAACTGTCAACAACAGGAACTAGTAGCTCCAAGTCGACCGGAGAGTTTTTATTTATCAACAACTATAGCTGTCACAGTGTTTGTATGTACAGTAAGTAAATGTTTTCTAAATGGTGACATCCCACACAATTCAGTTGTTATTAACCTGCTCGGTGCCCATTTGTCCGTTGTTATCAGGGCCACAGGTGGAGGTTAAACAGACCCTGTGGTACCTCCTCTTCAGCTCAGCATCTTGTCTTCATACCCTGGACCATCATTGGCATGGTTACAGTAATAAACACACAAAAACTCGACAGTTGGGTTTAGGGACAGGTTCCGGTTTGGGTTAAAGCAGCTACTTGCTACAGTTTTAGACCAGCTTTAGAGAACAGCTTTGACAGTCTCTGCATCCATGCCCACATGGTCAGTATCCATCCAGCATCACCTTGGACATCTGTCATTGTGCCTACAGAAATATTTTCTGGGGGAGGAAAATTATCTTCATTTAGTTGGTGATTTTGGTATCTAATAAAACACACAGTGACTACAGAAAAGCCCATAATTTAACAGGATTTGTTCTAAACTTTATTCTCTTAGCTCTGGCTATCAGCACAGCAGGAATATAGACCTCTAGCAGAGTTGGAGGGGGCATTTGTGGTCATGTCTTAGTTGTGTTGAGTTCCTGTAGTTTGTGCTACACACAGTGACACTGGCTTTATTGATCACTTCTGTGTGTCGCTCTCCACAGTAACGCTCATGTGTTGGCACTGCTGTCTCTAAAACCTGGCCTCTCAGCTGCTCATGTTCGCGCCATCAGGCGCAGCGTGGAGGACAACCGGCGCAGCGATGGTTCAGCCAATCACAGCCCTCCCTTCTTTTCCAAGGTTAAAGTCAAATGGATCAGTAATAAGATGAATCAGATGGGGCTCAAGTCCTGAAGTGTGTCAGCTTGGCAGCCAGTGAACAGTATTTATTGCTTGTCCCATCATGCTCCAGTGTAGCTGCTTCTTCATATTACAAACATAGACTTTTATTCTGAAAGCCAAGTACCCAGTCTCATACTTGGATCATGTCCGTGTCCCCACTGTGCTAAGTGGTAGCTCCACTAGTGCAAAAAACCATGAACAAGTATGAATCCTGTCCTCACCAAAGCACAGAGCGGGTATTCATAGGAATGACCATTCTTATACTGCCTAAGATTAACCTACCATAGCTGGTCCATGGGAGCTCTGATTAGCTTCAACAGAGAGCCAGGACCAATTAGCCCCACCAGTAACTACTGTGACAACTTGTCTGAATGAAATACCGACAAAATCAATTGTGTTAGAGACCTGGTAAGTGTACAGGGTCATCGGGTGAACACCCTCTCCATAGGTGGTGTTTCACTGTGTTGGGTCTGTTGGCACTGTGGTAACTAACAACAAGCAGTATCCTCCCTATTAAGGTAAACTGCTACGATCAGATGTTTAACTGGTTAACCCTACCCTCAGCTGTCTCACCTGGGCAGGTAACAGCCTCTGTTCTACCTAAGTGGATCACTCAATTAATTAATATTCAATTCAATTCAATTCAACTTTATTTATATAGCGCCAATTTACAACAAAGTCATCTCAAGGCACTTTACAGAATAAAGTCCAGACTACACAAGTATGTAGAAGCAACCCAACAAATCCCCCTTGAGCAAGCCCTAGGCAACAGTGGAGAGGAAAAACTCCCTTTAATGGGAGAAACCTCCAGCAGAACCAGGCTCAGGGTGGGTGGCCATCTGCCTTGACCGGTTGGGGTGAGTGGAAAGTGGAGAAAGAAAAGAAAAGAGCCACGAAAAGCAACAACAAAAAGCAACAACAAAACAACAAGAAAAGCAACAACAAAACAACAAAAAAGCAACAACAAAACAACAAAAAAGCAACAACAAAACAACAAAAAAGCAACAACAAAGCATCGTACAGGTTGTAGGATATAGAATTAATGGTATACAGTGGTGACAAGTAAATGTATAGAGAAAAGCTAGTTCAGGTTGAGTGAGCAGTTTAACTATAAGCTTTATCAAAAAGGAAAGTTTTAAGCCTAGTCTTAAAAGTAGAGAGGGTGTCTGCTCCCCGAATTTGGATTGGAAGCTGGTTCCACGGGAGAGGAGCTTGATAGCTAAAGGCTCTGCCTCCCATTCTACTTTTGCAAACTCTGGGAACCACAAGTAGGCCTGTATTTTGGGATCGAAGTGGTCTAATCGGGCGATACAGAACTATGAGATCTTTTAAATATGATGGAGCTTGACCATTAAGAGCTTTGTATGTAAGGAGGAGGGTTTTGAACTCTATTCTAGATTTTATGGGAAGCCAATGAAGAGAAGCTAGTGAAGGTGAAATATGATCTCTCTTTCCTAATCCAGTCAGCACTCTTGCTGCAGCATTTTGGATTAATTGAAGGCTTTTTAGGGAGTTATTAGGACACCCCAGAAGTAGGGAATTACAGTAGTCCAACCTAGAAGTAACAAATGCATGGACCAGTTTTTCAGCATCACTTTGAGACAGGATGCTTCTAATTTTAGCAATGTTCCGTAGGTGGAAGAAGGCTGTTCTAGAGATTTGTCTTATATGTGACGTAAATGCCAAATCCTGGTCAAAAATAACTCCAAGGTTCCTCACCGCAGTACTGGAGGCCAAAGTTATGTCATCTAAAGTAACTATATTGTTAGACAGCATATTTCTCATGTTTTTAGGCCCAAAGAGGATGATTTCAGTTTTGTCTGAATTTAGAAGTAGGAAATTGTAGGACATCCAGGTCTTTATGTCTTTTAGACATGCTTCAAGTTTGACTAATTGGTTAGTATCTTCTGGTTTCACAGATAAATAGAGCTGGGTATCATCTGCATAGCAGTGGAAGTTTATGGAATGTTTCCTAATAATTTTGCCTAAAGGTGACATGTACAGATTAAAAAGTATTGGTCCTAACACAGAGCCCTGTGGAACTCCATAGCTAACTTTGGTGCATAAAGAAGAGTCATCATTAACATGAACAAGTTGGAATCTGTCTGACAGATAAGATTTAAACCAATGTAATGTGGTTCCTTTAATCCCAAATCCATGTTCTAGTCTCTGTAATAAAATGTTGTGGTCAATGGTGTCAAATGCGGCACTAAGGTCTAGTAAGACGAGTACGGACACAAGTCCATTATCTGAAGCGAGGAGAAGATCATTGGAGACTTTTACCAGTGCTGTTTCTGTACTGTGATGAGCTCTGAATCCTGACTGAAAGTCTTCATACAAATTATTCCTGTAAAGGTGATCACATAATTGTTTTGCAACTACTTTTTCCAGGATTTTAGAGATAAACGGGAGATTTGATATTGGTCTGTAGTTGGCTAAATCACCTGGATCAAGACAGGGTTTTTTAAGTAATGGTTTGATTACAGCAACTTTATAAGCCTTTGGTACATAGCCAGTTTCTAAAGATAGGTTAATCAAATCTAATATGAAAGTGTCTATTAAAGGTAGAACATCTTTAAGCAATTTGGTTGGAACAGGGTCTAAAAGACATGTTGTTAGTTTTGAGGAGGCGATAGTTGAACTTAGCTCAGTGAGATCTATGGGTGAAAAACAGTCTAAGATGGATTGGGGCCTTATTGAGGATTCTAGAGCTGTTGTACATGAAGATCTATCTGTAATATTTGAAGGGAGGATCTGGTGAATCTTTTCCCTAATGGCTGCAATTTTATCAGTAAAGAAAGTCATAAAGTCATTGCTGCTCAAAGTTAAGGGTATACTAGGCTCAACAGAACTATGGCTCTTAGTCAGCCTGGCTACAGTGCTGAACAGAAACCGGGGGTTGTTCTTGTTTTCCTCTATTAGTGCGGAATAATATGCTGTTCTGGCATCACGGAGAGCTTTTTTGTACATTTTTAAACTGTTTTTCCAGGCTAACCGGGATTCTTCTAAATTAGTGGAACGCCACTTCCTCTCTAATTTTCGTGACGCCTGCTTTAAGCTGTGCATTTGTGAATTGTACCATGGAGGTCGGCTCCTCTGATTCACTGCCTTTTTTTTCAGAGGGGCAACTGTATCTAGTATCATACGCAATGAGGCTGCAGAATCGTCAACTAAGTAATCAATTTGTACAGGAGTAAGATGGCTACTCACCATAGTATTGACACATGGTGGTGAAAAAGATGAAGAGATAATTTCTTTAAAAATATTCACAGCATTTTCAGATAAACATCTGCTGTAGTGGAATTTTTTCCTAACTGCTGTATAGTCCATTATTGTAAATTCAAATGTTATTAGAAAATGGTCAGACAGAAGAGAATTATGAGGAAATACTATTAAATTATCAGTTTCAATGCCATATGTAAGTACAAGGTCCAATGTGTGACTAAAACAGTGAGTGGGTTTATTTACATTTTGGGAAAAACCAATTGAATCTAGTAATGAATTAAACGCAGTGCTCAGACAGTTAATATGCCACCCTTGTTTAAAATCAGGACATGTTTTCAGTCCAAAACCATAAATATTAAAACAGACTTGTTGTGTTGCTTCAGTGTTACAGGAAGCTGCTGTATTTAAAACCTAACCGTCCAATCGTAAAATATCTGTGAACAGCCTGAGGTACTGTTGTCTTTCTAATTATTATTATGTGGTTTACAGTTGTGTTTTTACAAGTGTTTCAGTCTTTACAGACCAAGTGTTAAAGATCAATAATAAACTTCACTGACATAAAAAATAAAAGTCTGTAATCAAGTGACTGTGATGATCATTATTTTTATTAGTGATGTTAAAACTGGGCAGCACAGTGTTTGAGTGGTTAGTGCTGCTGGTCCACACCTATAAGGTCCCTGGTTTAAATCCCAGTTCTATGTGGAGTTCACATGTTCTCAATGTGCTTGTGTGGGTTTCCTCCCACAGTCCAAACACATGAATGTTAGGTTAAATGGTGACTCTAAATTGGCCGTAGGTGTAAATGGTTGCTTGTCGATGTATGTCTTTCTGTGTTGGGCCTAAGACAGACTGGAGACCTGTCCAGGGTGGACTCTGCCTCTCACCCAGTGACAGCTGGGATAGATTCCAGCCCCCCATTAACCTGAACAGGATAAGTAGTTAAAGATAATGGCTGTTGATCAGAGAATGATGCTGCAAATGTACGTGACACATGTCCATATTTGGTCCCTCGCAGATTCCTAAACTAACACAGACCCTCAGTAACATTTTCCATCTGCTATTCAAACTCTCCAGATTCCTGATGGAAAATTTTTTCACTGCAGTAGGAATCAGTTCCAGACCAATGTGTCTGATCACACTGTAAAATTGATTATATCAGACTTGAAATACCAAGAACTTGTCCTCTGAACGAGTACTGGAACACTATTAAAGAGCCTTTTAACTGTTTGATGCCTGATGCGGCTCCTAGATGTAATAAAGGTGTGCTGGTGTTGTATTGAGTTAACATTTGTGTAAGGGAATTAAAACAGGTTAGAGCCCCAACACATATATTGTTATTTAACCCCGTTGTATCTTAGTTCATATTCTACACTGTTCTTTTGGCACATTTGATTTGCTAGTTTACCTTATTTTGAGACATCTGCACTTCAGTCTTCTGCACACAGACAACATAGTGAGCTTTTATAAGTGTTGTTACCGATGTTCGCCACAAGAGGGAGATACCCTTTAGCGAGCGTTTCTGTCGGGAGTTTACAGGCAGCGCCGACACACTGTCATATAGCGCTGAGACGAGACACCAGACAGAACGATGTTAACAACAGTGTACTGTTTGTCTGTAATTTTGCAGGTAAGCTGACGAGATATGGAATAGAGGATTAAAGTTTCATATAAAGCAGAGGGTTATGATTAAAGTGGGAAAGTTGGCCGTTTGCTCCCATTCAGAGTGTGTTGGCACGAGTTAGATGTTAGCAATGAGAAGGTAGCAGTTAAGCTAACTCGGCCATTAGGATTAGGACCCTGTACGATACATTTGATTGAGAAACATCTAAACTGCATCACATGTAACTGTAAAGATGTCAGGTGTAAGGACTGAAGTTGTAGTAGTGCTGTTTCATTATTGGTGCCAAACATTTACAAACAAACAAACAATTGTTACGAGTATGTGTTAAATATGCTCAGGTCGGGAGTTTACAGGCAGCGCCGACACACTGATATATAGCGCTGAGACGAGACACCAGACAGAACGATGTTAACAACAGTGTACTGTTTGTCTGTAATTTTGCAGTAAAGAGAGAGAAACCACCAGATCCTGTCTGCGTGTTTTGTCAAGTGTGCTACATTTGCTTCCCTCTGCTAGTCCTGCTATTAATGATGCTGGAAACAATGCAAGAACCCTGGAACTTTGTTTTTGATGCCAAACCTTCTCAGTGATCAGCTGAAGAATAGATCATGTTCTAAAAATCAGTTAACAAAAGGACTCACAAACAGAAACATTTATCTGGTTTATTTCTGGTTATTGAAGTAATAAAATTTTTATTTTTAAAATAACTGTTTTCAAAACAATTTCCAGCAAACTGAGACGCCCTCATGAATGGTAAATGGTTTTTATTCAATCAACAAAATTAAATTATCTGTAGTTCAGTCACTGTGGAAATAAAAGATTTGATTCTGTTGGTTTTCAAGTCATGGAAAGTAACTAAATATAACTGCTCGAGTACTGCACCTAAATACAGCATTTGTAGTTTTTACTCAAATACATTTTTAGCAGCATTGTCAGTTTGGCCTGAGAGAATTTGATGACAGTCAATGAGCAAATTAGGTTTAGGTATGGTTTGTGTAATGCCCACTGAAGAAATGGAAATGGGACTGTGTGTGTTACAGTGCTGCTCCTTGCTGGTTCTACTCTGGACTCTGATCAAAAAACTGTGTGCTAAGATGTCCCAGGAGGATCAGTGGATCCAGAAATACCAGGTCCATTGTTTCTTTACTCTTTTTGCAAACAAGTAATGCAGGGATTCCTCATCAAATGTTTAAGGCAAGCGTTGGATCAGTTAAGATGGACTGAATGTGAAATAGCTATGATATAGACACAAAGATAACAGATGATTTGAAACATCTACAGTCCAGTTCCGGTGAAAATAAAAGATATAAATGTCCATGAAAGCTGCTGAAGATTCAAAAACAGCTAACAAAGGCCCAGAGAACAGCAAAGAAAAAACAGTCTTCAAGAAGAATGGCCATAGGGTCGGAGGTTCGCACCCCGTTCTACCCGACCACATGTCGAAGTGTCCCTGGGCCAGTCACTGAACCCCCAGCAGCCCATCCGCATCCCCAGCCGCACAGTTCTACTCCCAAACCAGGTATAAATGGGGAGGGTTGCATCAGAAAGGGCATCCAGCATAAAAACTATGCCACATCAACCTGCAGATTAATGATTCTGTGTGGCGATCCTGAACTTTTGCGGGACAAGCGGAAACGGATCATGAACACCTCTAAAAACCTCTGTGGGTGAAAAAAAGAACCTGATATAAATAGAATCCAGAAAAAGCAGCACCTTCTCTGAGCCGGGTTTAAAATGGACTGGGGATCAATGGGTTTTAGAGTCAAAATCTGAAATTCATGGACGCTGTGAACTCAATACTAGAGGAACAAGCCTATTCTCGAACATGGTGTCCAACGCACGACTAGCACCGAAGTCCAACAGGTCCAACAACCAACACTCATGTTATTATTTTTTAAGTTATCTTATTATTTAACCACTATTATAAAATATTAACATAATCATGCAAAAAATCTGCCTACATTTACTGTTGAACCAATGCAGAATCTTATTTTTAATGCACAAACTTTGAAGAAAAAGGCGTTAGTTGAGATCTACAGAAGCTGAGACAGCAATTTGGATTTTGACAAAATATCTCGTTATCACGAGGAAACAAGTTTTTTAAAAAAATGAAATAAATTTCCCGTTATCCCGAGATCAAAGATCAGCGGATTTTGGCTAGTCCCTTCAGGGGTGGCCACAGAGGAGCGTGTTCCGCACCTTGATTTGCCGTTACTTTTTAGCATCCATGGTCTTTCTGGGCTTCCGTACTGAAACACAGAGAGAGTTAATTTCTAAAACTATTCCAGCCTCCACCGCGAGAATTTTACAAAGAAAATACTGTCTTATTATGGACCCTTTGGGTGTTTGAGAAAAACATTTTAATACAAGAAATTTTTAATACAAACATTACAATAAAAAGACTACAAAAAACAGGAAAAGCGTATGTTTTATAGTTATTGGTTTTAAATCAAAGTTCTGTTTTATTATTCGAAGTTTCAAAAAGGCTTGTTGACTCAGTCTCTCCAGTCACCCTAGCAACAACAAACGCCACCGCTCGCCCTTATAAGCCAATCACGTCTCACGCCCCTAATAACGTCACTTCCTGTGAGCGCGCTGGGCTTGGTTAATCCTCCATCTTGACTATGGCTAGTGGAGGGGCTAGCTGAGTTTCTCCAGGAGAGGATGAGGAAAAGCTGAACAGACCGGAACCCGCGGCTTAATTGGCCGAACCGGGCCTGTCTCACAGAAAAGACTCGTTCCTGAGACGATCGGGCAGACCTAGATTTGCTGTGGTACAAGAAACACGTACACCCGGTCCTACCGGGCTGCTAGCGAGCTAAGTTAGCTTGGTAACTTAGCCAGCAAAGAGGAACTGTTGCTCCGGTTTAGTTTGGATTGATGTCGGTTTACAATTTCCCGCAAAATAGGCCGAACTGAGCAGAGCCTGGCCAGATAACGCTCTGGTCCTGTAGTCAGGACTGGTGCCAGGGATGCCAGGTGAAAACCTGTGGCGATAAACTCGACTTGAAGTCAACGTAGTTTCCTGACAGCCCGCTAACTTTAGACAGGTGTTCCGGGGCGGACAAGCGGCTTCATGACCGAGCCTCCGTCGCACTGACCCGGGTAACATGTCCACTAGGACCCCCCTGCCCACTGTTAATGAGCGGGACGCTGAAAATGTGAGTATCACTTAAAAGTTTGCAGTTTAGTTGGATTGTTTATCACGGTTCTAATGAAGTTCGATCACCTACTTTGGTAATTACAAAAGAAAGTTCCCTACAATCAGGTAAATAACTCTAAAGAAAGGTTGATACCAGTTTTTTCATTAACTAACCAATGGGGGTTCCAGTTGTATTCCAAGTATTTTAAATGCTTACAGATCACTGCAAGACAGTTTTATCCTTGGTGGTGTCTTATTTTGGCTTGTCCCTTCAGGGGTCACCACAGGGCAACGTGTTCCGCTCGTTGATTTGGCATTAGTTTTTAAGTCTGATGCAGGTTTCACTGTTTTTGTCTGATTTTGTTAAGAAGATCTTTATCCAGGTCCAGGTGGATCTTTGAAAGTTTAAGTATCTCTTTCAACGGTTGTGGTTGATTTAGGAATAAGGGGACTGAGGAGTTTTTTGTTTGCTTGTTGTTATAACTGTAAATCTGTCCAGAGAGAAAATTTTAGGTAATTTTAGTGTTTCTGTTAATATCAGTGCTGCTGGTAAGCTGTCAGAGAGTGTTCAGGAGTTTTCAGGTGGTTTTGGCCCAGCTTTAGGAGCCTTCAGGTGTATCTACCTGTCTGACACCACCTCCTACTCAATAATTGGCAGCTGCACAGCCCCAATCACATTGCAGCATATCAGAGGCTGGGATGCAGTGGCTGTTATGTGTCACGTTCCACTCCGGGCAGTGGATCAATACAGATAAGTGGTAAAGAGTGAACGTCTGTGTCTGCAGACCGAGCTGTGCTCTGGTCTCTGTAACATCAAGATGAAAAGTTTCAGCATCATCAGACATCGACTCTCTGCAGTGAGTATCTGATCTGACCCACTTCATCTCAGCTGCATTGGAGTTATTTCAAGCTTCAGTACAGGCTCAGCTCATCTACCTGTGTGTCTTTAGGGGTCGTGTTGTTGTACACAGCTGTGTGCAGCTTAGGGTAACCACAATATGATGCATGAAGCATTGCATTAAGCTCCTTTGTCTTATAATGACAAGTTAGGACCCTTAATGGTTTTTTTTTATTTCAAGGTGAACTTTGACTTTTAATAGAGGAAGTGTTTACACAAACAGAAATTACTGCTCTGTCATGTTTTCTGAGAATTCTGATGGGTTTGTCTCAAAAGCCTGGAAATATGCAACATGGGCTAGTTTTAGATTGCACAGATGGGTTGATAAACCAGGCTTTGCTCCCTTATAGTTTGAAAATAGCATTTTTGCAGTTTTCATTTTTGGACCATCTTTTTGGTTTTGGAATATTCATGGTAATGGAGGAAAAATACTTGTTGTCTCCAAAAAGTTAAGACACTGTTTAAGGTTTAACTTAAAGAGAATGTAGTGATGTAGAAATAATTTAAAACCTGTATTTATTGTATATAGAACAAAGACACATTTACTGTAAAAATTAATATGATTATTACTTATTTAATTTAATATACTTATTTATTTTCTGCACATTTTGAATTTGATGCCAAGTTAGGACATCAGCATGTGTACTATTGTGTTAACATCACCTCTACTATTGTTTTCAAATGTG
This sequence comes from Channa argus, assembly GCF_033026475.1. Classification (NCBI taxonomy): domain Eukaryota; kingdom Metazoa; phylum Chordata; class Actinopteri; order Anabantiformes; family Channidae; genus Channa; species Channa argus. The sequence goes on along the minus strand of NC_090213.1, from coordinate 225,474 downwards.
GAATTGATTTAATTTTGAAACATTTGTTTCCCTGTTGTTACTGGATACAGGACTTAACATTTACACCTTATAATGCTCAAAATGTTGTTAGTTCAGACACTATTGTGTATGTTAAGACACTTCTTTTCAGGAGAACATGGTCTGAAATACACCATGATTATGTTGTTAATAGTGTTCTGGAAAGTGTATTTTTACACAGTGAGATCTTGTTGAAACTGCAGCATGGATTAGAAACGAATTAATAGTTTAGTCCTAATAATATTAAAAGTCATAATATAATGCATCAGTAAAGATAATCACTATGGTAACAACTATATTGGTAAATGAGCGGCAGAAGGTTTGATGGATCCACACATCAAAGTGAATTAAATAGAATTAGACCTGACCTGTTTGTCTGTAATGTTTTTCACAGCATACCTCAGCGGATGAAGGGCGCAGTGAGGTGGCATCCCGCTCTGTCCGCTCTGCTCGCTGTAAAGCCTCCTCAACCTCCGGTGGAGAGGAGTCTCCGCACGTGGGGAACTACCGAATGCTTAAAACCATCGGAAAGGGGAACTTCGCTAAAGTTAAACTGGCTCGACACATTCTGACAGGAAGAGAGGTGAGACGCTCAAACAGGCTGTGCTACTCTCGTGCTTCACCTGTGTTTACCAGTCTATCTTCTTTGTGTCTTCTGACAGGTGGCTATCAAAATCATTGACAAGACCCAATTGAACCCCACCAGTCTGCAGAAGGTGAGCCAAGTCTTGATCAAATCAAATTAAGACAGTTCTGAGGATCTGGTGAACTGCTGCAGTAAAACTGAGTCGGAACAGTCAGATCCAATGATCTGTGATATTGTCCTGTAAATAATACTACAGTTTAGGTTTTATAAACAATAAGTTAATTTATAAACTAAAGCAGTATCACTGACATCTTTGTAGAATGCTCAGATTTGCTAGAGTTTTCTCTACTTAAACTCACATTTAGGTGACTGTCAACTCATCAAAGCTTGTTACTGTAAATCCACCTGCAGCCATTGTTTAGATGTTGGAAATATGTTTCCAGCATAATATTGTGATAGTGGGAGACAGGAAGTTGAGTCTGAAAATTAAATGCATTTGTCTCATGCCTGATGTATTTTTTGTCAGATTGTGTGATCAGTGAGACATAGCTGAGTGTGTTTGCAGCAGTAAACATGGATCAATCCGTCCTGCCACAGACTGATCAGCTGCTTATTGATCAGGTTTGTTTTCCACTGGCTGACGCGTCAGGATTCAGACCTCTTTAACCTCTGTTAGAAAGACTGTGTAGGGTGATATCTTACAGAATCATCTGATAAGAAGTATGAGCCAAGATCTCGTTTTAGGATTGATCAGGAATATTACATGAGACCTTTAAAAGGCCACATCTGCAGTTTGTTACAGTTCAGGGTGTAAAGTTTCAGCATTTGTGCTGATATCGTCTAATCACACATAAAGATAATGAGATCATTCAGAAGCTGCACTAACAAATGTCCTTATCAATTAGTGATAACACAATTTACAGTTCTGATCATAGTGTTTTCTGTATGTAAAAAAACAAACACAAGCTTATTGGTTTGTATCAGTTTTCGACCCTGATATCAGAACCCGTCACACAAACAAACCAGACTGAAGTCTGATTAATGCTTGAGACTTTGAAAGGTCAGAAAGCAACAGTGATTTGTCTGTATCATACAACAGTTTTTTACTTGAGTATCTGCCTGTTCTGATACTTTTACTCTACTACATTTATCAAACGACTGCAGTTATGATGCAGATTCATCAAACAAAACATAGTACTTAAACTGGTGACCTTGACCACCTTCAACATTAGGGTGATTAACACATAAATTTAACAATAATTATAGTTACTAGTAAATATTACTGAGAGTACTGTAGTAAGGTGGAACTGATGTCTGAGGTGCAATTAGTCCAGCTGGACTTAGAGTCATGTTGTAACATGTTGACGTACAGTATGAGTAGAAGAATTGGCTTAATTGACTGATAACACATGCAGGGAGTAAGCTAGTGATTACTGGTAACTCTCATGCAGCATTTATAGGAGTTTGAGTGCTGATGAGTGTGATGGCCTAAGGAAAGAAACAGTTGTGGTCTGGCAGACTATGTAGTTCCTGTCAGAGGGGAGAAGCTGCAAGAGGTTGTGTCCAGTATGAGATGGGTTAGTGGTGGTTGTCTTTGCCCATTTCCTGGCTGTGGTTGTGTACAGGTCCTGTAGAGTGGAAGGGGGAGCACCAGTGATGTTCACTGCAGTTCTTACTATTTGCTGAAATCTGTTATTATCCTGTTTGTATCCAGACTATGATACAGAAATAAGACAGACTCAGTGAGAACTAAATTAGCTGCTCTTGTGGAAGGTTACACTTCTGCTGCCGGAAAGAGTTGAAATGTTCATGTCTGATCCTGGAGCAGATGGAGGTTTGGTTCCGACTGACTGTGAAGTTGATTTGACCTCAGACAAACATCTGGTTCTTCTGTTGTAGAAATAATGTGTCTGTGATCAAATGAAGCAAGAGTCCTAATTTATCTGTTTGTTTCTCAGCTTTTCAGAGAGGTCAGAATCATGAAGATCTTAAATCACCCAAATATTGGTGAGTAACTCCTCATCCTCCCCTCACCTGTTTTGTCTCAGCATCCTGCCTTTTTATCTCCGAATCTTTGTCTCGATGTATTGTGTATTTGTTGACTCTTGTTTCTCTTTATATGTGCAGTAAAGCTGTTTGAGGTGATAGAGACAGAGAAGACCCTGTACCTGGTGATGGAGTACGCCAGTGGAGGTCAGTCACACTTTGGAATATAAAAATTTTCGACTAGACTGGAACCAGTTCCAAATCCGAACAGGACAGTCTGAAGTTAGACTGTGTGTGTGGGTGTGGTTATACGATGGGGCCCAAGAATTATTTACACACTCACAGGATAATAAAAACAAACGTGTGTGTGTTCTGCAGGTGAAGTGTTTGACTACCTCGTAGCTCATGGGAGGATGAAAGAAAAGGAGGCCAGAGCTAAATTTAGACAGGTAATACACTCGACACACACACACACACACACACAAACACACACACACCTCACTGTTACTATGGTAATGGCAGCATCCCATAATACAGTAGTGACGCAGATGGATTTTGGTCTTCTCTCTCTGTATCAGGTAATTTACCTGAGTGCCTCTGAGCCAGGCATAGAAGAACTGTGTATCTGTGTTACCTGTCTGTTTTCTGTATCTCTGTCCGTCTCTACAGATAGTGTCTGCAGTTCAGTACTGCCATCAGAAGCACATTGTTCACCGTGACCTGAAGGTAAAACAGTAAATGCTATACTGAGATTTCCCAGCTGACATTAAACACTTAATGAATAAACCTGATAAGCTGCTGGTGACCCTGTCCCTGCAGGCGGAGAACCTCCTCCTCGATGCTGACATGAACATTAAAATCGCAGATTTCGGCTTCAGTAACGAGTTCACAGTCGGCGGGAAACTGGACACCTTCTGTGGTTCTCCTCCATATGCTGCTCCTGAGCTCTTCCAGGTACTCATACGTTCACACATTCGTGTTTTCATCCATCCAGTCCTGGTTATAGTACCCATGTTTGATACTGTATGTTTCAGGGTAAGAAGTACGATGGTCCAGAAGTGGACGTGTGGAGTCTGGGGGTCATCCTCTACACTTTGGTCAGTGGCTCTCTGCCGTTTGATGGACAGAACCTCAAGGTCAGTTACTCACAGAGAAAGGATCATTATATAAGGCCCCTCAGGGAGCATTCCTAAAGCCTCTGATCTCCTGTTAATCCGTACAGAGATTTAAAGAAACAATCCAACTATCCAGTTAGTTATTTTTGTGTGTGTGTGTGTGTGTGTAGGAGCTCAGGGAGCGGGTTCTGCGCGGGAAATACCGTATCCCATTCTACATGTCAACTGACTGCGAGAACCTCCTGAAACGATTCCTGGTGCTGAATCCAGGAAAACGAGGAACTCTGGAGGTCAGGGCACATTGTCAACATATGATCAATTCTTCATCTGTCAGTTCCATATAGACACATAAGTGAGGGTAGAGTATGCATGTCACATGTTATGGTGTCTGTATCTCTGGGTAATGGTCATAAAGGTCATAGCAGCAGTTTACGGACTCTATTATCAAGATCAAACATCGTGGAGCAGCAGGTGAAGTGTCTGTTTTTAGTTTGAATTGAGAGTAGCTCATAGAGTAGAGTAGTTTTTTTTGTTGTTTTTATTTTCAGGTCCTGGTCTTTCTGTTTTGGACGTCATGATTCACTCTGAACACTCTCCCGGTTTTGTATTTGAATGGTTGGTTCCATGGAATCATCTAGTCCCCCTAAATTCTGACTAAATAGATCTAATTATGGGGACAACTTTGGAGGGTTAGGGTTGCTGTTTAGTGAAGCTGATATTAATGTTTCAGTATAATATGTCTACATCTTTAAATGTTTGGTATGACTGTACCTACCTGCCTTAGGACTATGCATGAAATTCAGCTATTGTGCTAATTCTGGCATATTTACATTGATTCTCACTGCTGATATGTTGCTCAATATGCACCGTCCTAATTCAATAAAGGAGAAATAAATAAATCATAATTGTCAGGGAAGTTAAAGCTTATATTTGGTGTTGAGTAGATTTTGAAATTATCAATAGTGGACAATTTCTTTAACTCTAATTGGTAAATTATCAACCGTAGCTTTCTACCATGACCTGACCCATCCCATCCTGTATGTATATCTGTGTCTGGGCTGTCGGTGTCTGTCTCTTAAGCCCCATCCCTCACTCCCCAATTCACGACTGCAGATTGCACAGCTCCACCCATTAAGATTTTAGATTTAAAGGTATGTTAGAATCTTAGTGTTCAGTGCCTCTTTAAGCTCACTCGCTAATAACCTCAATGTTTCCTCTTCAGCAAGTCATGAAGGATCGCTGGATCAATGCTGGATTTGACAACGATGAGCTGAAACCCTTTGTGGAGCCAGAGCTGGACATTGGAGACCAGAAGAGGATTGGTACAGACTCATAACAGTTTACATATATTATGTGAATAATAGGAAGCACTTTAGGGCCTAAACACGCTTTAAGTTTAGAAAACATGAGGCACGTTGCTCTGTTTTTTTTGTTTATGTTGAAAGGTCCTCATCAGACAGAACACACTTCTTGCTGCTTTTCCTTTTTTTTTATTTTTTTTTCACAGTTACTAAGGAACCATTGAATTGTTGTCCTTAGACTAACCACTAGAATGCTAGCCAAAGGTTGCTATTTAGCTAAAAATGTATATAAACATTAGTGGATAGGTGAAGGGAACCTGCTCTAGCTGTGGAAATTGAGAGGCTGCTTTCAATTATGCTGAAAACACCAATGTATAACTATGTAGGTGCATTAGACAGAAGAGACAGAAAGGGGAGAGACTACAGGGCACAGGCTAGGTCATTTAAGAGATTTGCTTGACAATTTGTTAATCTGAGATCTAACTGAAAACTCTCTTAACATGTGAAACAGCCTAACTAACCTGTTTCTCACTATCATCAGACTCTGTGCAGTAAGATCTACTTTAGTAAAAAGGATGTTTTTGTCGTTTCTTACATTGTAGTTGTGTTTTGCTGGAAACATTTGAAGACACTAAGAAGAAGGAAAACTATTTCTTTAACTGCCATTGCCACTACTGTCTCCAGTCATCTGTCTCACTGTCCCTGTGGCTTTGTTTTCTGCAGATGTGATGGTGGGGATGGGTTACTCCAGAGAGGAGATCAACAGTTCGCTCGGCAAGATGAAGTATGATGACATCACTGCCACCTACCTGCTGCTTGGACGAAAGGCCACTGAGGTAAGAGGTTACTGTGATAACGTGTAAACATCACGTTAGCTGAGTGGCCGGGGTAAATGATGTGTTTTTGCTTCAGGTGGATGTGATGGACACATCATCATCTGGTGGCATCTCCTTGCTCAAACCTCTGCCGTCCAGCAGCAGCAGCCAGTCTCCTGCTCACCTCATCCCCCAGCGCTCCTCCTCTTCTTCCTCTTCTTCAAAACAGAGGAGGTACAGCGACCAAGGTATCAGACCAAGGCCAGGATTGTAATCAAGAATCCCCCACAGTTGAATTTTCTTATATAACACATCCTCTGAATTTTCCTCAGTGTCTCCCACATCCTCGGCTGCTCCTCAGCCCAGGAGGAGTCACACTGCAACTTCTCCAGAGGGGGAGCTCCAGCAGGAAGCAGGGGGTCCCAACAAGAAGTGCAGTCCTGTAGAGGGGGGGAGTCCACTGCTAGGTAACGCCAACAATCCTAACGTGGCCAACATCCCTGACCGCAGGAAGGCATCGGCCCCTCCTACTGTGAGTTCAGACAGATGTAAAACAGGAAGCTGGAGTTGTATACCATGTCTTAGACCAAAACAAGAATGTTTACATTAACAACATCATATGAGATGAATGTCCAATACTTTATCTGTGGAGTCACTTTAGCTCCACCATAGTAAAATGTTTGTTTACTCTTCAATTTAAATAATTTGAAATATTCATTATTATTTTTTTTTTATTTTTTTTTTTAAGATTATATGACATTGACAATTGAATCAGAAACTTTAAAGAATGATTCACTAAACCCATCAGAAACTTTGAAGAATGATTCAAACAAAAGTAGACATAAACCTTGAATAGTTGGTTAAAACTGGCAGTATATGCCAGCATTAAACGACAACAGTTCAGATGTAACCTGACATGGGCATCTGGGCCAACATTTGTGTATAACACTTGGGTACAAAAATACATAATATAAAAGCTTCTGCTACACTCGTCACAGATTTAAACATAACTTTTCACACAGTGTTGTGTTTGTTACCTGATAACACAAGTCATCAGATTCAAGTGTAAACTCAGATGAGATCTGTAGAGATTGGAGCTGTTTCTGATTCTTGCTGTGTTGAACTGTCTCAGGGAGGATTGTCCAACATGACACGGCGAAACACGTATGTTTGCAGTGAGAGGAGCTCTGTGGATCGACAGCCTGTGGTGCAGAATGGGAAAGAGAACAGGTACAAGTCTGCAGGGCTGCACTCCCGGATGGTGTCAGGACATCCCAGAACAACCATCAGGAGAGTCAGGGTTCTGTATTGGACAGGGTTCTGTATTCTGCCAAGATCAGCCGCTTAAAAAGCAATCAGTTAAAAGGTGACTCAGCACTTTGTGTTGATGTGACAGGAACAGATGAGTTTCCTGTTCTATTTCCAAAGCTTGAGTGCTATTCACAAATCTTCATGGATGTAAACTGGGAGGGCAGTCTGAGGAGAACCTGTTTGTCCTTCATCACTTCAGTTCCTAAAATGACTGTAGACTTCACTCATATTTTGTCCACAGACAGGAAAGACAAACTTCTCATTTCATCATGTCTATATTTAAATCATGGTTATATTTAACTAGGTTGTTGTAACACGGTGAAGATAGTGACATTACATGAAACATGATGATTGTTACTGTCAGTCTGTCTGTTTTTTCATCGCACACTTGAACATATAGTCGACGCTTGTAGCTGATTCATCCTTCAATAGAAACTTTTAGTCCATTTTCTTTGTTTTAACTATTTACTAAAATATATTTTCCTGCTGTACAAAAAAGAAACATTTTAAGGCACAGTCCTACTTTTCAGAGACCAGAGCTGGTTACAGATATTATTGGCACCAGTTAGATCATTAGCATCTACCATGATGTTGAAGACCCTATTCTTAGCAAGTAAAACACAACTCTGCAACGCACGATAATAAATTATCTTTACTATAAAACTGGCTCCGACAATAATGATGAAAACAGAAACCAAAAAAAAAAACAAAATATGGAAGCCACATATAATTTCTGTAAATATTTGCTGTCATATGTAATTCATGTTGACACATCAGTCCAGGACCAAAAACACTTCAAGCACAGAAGTAATTGTGAAGGAATTAGACTCCATGGCTAATGTATTAATGTTATTCATTAATTCATTGATTACCCCTCAGCTTAACAACCACCCCTACTCAGAGATCAGGGGGTGGAACATCCACCCACAGCGTCAGCAGTGGAGCAACTCCCCCTGACCGAATGCGTTTCCCCCGGGGTACGGCAAGTCGCAGCACCTTCCACGGGGGACAGCTCAGAGAGAGACGCACCGCCACCTACAACGGGCCGCCAGCTTCCCCCAGCCTCTCGCATGACACCTCACCACTTGCCCAGTCACGAGCCAGAGGGTCCACCAATCTGTTCTCAAAGCTCACCTCCAAACTCACACGCAGGTATGCTAATGCAAGGCATCAGCGGAGATTTCTTATCAGTGAGTCAGACTGAGAGCAGTCAGAAAGGTGAATGGATTTAGTCAAACAGTTTTATGTCCCCCCTGAGCTTTACTGATTCTCAAACCATCATCTTGCTTTGGTCTCTTCTTCTGTTTGTCTCATGTATTTCTTTAATTCTCAATATTCCACCTGCTCATTAACACCTAAACTTAAATTCTCCTTCCTTCCTCCCTCTCTTCCCTATTTATTTCCTTGTGGCTTTGCTGTCAGAGGTGGTTCAGAAGTTGACAGGAATGGGAGATCTGAAGGGTCCAGGTGAGTCAACAAGGGGACAGACAGATCATTTTCCAGATTAAATCATGTTTGTGACTTGTTTAAAGATTGATCCAGTTTTGTAGCTGATGGATCACAGACAGGTCAGAATAAAATGTTTTTAATCTGAACATGGGACAAAGCTTACATAGCATAATTTTCAGCAGAATATCTGGTTTCCAGAGATATCCTAAATCTGCTCAGCCAACAGCAGATTGACACCAAGACCCAGTGGTGAAATAGTGAATCACTAATCGAATTTAGTCGCTGTAGGAGATTCAGACTCATCAGATTGGCACCACTTTTTATATGTCATTTTGTTCTGGAACTGTTGGAAGTCCAACGTGTCAAGTCAGTCAGGTTCAAGATTTCTTCCGACAAATGAACAAAAACATCAATCAGTACAGGTTTAATACAAGTAAAGGTGAACTTGGAAGAAACATATATTTACTTTGTAACTGTAACCCATCATGCTGACCCATATTTCCCACACTCTGACCTCCTCCTCCCCGTTCCCCCCCTGCCAGTCGCAATGTGTCATCTGACCAAAAGGAAGAACCCGGTTCTCCTGCTACTCCTCAGCTAAAGGACTCGAAGCCCCGTTCTCTAAGGTTCACCTGGAGCATGAAGACCACATCATCCATGGAGCCCCTAGACATGATGAGGGAGATCAGGAAGGTTCTCGATGCCAACAACTGCGACTATGAGCAGCGAGAGCGTTTTCTGCTGCTCTGCGTTCACGGAGATGGACACGCTGACAGTCTTGTCCAGTGGGAGATGGAGGTGTGCAAACTGCCCCGGCTGTCACTCAATGGAGTCCGGTTCAAACGGATCTCCGGAACTTCAATCGCCTTCAAGAACATTGCCTCCAAAATTGCTAATGAGCTCAAATTGTAGATCCAGAAAAAGACAGGTAAGGTGAGCACAGACAGATGGGTGGTTTTCATGTCCACACTCTGCAGATTCTAACATGCACTTTTTCTTGTTTTGTTTTTTTGTTTTGTTTTTTTTAAAGGACCAAAGTTCAGTTACTGCGATAGAAAACAGAATCACAAATTTTCAAATTTGTTTGTGGGAAGGGATCAGCTGCTTTTCAAATTAGTTGCAGTTACTTTTTTCAATTCCGATCAATTTATAAATAAATCAACTGAGAGAAGTCCCTTCACTCTTTTCTTGTTTTCAGCTTCTCCTTTTTGTTATCCTGATATCCAAATCTATGTGTAGAGGTGATCTTACTCGAATCTAACGCTCCTGACTCTTCAGATTATACTTCACTCCAGAGATTGTTGTTAGACAAACATTGAACATTTATTGTACTTGCTTCTCAACTTAGCCAATGACAGATCAATTGTACATACAACTTTAAGCACGGTGATCTCACAAGCACGCTCACTAGCTGTTACATCAAACAAGTTTCCCAAAGTATGTCTGAACTCACGGGACTTGCAGGACTCGTAAAACTCGGTAAGAAACCGTGTGCCTCTACAGCTACACACAGAACCCTTTTCTTCCACCTTGTTGCAGTCCACACCTTTCTTGTAGTCAGAGTTCCTATGCTCCAGTTACTGTGTCACGTTTACACCCTTCAGTAGCTGAGCTAAAACTGAATCTCTCCTTAACAAACCCTTAGCATTGCATTGTTTCCTTGACCACTGGTCAACAAACTTAAAGGTAATCCACAAAGGCAATCATCAAAGGCAAACTATCAAAGCCATATGATGTCACTAAAGACATCATCAGTACATAGACACATTATATAAACAATTACATCACACACACAGCAAACATTACATAAAACAAGTAACTAAACTAACCCCCTTGGTTGGCTCATACACTATGTTTTATGAACATAACTTGATCATGATGTTGGTTGGTTTTAAAGCTAAATGGATCAAAATTTGCTTCTCTAACCCACCTTTTGTTGTGTAATACCTGTTGACACTGATGAAACATGGCCCATTTGGTGTTAATTCATTTACTGATTGTTGGTTATTGATCCATTTGGACACCGAAATATATATATATATATATATATATATATATATATATATATATATATATATATATCTCTATCTCTATCTCTATCTCTATCTCTATCTCTATCTCTATCTCTATCTCTCTCTCTCTCTCTCTCTCTCTCTCTCTCCCCCTCCCTCCCTCCCTCCCTCCCCAGGCTGGCTGGCTGTGTGTCTGTCTGTATGGGATTTCCTTTCCCGGTCCCGAAATAGCGGGGGCTCGTCCTCCACGTTGCACTTCTGATGAACAAACATGGCTGACTGATGCAAAGGATCATGGGACTTGCTAAGAGAATACACAGGAAATGTTCTGCTCTGATGTACATTTACATTTTACTTTTAAAAAACCTTTACCGAGACAGACCTACAGGTATTTTGGCTCTACCCTTGTGAAGACCGTTGGGTGGGTGGAGGGGGGGCAGAAGTGGCAGGCAGGGTCAGTCAGGTCTGAGTCAGTGTTTGTGAATGTAAATAGTTTGTCTGAACGAGACTCTGCTTGTTTTTGTTCGTTTCCTCTTTTGTACATGTGAGCAGTCAGCTGATTATCAGCTGATCATTTCTTGACAGAACCTCAGGTTCACCTCTTTTCCTTTCTGTGTCTCATTAAACACCTTGAACACAGCGCAGCCGCATGTCTGGAGTCTTTAAGTGTGGAGTTACTATGACTAAACCACTCAGGTCTGAACCTTTATTTTCTGCATATTTAAATTGTGTAAATGGTCAAACTGACATGTCCCGTAACAGCTTGTTATCCTAAGATCAGGGCCCTGTTGTTCATACTCGGATTAACAGGTCAGTTCATAACATAACACAATCTATCTCAGATTTGTTCTGTACACTGTTTAAAGGTAGTGGACCAAGTCGACCATGCAACTGAGATTGGTACAATTTCTGTTTCTACCTACCAGTTCTCCACAGAGTAAATTAAAACTTAATCAGTACATGTTGGCCATTCATGGAATAACAATTGATGTAAAGGAATTTGTCATTTTAATTTACCTGCAGTAGAGTCTCCATTGGAGTCTTACAGTGAAGTTTTTTGATTGGAGACACAGTCACATCAAAAGACCAGAAGGTAATGAGTAATTCTGATTAATCCATTTTAACACTCAATTTATCCACATCACTGAATTTTATTGCAGTGTAGATGTGAGTAGGCAGGAACATCCACCTTCTTCACTGTATATCGCCACCAGGAGGAGTCTTTGCACTGAAACATCAGATCATGTTGCACCACCTGCAGCCCGTAGGACTCAGTTTCTTTAGATTCAGGTTTAGTCAGACCTGGCTTTGTGATGCATTAGTCCAGTTCTGAGATTATCTAGCTTCACTGGTCCCAAGACAAATGAATCTGGACTAACTGTACATTTCTGTTAACTGCACAGTTCACTCCTCATCTGACTCTCCAGACATTTAACTATTAATTGACACGTGAGCTTGTTCATGTGACAGACGAACAGATAATTACAGTGAACCTGAATAAAGTAAGCCTATCATTGTCTGTTACCATGGGGTTGGACCTGCTTAAGAGTTTACAGCACCAGAAAACATGAGGCCCTGTATTTGTATGAGAGCTATGTACTGAATAAAGACAAGAGATAAGCAGCACACTTCAGTTTGGGGCCACAGAGACTTTATTGATTATATCAGGTGTTAGAAGGGTCCAACAGGTGGAGACAGGAAATTAAAAAAAAATAAAATCCTTCACATGTTGGAAGACTGAAGTCTAACTGAGTGGCTCTAAACATCCTGCAGCTTCAGGATGGTTTCTGAATACAGTGAGGGTGGGGGAAGGTAGTGAAGAGAGGACAGTAAGGGGAATGGGAGGGGTCTTTTAGAGGTTACAGCAAAACAGTTTACTTCTGCTCTGGTATCAGGTCGTCGATGCTCTCTCCGGCCTCCAGACGTTTCTCCATCTCCACCAGCAGGTTGACTCCATCCACCACCATCTGGACCAGCTCTACTTCAGAGAACCCCAATCGGTCTGCGTTTGAAATGTCAAACACTCCACCTACCGCTGCTGTGTCCACACCACCTGTGACAGACAGAAAACTTTTAAATTGATACTTCAGGTTTCTGTTCTGAGCTGAATGAACCACAACCCCTCAGTTGGTGCCAGACCCAAAGTCAATGTTAAGAATTTCTGTTGTAAAAAAACCCCAGCCTACCTCTCCCCGTGCTGCAGTCCTGCCAGTTTCGACCCCCCTTCCCCTTCAGAATTCAGATTAAACTCTGGCTCTCCAGTGTTTGAGAGTGGGCGTGGGATTGACCTACCTCTCAGGATGTTTTAAGTGTTCTTGATTGTGAACAGACAGAACTGCAGCCTCAGTACCTTCAGAGTCTATACTTTAATGATCTGGACATAAAGACTGCAAGTGTTCACAGAACTTATCCTTACTCAATTAATCACTCGATTATTAATAAAAAGATTTGAAGGCTCCAGGCTGGATTATCCTTCAAAGTAACACTAACAGGCCATATTTAATGATGTTTAACCTGAACCCACGAAGTTTTTTTCTACTTTGCTTAACACCGCCTTTCACTCATTGGGTTCTAAATGAACCAACACTGGATGTTTATTCCAAAAAAGAAAAACTTTACTCAGATTACCCAGAGTTCCTGTAGTAAAGTCTACACACTAAAAGGGCTGTGGATATCTGCACAATGTCCTGTTCAGCGTCCCTGTGAACTGGATGAGCTGTGCATTTGGTTCTGACAGTACCATAGCATTTATCTTCAGCAGGAGTGTCAGAGTTTCCTGCTGTAACAAATGTTAACGCCCGTTTCTGAGGGCTGAAGTTTGTACCTGTGCCTCTCTTCTGCAGCCTCAGCCTCTTCAGGACCTCTCCAAACTTTTCATGCTTGCTGAGGTTTGGCAGTTTGACATGGACTCCAGCTCTCAGTCCCGTCCCCAGGTTAGATGGGCAGGTGAGGATGTATCCCAGGTGTTCGTTCCACATAAACTCATGATCTCTCTCCTTAAACAAGGCCTCAATCTGGCAGACACAGGGGAGGACAGGTAAGACAGTTTCAGGTGTGACCTACTGCAGAAATCCTGAACAGGAAGTGGCAGGTGTTCACCTTGGTGAGTCCAGTGCAGAAGCGGGTGAAGACCTCCTTCATGTCGCCTCCTTTCTGCATGCTGATGACACGCAGGTGATCCTCCTCATTCACCCACACCAGGAAGGTCTTATTGTCATTGTGCCTGCGAGTCAAGTGGACAGAAGCATTAATCAGAGATTCCATTCCCATCAGGTCCGGACCAAGTGTTAAGACTTGGAATAAAAACTTTTACAGCAAGTGATCCAAAGTTTTGCCTATTATCCTGAGTCAGGAGTTTATATGTACAGTTTTATTTATTTTTTTGCTATGTATTCATTCTATTAGTTATGACATCTTCCTTTTTTCTATGTCTTTACAATTTTTTTTTTACCTAATATTTCAGTTTTTCTTTGTGTAAATGAATTTCTTTATGCCACAAATTTTAAATGTAACCTTTAAATGCTTTAGACCTAAGGTGACAAACAGCTGACATTAGAGACGTATCAGAGGTCGTAAGGTGTAACTGACCAGATACCGCGGCCGTCGGGCCAGTCGCGGGCCATGCCAGACGCTAGTAGCAACGGGGAGACTGGCTTGTCGAAAAGGAAGTGGTCGTCAATCAGCTGCTGCTGCTCTTCCTCAGTCATGTTCTTCAGTGCGTAGTACTTTCCCTTCAAGTCTCCATCTAGGGAGTCCAGACCTAGAGCACACAGGAGGTCATAGGTCAACTGCCCAGAGGTTAAAGGTCAGACAGACGGAAAAATTTCAGGACTGTCAAGTCAGAGGGATAAATTTCCTGCTTGGAGGGTGAACTGACAAAATGTTGATATTACAGATTCAGTTAGAACTTCACCAGTTTTAAAGGTGAAAAGACAAAATTGGATTTTAAATTTTTATGTTACTGCTCCTCCAAAAAAGTACATACTTAAATATGCATCTAGTATTTTCACATTAAAAGCAGATATACAGCCACATCTTTGTATCTTAATTTCAGCAACACTTCCTTTTGTAATGTGGCCCTGGAAGTGGCGCAGTCATCCACGAATACCGGGGTTATTGGTTCAATCCCTGGTTCCTTCAACTTATTGACTCTCAGTGAGCTTCTTGCCCATCACTGTGTGAGTGTAAACCATTGAATGAGAACCATTGTAAAGGATTTTGTGTACCAATAAGTTACAAAAGTGCTGTACAGAATATAGCCAATTGATTTACATCTGCTTCGTTTTACAGCATTGTTTCTTTTCCTCACATTAACACAGAATCTCATTTCTAAATAATAATAATGGTTATTTTAGTTCTCACTACTTCAGGGATTATGGGAATTCATGTACTCCGACAAGTCAAGTTCTATAGTAGGGGACTATGTATATCTGCTCTGAATTCAGCGAAATTCCTCTACAAACCAAAATTTCCTAATTTTAATGCCCCCCAAATTTTTTTTTTAAAGTTTTCTTGAAAAGTTTAAATTTGTCTCAGTGAATACTGAAGTAGTTTTTAAAAAAAAAATGTTTTATTTGATGAATGATTAATAGACGTTTTCCGCCAATAGGGGGCAGCAGTGACCCTGGTCTGCTGGTCTCGACCGGTCTAGTTCAGTCCAGTTCAGGCCGGTTCAGTTGAGTCTCATTTAAATATTAAAGAGGTAGTTTTAGATGGACTGAGTTTTCAGCCTTATTAGTCTCAGCAGGACAACACAGCTCTGTTATGTAACAGTTTTATCTGCTGCTGCGTTCACTGACATGCTCACTGAGGCAAGATGGGAAAACGTCTAAATAAAGACTGCTCGTTTTCAGCTGCAGTCAGTAAAAAGATTACAAAAAAGGCTGATGAAGAGTTTGTTCCTCCTCTGCCCCAGTGATTCAGCAGGAAGAGGAGCAAGTGATGTCGTACTTTCAATGGCAAGATTTTCGATGGCACGGCGTTCTCCACGGCTACAGTGTGGCGGCAGGCAGAAGCCACGGATGCTGCGTCCTGTCCGAACCCTAGAGCTCAGGACGTAATTTGGATCCAGATCATCTCCACCCTGAAACACATAAGATAAGGAGACAGGTGGAAAATTCAGAACCAGGGACAGCCTCCTCATCAGAACAAAACCAAAGCCAAAACTGTTAAGTGGATGTAAGCAAATGTAAGAAAAACCAGGAGGGAACTGCTTTTCGCTGACTGATTTGAAACAGGAAGTGTGTCGAGAGCCTCCTCTCACCACAAAAACTGATCGCACTAATCTACATGTATGTGACCCAGATACATCTGATAAAGGGTTAACAAAATCCTGGTTGCCACCAAGTCTGATTTATGATTTTATTTATTTATTCCTGAATGTGTCCCAGGGCAAGACACTGAAACCGCCGTGCAGTGCCAGTCCCAAACTTGGTAGAAATTAGGGAGGGTTGCATCAAGAATGGCATCCATTGTAAAAACTGCCGTATGAACATGCGAACAAATGATCTTCTAATGCAACCCTGAACTGAGGGGGATAATCTGAAAAGACTAAAAAATAAATAAATAGCTGTAACACTGAACCTAACAAGGAAGAATCTGGGTTTACCTGCAGGTTTTCAGGATTCAGGTCCGTCTTATGCTTGTCTGTTGGTTTGTATCCTCCGTGGCGGTCTTCGATCACTGGGTCCATCAGGTCTTTAAACACGTCATACGTCTCCTCATCTCCGGCAACACAACCCACTGTCATGATGAAGGGGTGACCTGCAGAGACAGTGTCCCGTCATTTCCAGCAGGGCCCAGTGGTCAGACTGCGTTTTTACCTGCTGAGGTGTTTGCACTGACAAATGCTACAGAAGAACGGCATCAAATGCTCCCTTCCTCTCTTCCTGTGGGGATTTAAGGAGCAGAAATTGATTTTGTCTGATTAAAGAATATCTCTGTGTAAAGAGGAAAACCCCATGTAAGGAGGAGATGCCTGGTCAGAGTTGCCTGGTATTGTAGAGGGTGTTACCTGGTTTGGGAAAAGAGATTCACTTCAGCTATAGTTACAGGTTACCTGGTGGGGCAGAGTCACCTGTTTTATGAGAAATGCTATCATATCTGGGTACATTGTTTCCAGTCTGGGAAGACGATACCTGATCTGGATAGAGTTACAGGTTCTGGGTGTTGGACAGTGGTGTATAGTGGACTCACCTGTAACCTGGTCTCAGAATTGTGACCTTGAGTGCATTTATGAATTCAGGACTTTTCATGCAACAGCTGCAACCCAACTCTAGCAGAGACAATAAAGGACGTCATGGTCTAGTTCTGTAGTACAGTCATTTTGACTCAGTTCAAGTCCATTTTCTGCAGCTTGTGTTATAAATTAGAAAAGAGCTTTTACACCTGGTCTCAGGGCTGTATCCTCCTCTTGGATCACTCACCTGGGTTGTCGACCCCAGTCTGGATGATGTCATCCAGGGTAAAGCCGCTGGGTGTCTCCTTGTCCCGCAGGCTGGCGTACATTTCCAGTGTGAGCACCTTTGCCATGTGGTTGTTGTGCTGGCTGAGGTCGGGGAACTCTTGCTCCGCAGAGTAGTTCATCTTCATCTTGTTGTGGGTGTTTCCGAAGGGCATGGTGGAGGCCGAATGGTGACCTGGGAACAGCTTAGTGATCAGGAAAGAACAGAGACAAGCAGCAGGTGGATATAGCTTTGAATTCTTGTCAGTGTCTGATGGTGACTCAGGAAAAACCTGAAGGGTCCACTTAATCTGTTGTTCTCAGCATAAACTTCACTTGTAGTACATTTTACTTTCCTCTATCAGGAAACCTCAAAACCAGGAGTTTGTTCCCTGGAATTGGCAGGGGATGTCACATGGTTTTAATAATCGGCTGCTGTTACATTTCACTTTGAATCTTCAAATATCAATAATAGTCATCATCATAATCAGTAGTAAAGTTAAAATACTCTATTGTAGACAAAGGTCCTGAAAATGTACCTCAGGTATTTAAAATACTTTTACTGTACTATTTTAGCGTTATTCCTGATGTTTCATGTTTGTGAGGTTAAATTGACATAATTCTCTGAAGATGATCACTGGATAAATCTGTGCACTAGGAAAAAGCGGGAAATACTGTAATGCAGTAAAACTACTCGGTTACTGTAACTTTCATCTTCTATGGCACAAAGAAAAACGGCACTTAACGGCACAACAGGCCCGGTTCGGATCGGGACACGCCTGAGGGACACAGGCCGGCGCAGTGACGCAACCACAGAACGGATTAACCCTTCAGACGCCCGGGTCACCTTCAGCACCTGAACCTGCCACACAGGACGCGTTCTGACGAACAGAACCGGGTTCTGCTCCTTCGTTTGGACCCTTTAACCGGGTCCGAATAAATTTTAATTTTCTTTAGATCAAACCCGAGCTCGATTCCTATCAAACTGTTCAAACGGGCAAAAACCCGACAGACGGTCCCACGGTGACATGAAGGGGTTTAATCTGAGGCAGCAGAGCGAGGAAAACCCGCAGTGCCCCTCAGATTAAGGGCTTTTCACGCATGGCTTGAATTAAGGTGGAATTATTTATGGGGCCCTTTGTTGGAACCTGCGCACTAAAGCACCGAACGGGCCCAGAAGGTTCGGCTGACAAGAAACCGTTCGTGCATCATCAGACTAATGATGATTGAGTAGAGAAGCGCTGGTTTCTGTCGGTGACTGCGCAACACCTCCAGACAGGACGGACTGCAAGTTCGCCGGGTGCAGATAGACCGACACGGACCCACCGCTGGTAGACAACCAGTAACACCCCCCAACCTCAGTCTGCATCTCTGCCCTCAGCCCGCTCCTTTGTTCCTTAACCCCCCCTCGAGCTCCCGACTGCCGCAGCGCGCGGGTCTCCCTCTGATCACAAACTGATAACTGATGTAGCCACCATCACAGCATCTGCTGTGATTGGTCAATTTAAGGGTTGGTTAAGGGTGTCCTACCTGTCGGTTCACTGTGCAGTGATATGGTCTGAAGCAGATCGGACTATTCTTTGGCCGCTACTGCAGCGGATTAAAGCGGCTCTCAGCCTTTATAACCGCCCCCTGCTCCCCATTGGCTCCTATTTACGGTCCATTCATTCTATTGGTCAGGGAGCCCCGGGGGAACCATGTGACGACTCTCGTTCTCCCCGCAGAGCCGCTGAGCAAAACCCTGAGGAGGATGAGGACGATGAAGGTCTCAGGTTGGTACCTCCTACAGAGACGAAAATCTCTGTCAGGGCCGGATTCACCTCCTGGGGACCCGAAGGGTAAAACTGTTCCCCTTGAACCAACCAGGTTGATTGATTAATCAATTTGTTGATTGACAATTTTAAATTACAACTATATCCAGAACAGTTTGGGACACTGTGTAAAAGTGAAGAACGACAAAATTAAATTGATTATCAACTGTAAATAGTTTACAACATATCAAATGTTAAAAAACATGTTTATTTTGAATTTCATGGAGTCAACATATAGGAGAAGGTGAAGTAGAAATGTTAAGGTTATTTATTTATTAAGGGCTCAATGTTATGACTGTGAATCAAAAGGGCGATGGAGCAGGTCCATCACTGTGTGTTAAAGTTTGTCAAGAATTAGTGGGTTTCTTCAACTACAGTTTATAAAATCACTAATCACATTCAGAGAATCCACAGCAAAAACCAGCTGCGACTGTGATCTCCAGGCCCTCAGGGACCACCATGTAGAAATCAGTGTGTTGGCTCAGGACCAGCTGAAAACCTCTGTCTCGGCAGCCACAAATACTAAAACTCCATCACACAGAAAGAACCAGATAGAAACAGCAGCACCTGATCTGAAATGGACTAAGGAGATGTGGACACTGATGAACGTCTAGAATAAAGCTCAGAATAAAGAATCAGAATAAAGCCCCCCCCCCCCCCCCCCCCCCCCCCCCCCCCACACACACACACACACACCATCAGTGGCCTTTTCTTATGTTAATGACACAGAAAGCTTCTGAATCTAAACTCAAACACAGCTGATGAGCCTTATTATTCATCACCTACATCCACAGCGCTGCCTACTGTCGCTTTACTTCTGTCCAGTTTTTGTTTATACAGAAAGCAAAGATCCATTGTGTAACTTTAGTTCTAAAGAGATCCAAAGATCTGCTGGATACAGACACATAGGGGTCTAATGGGATCCACTAGGTTCATTAAATAGTAACATAAGAGAGCAACTACAGTCTGCAAAAATGGGACAGATCTACTCCAGTCTTTAGAGTCCAAGATGATCTACTACAGTCCAACTAGATAAAAAAAAATATTTATCAGATTCTACTCAGATTTTAAATGATCTACCTTTAAATTAATCTGAAATTTATCGCCGATCAATTGGCCTCTGGTCTTTCTGAATATGTATAGATCAAATGAACTCTACAGACTCTTTTTAGGACATTGACAATCTACTGAATTTTATTGAGTTTTTTGATGTTTAATAAATCCACTGATCAGATGTTTCAGAAAAAAATGTGATGTGTGGTCACTAGTGAATGAAATGTCCCTCTAACTCTGTCCTCAGGACAAACACCATGCCATGAACACAGGATTAGAAACAATCTGCCAGTCTTTGCCCCCTCGTCCTGCTCATTAGCATGTGAAATTAATTCATAACTGAAACACAGAGGTCTTTGTTGGGAGATGGATCCAGACTCCAAATCTCTGCAGTTCGTTGTAGTTTTTGTTTCCCCATGTTGCAGGACGAGGGGCACAGTGATCCACATCTCCATGGTAACAGTTGCCCACTGTGCCTGTCAGTTGCTGCAGGAGGGTCATGGGGAGGAGGGCGGGGTCTCACAGAGGTCTGTCAGAGCACATTTATTATAACCTTTACAGTTCAAACAGGAGGTCGATGATATGGGATAAAGGAGGGTTGTTTCTTCTTCTTTTTCTTCTTTTGACACTCTGCATGGAGACAATGAAGCAAC
Source organism: Channa argus (assembly GCF_033026475.1). Taxonomy (NCBI): domain Eukaryota; kingdom Metazoa; phylum Chordata; class Actinopteri; order Anabantiformes; family Channidae; genus Channa; species Channa argus. The sequence continues at coordinate 204,922 of NC_090213.1, read as the reverse complement.
AATGACCTCCTTCTATGTTTAGCATCTGTCAATCCACAGCCTGGGTTGGCTTGCTGGTCTGTCCCATAGACGTCCTATTATTCTGATTTAAGGTTTGTTTCATCAGAACCTCTCGGCATTAAAATCTTTCCCTGTTATTCTTCCAAAATGGTGTGAATTTGAATAACTTTGCACATAAGTCTGAACTGAACCACTTAATGCTTATGTATTTTGGAGGTACACATTTTAGAGCAGTGTCTCCACTGTCTTGATCAGTTTGGTGATCACTTTCCTTGGATTTTGTTTGGAGACTTTAATACAATGTCCTGTGGACTGTAATTGTGATGCAGGAAATAGGACAAAACAAGAAAATATAATTGAACAAATAAAGAAAAATATGAATTGTGAAAAGCCATAAATATGAAACCGAGTTTACTTTCGCAGTGAAACCTGCTCCTCAATATTAAACATCCAATAATAAAACATAAAGCAAACGTGGAAAGTGGTAAAGTACAAATACTTTGTTAATGTACTGAATATGTACCTAAATACGGACATATTTGTGAATATTTCTACTGTCATTTCTACTGTTGGGTTTTTCAAACCAACCAGCTTGTTACTTTAATTTTAATATAATTAATGGGGAATCATTGAGGAGTTATTCATTCAGAGGAAAGGTCGATATTAACTAGCAGTATGTTACAGTAAGATGCACTAAATGACATCACGTGCTACATTATGTTACTGCATATCACAGAATATCACAGTATTTTTCAGCTCATGTTCTCGAACTCCATGTTCTGCAGTGTGGACAGGAGGAGCGGATAGACATTCAGGTGATGAGAGCTGAATACAAACCAGATACATCACCCCTCCCCCACATGTCCTCCCTGACCCCCCATCCTCCATCTTCCATCAGCATGTAGAGAGCCCGCAGCCCGACTCAGCATTCCCCCCTCCTCCCCCCGTCATTTATTCATGACCAAGCAGAGACGACAAGGACGAGGGGTGGGGGGGAATGGGGGTGGTTCTGTGCTGTTCATCAAACCTTGTATCTCCTGACTGTTTCTATAGAAACCTCATATTTCCTTGCTGCCATCTTTCACTCAGAGGAAATCCAACATCTTCACACTTGCGAGGTGCCTTAACTGACAGCAGCAGTGCTCACCCTACTTCTGTCCACAGCCAATCATGTCTCTATTCAACCTCCTCCTCCTCTGATTGGATGACCTAGTCAACAACAGCAAAGTGGTTCACGTGCAGTGACAGCAGGGCAGCAAATGCCTTACAAGCACCTGAACACAACACAGTCAGCAAACATGAAGTCAGAATGTGTTGGATGTCTTTTAATGGTGAAGGGGAAAGCGAGAGGAAGTTGGAGGGTCACATGTGATGTGCACGGGACCAGTCCCCTCCTGATGGGTGGGGGGGATCCTGGGGGTCAACCTGTGGCATTGACTGTTAACAGTGTGACCTTCATCACATATCAGAAATATGAAGTTTAGAAAAACATCAGCAATGACACAAGTACTGGTAAGCTTTTTTGTGTTTTGTGTACTGTATATTAACATGATTCAAATTAAGTTTTTCGATCAATTATCATTGTTACACATCAGCGTTCCTTTAAGTTACACATTGGTGGTGTCTGTGAATTGTGCACAAGCGGTGGATGTGCATGTTAAATAAAGTTTAGTGTGTTTGAACAAAGCCTGTCGACAGCAGCCATCTGCAAATGCAGCGTTCACTGTCTTCCTGTTAATCTGGAACTCGGGCCTCACTCCAGCTGGCATCAGCGTTTCTCTCCCAGCAGCTGCTACCAGGCAACCGGCAGCCGATCACCACGACTGCTTTGTTTCTAAGAGAGAGAGGAAGAAAGAAAACCTACAAAACATCTGACCTTGGTGATAAATGTTCGCTTTATTATCTGTGAACCTTTTGCAGCAGTTTGCAGCAGCCAAATCTCAATGTGACACTTTTCCTCCTGAAACCTTTTAAAACTGCTCAGTTTAAATTTACCAAACTATAAAATCTGTGAGAGATAAAAAGATTCTTGTGTTTAGATTTTGATGTTTCCCATTACGGACATGATCAGAGTTAAAATACATAGAATGTCTAAAATTAAAGGTTACTGGTCTCAGAAACTCCTACAGAGGAAAATGGCCTTTGTTTGTCATGAAGATCCAGCAGTGAGGACAGTGAATGACCAGACCTAACAACATGATTCAGATTTCCTTCTCTTGATATCACAAACAAGTGTTTACACTTGGAGTCTGTGATTATATCAGATGCATGTGGAGTGATTAACACATATATGCTACTCACCTCAACCAGATGTTTGTGAGTCAGCTCAGACTTGCACAATGGATTAATTTTTTTTTAACAGTTTGGTTGAAGGTTGCCCTAGCTTAGGGTGGAAACATTTACATTTACATTTCACTTTACTGCTATTGACACTTGACTGAGAGCCAGTCCACTCTGCTGCACTGGAATGATGATGCCTCTATATATCTTCATCATGGTCAACCATCATGATTTGTGGAGGTACTCATGGCTCAGGTGTCAATCTTCTATTTCTTTACATTATTATTCTTCCATTTCGGCCTGGACGATTCTTGTTAATGTGATTTGCTAGAGTTTACACTGCTGGAACACTGACATTTCCCCATCGTTGGATCAATAAAGTCTTATCTTATTTTACTAGTAGAAAGATGTAATCAACCAATCAGCTGCGATTCACACAGCAGAAGGGGAAATGGGGATAAGGGTCCAGGTTTTCCTGCACTTTACCCAATGCACTCACACAGACAAGAGCAGCATCATCTGCACCATTGTTCACATACTCCCCTGTGTAGTTTGTCTGGAAGATTTTAAAGGCTTGTCAGAAGAGAGCTGACTCTAACCTCACGATCCCTGACCGACAAGAGCATGACAAGAGCATGTCTTCTTTGTGAATATCCGATTTTCCACAACTCAAACAGCAGCCATGGCAACAGTCAAAGAGGCCAATGTTGAGATCATTGCAGAGAAAATAACAACACATGGTAATGGTCTTTTATACAAAGCACTTAACACTATTGCTTCTCATTCACCTATTCACACACAGACGCACACACACTGACACACCAGTGATGGTGGCAACTTAGGTTTCAGCGTCTGACGCATCGGCAGTCAAACAACTGAACCTGTGATCCATGGACGACTACCTTACCTACTGAGCTGTAGCCACCCTAAGCCTTCAAACCTACATATCTACATAAATGTCAGGTTTAGATGTAAGTAGTTGAAGACAGGTTTTTTCCAAAAACTTTCCACTATTGTAGTGATCTGAAGCTGCTGCTGAGATGGTTTGATACTGACCCACTGGTGATACATGGGACTGCATCTTGTTAACAGCATTAATTTCGGACAATAGGCGCAACCCATGCTCCATATCAACAGAGGCTACACAAGCTTGGCATCTGTGTAGTTAACGGCAGGTATGTCTCAAAACTAAAGAAGCATGAAGAAAGAGATGGAGACAACCAGAATTGGTCTGGGAACTCCGGAGACATCTGAAAAAACAGAGACTAGACTGATTTACTGTTTAAGGATAGTCCTTAAACAGTTGAACTGTTCCTTTAAACCTGCATGGGGGAGGTTGGGGGGATCAGCTGTTCTCAGTTATGTAACAGTAAACAGTCACACACTCTGTTAATAACCTGCTAATAGTGTGTTTGTTCTGTTTATAGGAGCTAATCCTCTTTCCGCGTGAAGCTAAATGGTGCTGGGGGTGGAGGTGGAGGAAGGGTTGGTAGTTTGGTTCCCAAGTGTTCATGGCTGAAACACTTGAAGCTTCTGAAGCCAACGTGTTTCCTCCTTGAAGGTTTTATAATGATCCTTGAATTTGTTTTGTGAGGCCTGGAGGATTTTCCAGGGGAATTTCCCCTGGATGTTGATCATCAAATGATTGTGGGCTTCAATGTTCTGTTAGTGATGAAGTCAAGTTTAAGACTTCGGTGAAACACGCTCTTAAAGCAGTTTAAAGGATGATCAACAAAGAAGTTTCCCTTTTGGCATTAATAAAGTATTTGTGTGTATATGTGTGTGTGTAGTCAGAGTGAAACAGGCTAAAGAGGAAGAAGCTGAAAGTGACCCTGGTTTAGTTTTCTGTTCCTCTGCCTCTGCTGCATACTCACATGGTTCTGTCTTTGTGTCCACACAGCAGCTACAGGATCTGAGCTCTGAATGTTACTGGTTTGTGTCACAGGTCGAACCGGTTGTTCCACTGTGATTTTCCTATTTAGCTTTTAATATTTCTTTAATTTAAATTAGTTTTTCATGTTAAATTCTAGTTTCGCACATTTTAAATTTAATATGTTTCTCTTTAATTTTAATTTAAAGTTTTAGAGAAACAATAATAGTTGTAGTGCTAAACTGTAGTAGTACTGGTAGTGAAACAGTAGTCACACTGGGGATAAAGTACTACTAGAAGAATAAATATTTTTTTTTAATAGCAAGCAGTAGTGTAGTAGTACTAATAGTAAAAAATGAAATGCTAGCACAAACAATGTTAAACAGCAGTAGCATAAACAAAAGTTTTACAAACACTAGTGAGTAGTAGATGTAGTAGTAGTGATAATAATAGTACAAATTGTAGTAACAGTCCTAGTAGTACTACAAACAATAGTACAACCAGTAATAATGTCAGTGAAAGCAGTAGTAATAGCAGCTGTGATGGTACAAATACTAGTAAAGAACAAAATTAGTAGCGGTATTATTATTAACAATATCAACAATCTTAGTGTCACATCATCTCTTCCTGTATAACATGGCGGTCTCTTATTGGGCGAACCGCTCTCTCTCCCTGTGTTATGTAACAGGCTGTCACAATCTCCAGGTGCATTGTGGGACATAAGGAGGTGACTGCGGCCCTTTAGCAATGAGCTTGTTTATTCTCCATCTCCACAGCAACCAACGAGCTCTGCCACACTGTGATGTCACAGAGAGTGGAGGAATGGTAGGAGGAGGAGAAGGTGTTACATAACAGAAGATGGAGGAGGGAGGGACAGAGGGAGGAAAGTGACAAAGGTAGGAAATGTAAAAATCAGAGATGGAAGGAAAGATATAAGAAGGTCACAAAACCAGGAAAGAAGAAGAAGGTAAAGAAAGGGAGGAGAGGAAGGAGCTATACAGAAAAGGTCAGAATAAAGGAGGTAGTAAGGGAGTAAATTAAGGAATGAAGACTAGACAGCTGGGAGACAACAAAAGAGGAAAAGAAGCAAGAGAGGGATAAAGCACAAGAGGAGTTATGCAAGGAGATAAGAAAAGAAAGAAAGACAAATAAATAAAACAAGAAAAAAACAATATAAAAGAAGGAAAAAGAGGTTTCGACATGTAAGGAAGGATGAATAAATGAGAAAACAGAAACACAGAGGAAAGGGAAGCAGGAAGGGATGAGAAAGGAAACAATAAAAGGGATAATAAAAAGAATGAAAAGAAGGAGAGATGAATGAATGAGAGGATGAACAGAGAAGATGGAAGGACAAAAAATAAAAGAAAAAAGGAAAGAAAATGGAGCAAGAGAAACAAAAAGGTGCGGCAAAGTAATCTGGGGCACTGAGGAACGTGTGATCATCACCATGACAACTGGCTCACCATATGAGAGGGGATGATGACCTACGATTGGCTGATAGGCAGAGGGAGGCCAGGGATTAGTTGCTGTTAGATAGGGAGGCCTGTGATTGGTTGCTAGGGGAGAGGGAGGGCTTTAAAAAAATGGAATTGTTGGTCCATGAGTACAAATGAAACGACATATTGAGACAAAACAAAGAACAAACTTGTTGTTACTGGAAAACAAACAACAGATTCACTTTTATGTAGCTATTTTTACACAGAATTTTGGATTTTCATCTTACATCAGTTTCATCAAAAGAAGAAAATCTTTTCTGATTCTTTTTCTACCAGGTGTTTTAAATCTGTAATTATATTATTTTTAGGACTTTTATTTATTGAATCAGGACCTGGAACCAGTCAAGTTAAAATCTGCCACCTTCATCCTGTCAGAGACTCTGATTCCATGTTTTCATATTGTTTCTCACAACATCTCTACACTGATGTTATGTATCAACTGTATGATCATTAGCAGTAGTAGTAGTATTAGTAGTAGCTGTGGTAGTAGTAGTAGTGCAGTACTGCTGAGCAGTTAAGCTCAGAGTTTAGTGAATCAGTTTGTCTCTGTCTCCCCCTGGAGGACAAACACAGGATGGTTTGTATCTTCACTGAAACATATTTTAGTATCACACTGCTGTGTGGTTGGAGTGTTGTACGTGTGTTTCATGTCGTGCTCAGGTAAGGTTAATCCCATGTCATTCATATTTACTTGCTTAAAACTTTTGACTCTACTGTGTACAGGCCTTGCTGGAAGTGAAAATGTTAGCCATGCATGTTAACTCCTATATAAGCAAATGAACATGCTGTTGTGTTGCTGCAACATTGTCATGTAGACAGGTCCTCCTGGCAGGCAATTATGTATGTCCTTGCAGCTGTATAGCCTTTGTGTGGAGCTGAGAAGGAAAACCGAAGTTTGGTTAGTCGTTTGATTAGCTGTACCCAGGTCTTTTATTCAGTTCTAATTGAGAATCACAGTTGATTAATTAAAGTTGAGATTTTATTTTGTGCACTGAAGTATTGAGAAGCTAAACTTTAGTTGCTGAAATGGTGTGAGCTTCAGTTGCATCTGAGAGGATCAGGATATGTGCTGAGGAAATTTAAAACAGATCAGATTTAGATAGTTTAGAGTCTATGAGTCTTCATCACGTATAGTTTAGAGGTTACTGATGTATCAATGATGATCACTAGCAGGCCTGAACTATCTCCTACATATGGGTGAAGAGGAGTGTAAAACGTTTATTCATAACCATCACAAAACAAAGTGTCAGTCACAAAAAGTAAGACTAAACCTCCAGTCAATGCCAACGCTTGCGAAATGGACTTAACATTAGGACCACATTAAAATGAATCACAACTGAGACTTTTAAAAGAAAAAAATAAATAAATAAAAAAATAAAATAATATATATATATATATATATATATATATATATATATATATATATATATATATATATATATATATATATATATATATATATATATATATATATATATATATATATATATATATATATATATATATATATATATATATATATATATATATATATATATATATATATATATATATATATATATATATATATATATATATAAAAAAATAATCCACTTTGTCAGTTTTCTCGGTCACATCTCACACAATAGGTTGAAGGTTTCTTGGATGGAGCTAGGCTAATAGTTTCCATGCTAACCAAAGTAAACAGACTTACCAGAAGCTGATCTTAAAAAAAAAACTTACCAGAAAACACATCCTTCTACTGCTAATTTTTATAAACGAATTACCTATAAACTCTTTTTATCACTGGGTGTCCTGTTTAAATGAACAGATCCAATTATGAGGAAACCTCAACAGGAACTTTAAGAAGTGTAAAAATAAACAAGCCATCAAGCTTTTTACACAACAGAAGAGAATGTATGTAAGCCTAAAACACCATTTATTAGATTACCTTATCATGGTCCATGTCTATTTAAAGATATCAGCAGGATCAGTCCCATGTCAGATTCTTCGTGTCTAGTATTAGAAAGATTCCTGACCCACTTTGTTGCAGCTTGAAATAGCTCCACAACAATTTCACGGATTGCAAAATGTGATCACACAATAATTTTCTCCTCAGGACTAACTGTATCAACTGTGAACCAGAAACTGAGAAAGTCCAAATGAGCAAGAACTTCACCTAATTCCAAGGTTCATGTATGATGGGAAGCAAACTGTATGTCAGAACAACTCTATTTTAGAACACTTTTCACCTTGTGCTCAAACCAGACTTTGAATTAGGCCACTACCATGTGTTTCAGATTCATGTCCAATTACAAAGCTTTTGCTTTTTACTGCTATTCTCTAGTTACATTAGCTCAAGGTGTCTCATATCCTGCTAATATATAGAGTAGATTAAAACATGCAGCTTGTGACCTTCAACTTGTCCTCTTCCCTACCCTCAATTACTCAATCTGTAAACTCTCCGTTCTGAGCCCTTACATGCTACATATTGATGCAAAGCTCGTATTTTATCTCAGACGGATGAAAGTGTTTGTAGTAACAGTGTAGAAATGAGCCTGTCTGAGATGTGCTGAATGGCCCCCTTATAAAGCAAAAACCCTTCAAATCATTAAGATTTGGTTACATTTCCATCAAATTCTATTTCAAAGCGATATTTAAAGCTTAAAGCGATTTCCATCCTGCCTTCTTTAAAATAATTGAATTGAACTCGTTTGTTTTCTGCCTTGGCTGGGTATGTTTAGGTATGTTTGAACAAAGCAACCACACTACCTGTGTGTCCAGAACGGTCTAGAACAATTGTACTTACACCCTTTATTTGATGTGGTCTCAGTTCCAAACACACTCTGGAGTGGTTTGTTTGAGGTGAAAAGTTGATCTAAGCTAAAGAGCTCAATGACAGTTCATTTTTGCTGCCTCGTACCTCACTTGTAAGTCACTCTGGACAAAAGTAAATGTAAATCTAAATGTCATCTTCTTAACCAATTATGAGAGGGTGTTGCAATTTCAGCATGTATTTTTGAAGTGAATCCAGCATGTGCTGCAGGCTTTTGTTGTTTTATTGCCCAGAAAATGGTTGTGAGTAAATGCCAGTTATGATTCAGAGTAATACAAAATAACATAAATTCACTAGATGTCATGTTATCAAATATAAACCTGATACTTTTTTTGTAATCGCTGAGTCTGTATTTCTCATAGATTAACATTTTGTACACGCTGTTGTCTGCTCTCACAATTGTCTCTGAAGACACCAAGATTCAGGAAGAAAATAAGCCACTTGCCATTGATACTGAGCCAAAGACAAGCCCAGGCATAAGCCTTAATTTATTTATTTACGATAAGATAGAATCTGGATGGTACTGTCTGTCTCAGTTTGTATGCCAGAGCCACATAGTTATGTGTCATGTCTGAGACATAACTGAGGAGAGATCTTGTTAAAGTGGTGACCATTTCAGCAGGTGTTTCCTGCAAGTTTGATGGTGGAAGGCACAGTGCAACACTGCAGAGGCAAACATTGATGCTGAATTTAACTAGCAAATAGGTTTCGCTGAACGGGGATGAGATGATGAGAATTCATATTCAGAGAGAGGGAGGAAAAGAAGAAGGGAGGGTATGTTCAGAAAGGACCAACTAATGTGGGAACTCCCGGGCTACAGTGATGACCAGTTTATATTTTGTCAGGAACAACAGTAGGCAGGTTTTCTGCATGTATGAGATGCAGATCAGCAATCTGGGTCAGTATTGGTTCTAGAGTGTGCCCACCCCTGGCTAAAGTCTGGCTCACACACACAGACTCTTAAATCTTATTTCAGAATCATGATATAATAGCTGCAGCAGCTCCTCACAACATTTACATCAACTAATAAATCGTTTATGACTCAACTGGGTGCATTTCATTGGCACTTTAAGAGATTAGTTGACCAGAAAATATAGTTGTGGTGTTCATGCTGCCGTCTCTCTACTCCCTTACCCCTTTTTGACCAAAACAAATAAAAAAAAACTGTGCCAAATCAACATGCGGACAATGATAAGCTGTGGCGACCCTGAACTCACGGGATAAGCCGAAAGGACAAAAAAACAAAACAAAATATGGTGCTAGTGCTGAACTGGTGTTAGAACTGGTTTAAAGCTTGTTTAAGCTGTGACACTTGTCAAAGGCTAGAGAGCCACATCATTACATCACTGTACATGTTGCTGCTTTAAGAGAAACGCTAATGCTTTTTGCCCATTCCCAAGCTTTCGGTTTTCATTGAGCTGCAGTCTGAATGTTCTTCTCTTTATGTTGCAACACTAGTAACAATGCCAGAGGAAACATTTAAAGTACTCCAGTAAATTAACACCTTCAAAAGCACAGATGGTAAATGGTAGCAATCGGTTTTCATGCCCCCACTAGTCTGTGAATAATGTACTGCAATAAAAATTGTGTTTAGGCAGGTAAGTTCAAATATAGTTATAAACTTTTAAAGTTACTTTGTCCGCTGAGATCTTAAAACCTTTAAAAATTAATTACCCACATAGTCAACCCTTTCTTCAACATTTTCTCAGCAACAGTGTTCTGTAGGTTTTAACCAACCAAATGGTGGAGGCACTCCTGTATTATTGTATGTATTACCCTTATCTTATTAACCCTACACATCAGATACATTTAAAGGCAGTAATCACTGTTGGTCCATCAGACCTGCAGCTTTTCTGTTGTTCATCAGGATAAAAACTTTAAATCTCCAGAAGACGGACCTAAACTCTGACATCCTGGAGCGGTAAATGAATCACAATCTGAGTTAAGCACACATTGGTGGATCCCTAGGATGTGTGATAGTTAGCCAGTCACAGGAATCTGGACCTGTTGGGATGGCACCTCCTGCTCCATGGTGACTCTTGGGACATTGATGTTTGGGTCGTCGTCCTCCTGGTAACACTTGCCAAGATTCTTGATGATGTTAAAGTTGGAGCGGGCTGTTTCTGCCACACTGTTCCTCAGAATCCAACCATCAGACTCTAGGTCTGGGTCTCCTAGTCGGAGAACATTCTCCATGGCTGTCTGCAGGTAACGGACCCCTGTCAGAACCAGCAGCTGGTTAAAGAAGAAAAACACAATAACGCATGGATTGCAGTGTGTCAACATAAACATTGTGTCAGGGTACGACACGCGGCACATTACTGATTACCACTCAGTGTATATCTGCAGAAGCGGGTGTACTGCTAAAGATAGTACAGGAGTAAATGGTCTGCACTTATATAGCGCTTTTCTACCTATTGGCACTCAAAGCGCTTTACACTGCTTCTTATTAACCCATTCACACTCACAATCCCATTCATACACCGATGGGGGAGCTGCTATGCAGCTGGCCAACACTCACCGGGAGCAACTAAGTTGGGGTTCAGTGTCTTGCTCAAGGACACTTCGACATGTGACCGGAGGAGCCGGTGAGATTGGTGGACAACCGCTCTACCTTCCTGCGCCACAGTCGCCCAGTAGTTTGTAGCTAATAGTTTCCCCTGTGTCACACTTCCTTCTGGGTACTGGACACTCAGATATTTAACTTTAGTTGTATGTCACTTACTATGGAACTTTAACCTCTGAGTCAGAAGCTAATGCCTGTCTTTGCAGTACCTCGAACAGCCAGATGAGGAGCACGGTTAAGCCAATGGACTGCATGATGCTGGTGTAGTGGTCCAGCAGGGCCTGTCGACAGCCTCTCTTCCACAGGTTTAGCTGCTGGCTCTGCTCGTCATAGTTAACGTGAGCTGAACTGTTGCTTACATGCTGCTGGATGCAGGGTCGAGGTGAGAAGATGCTGCAGCAGCTGAAGGGAACCCCATCCATCAAGTACTTCCCTTCCACGTTACTCCTGAGACGGCTATAAGGGGACATGGTTTTATTCTTCAAATGCTGCAGAGTTTGAATCACACATTAAGAGCTGTTCCCAACTGCTGCCTAAAATGTTAAACCAAACCTAAACAAAAAAAACTGGATTTTCCTAAGTATAAAAATACAAAAAGTTTCTGTGACAACATACAAACACAGATTGGTAATCTGACCTCAAGTGTAATTGTAGTTTCACAAAAGTATTTCAACCAGACCCTTTAAGATGAGAGGTGAAACGTCTTCAAGAACTACAAGATAGTCCAGTTGAAACTAAAAAGCACTTTTGGCACAATCAACCAATAGTAGAAACAATGTTGTCAGCTGTAGGTAGGTGACAACATAAAAAGATAATGCTAAAAACAGAAGATTAATACTTAGTATTAATCAGGATCCACTAGAATCTGGAATTTACTACATCAAAAATCAGCCTGAATCCAGAAGGATTCATGGAAATCAACCAATATTTCAAAAATGCAAAAGAAATTTTCATAGACTCTAGTGAATCCCAGCAGATCTGGATCTACTTACTCCACCACAGCACTGCTGGTCATATCCAGGTAGCGGTTACTGATCCACTGGACATGGAACCAATCCCGGTACCCTGTGTTACCACAGCAGTGGAACTGGATCTGCAGTACATCCACAGTTCTCTTTAGGTAACAGCGGCCTGGTGTATCCGTATCCTTGTAGTATCTCATTGCATTCCACAGGCCTACGAACAGCGACTCCTCCAGCTGACTGCGGATGCTGTAGCACATGAGCGCCCCTGCCAGTACGCAGGACGTAAAGAAGAAGGTGCACATAATATATGGCATCATCACCAGCTTCCAGCGTAGGAATTTATTGGTGTCAGCACAGTCCAGGCAGATCTTCCCACCCAGGAAATTGATGCAGCAGGCTGCCAGGCCTGTAGTGATCAGCATATGTGGCACATAAAGGATCCCTTGGTCTGACATGACTTCTTGCCATTTCTGAATCTCAATTTTGAGGAATATACCCAGACCAAAGAGGGTTGCTCCTGTCACTACAGAGATCCAGTTGAGTAGACAAAGGACCTCAGCTAGCTTCTCTCTCTCAGCCCTGGTAAATGTCACCTTACCGACTGCCATGTCAGTCCTTTTGATATTATGTGTCTCATGTCCATGTGCCTTTAAGTATGGTCAAACACTGCAGCGCTTTAATTATTTACAACTTCAAAATTCTGCACTGAAAACCTCCCTGGTGACAAAAACTTGACCTTCTCTATATAAACAAAAAATTAAGTTTCTACGTGACATGATTGTAATTGTTTATTGTTGATGTCTGCAGCAATATTAAAAATGACTAATACATTATTAAGATTTGAGCCATCTGATTCCTGATTACTTCTCTAAACGTGCTGCTCCAATTCCTTGTTTACAATTCTCACAGTCTCTTGTGTTTTCAGTTAAGACGCATATGATTGCTTGGAGTTTTTTGAAAACTGGGTAAATAAAATGTCAACAATGTTTTGCGCTATTGAAGCCTTGAGTTGCAGGTCCTTCCCAGAGGGTCTGTTTGCCGCTCATCTGTTTTAGCCTGGCTATCATATTTAGGAGTTTCTCAGCTTTTTCTGATATGATGATGTATGAAGTGGAAATTGTAATCACAGACCAAGCAACATTATAGGTTGTTACATTGAATTGTTGCTATCATATCCAGGCCAAAGGGGTCGTAATGGTCAGAGTTAACCTTTCCTTGAAGGGAAGCTGGAGTAAGGGCTGATTTCTGCAGAGCATCATAAGAAGCTTAGCGGGGTATTTTAGGTACTCTTGATTGCAGTCTAGAACTCCAACACACAGTCGCGATCTGACCACTGTAGGGAAAGCAAGGTTAAACTTTACTGAACCTCATCATTATGAGACTTTGTGGTCGTAACATATCCTCCTCTAGAATCCAATCTCAATTACCTCTTGAATAGAGTAATGAGAATCAACAAATTTCTAGTTAGTTCAAGGAAATGTTCCTCGTGTTTACTGGAATCTGTGTGATGCAAATGTAAAAACCTTTATAACATACTTCTGAACATTTGATTATATGGTTTCTCACTCTTACTTCAACAGTCCATAAGTCCTGAGCTTTCTGACTCTTCAGAGAATGGCTTCATTCTCAGAAACCATATTTGAAGATATGCTGAGAGATAGTTTAATCTAGATACACAAGTTCTTCTACTTATCATTAATTCCAATGGTGAAATGTTCTCTATATATTCTTGCAGTAACTAAAAAAAGTTTACATATTATAAATGCAGACAGAAAACATGACATTGTCTTTTATAGCACATAACAGTAATATTCTTCTTACAACAAGAAAGGGGGCTTAATGCTGCAACTATAAAGTTTTATTATTCTCCGCAAAATGAAAGTCAAGAGTCTCAGAACCGCTCACCATACCAGCCTAAACTACACTGAACATAAAGCCACAATTTTACCTTGTTAACATAAAGCTGTCAAACATCTGACTCCAGCTGTTCATTAGTCGTCTCTCGGATCCCCCTCATCCTTGAGCAAGGTGAGTGTGACCACAGTAGCCCAACAAGAAGAAAACACTATGACTGAGGAGCCAGTTCTGAGATGCTTGTTAAGTTGCTGTCCTGTTCTTCTAATCTTCTTACAACTAATCAGCCTTGTAATAAGCCGGAAACCTCTAACCCCCCATTCACCAGCTGGACCACCAGCAGGAAGTTACACTGTACAGTTTATCCCCTTTATTTTGGACCATGGGGGGTAACATAAATAAAAGCACAGTATTGCGCGGGTCGGTGGGTTGCTATCAACCCTCTTACCCTGTAACCTTGCTGGAGCATATACACAGGTCAACAGACTCAAGAATAACTTCATTGTCCACAAAGGGACGGCAGTAGATCATAAAGACAGCACAACAATGAGACACTGAGAGCTTTTTTGTCTCTTGATTTGAAAGCAGCATCCCGAGCCCTCAACAGCAAGAAAACCTCTCCAGGCAGCCATTGTTTCTAGTTGGTGCGTACAGTGTTGATGAAAGTCACATCATCAGGGTGTTTGCTGATGTAAACAGTCTCTGGTGCTGTGGTGGCACCCTCAGGACTACCTGATCTGCTTTTGTCCTCTTGTGGGAAAATTAAATGTTAAATGATCTGCACTTATATAGCACAAACACATGCCTACGCTCATCGGGAGCAACTAAGTTGGGGTCCAGTGTCTTGCTTAAGGACACTTTGACATGTGACTGGAGGAGCCAGGGATCAAACCAACAACTGTTAATGCACTAACAAGCAAATGTGAAAACGGGCTGTATTTGTCTACACAGTGAATCTGCAGCTCAGTGTGTTTAGGCCCTAAGCAAGAGCTGGTACTAGCACCATCTCAGTCAAGTTTGCAGGAGTTTTCATTAAACACAAACGTCCCAGTATATAACTTAGCGTTATGAAGGAAGTGTCTAGAAGACTCCTACTAAGTTCATGCAGGATAGTAGTTGTCAGCCAATCCTAACTTTGTGTACTTGTACTGTTAGTTGTAACTACTCCAATACTGCGCCCAATACCACGTTAATCTCTTCGGGTAGGTGGAGGCGGAAAAATGGTGGTTTAGAGCTGTTTTAAGATAATCAATGAAGACAAAACTAAACCTGAATACAAACTCTGCTGTGCTAAAGTCTTATGATCTAGTTACTAGACTAGTAACAGTCAGACTCATGTTTCTCAAGAATATTTAAAAGAATATCCTAATTATGACTGATAGGGGCAACAATGAGGGTTATATATAGCAAATTCAACATTACCTGAAGTTTTCTTTGTTTTACTCTCATGGTCCTGTGTAGACTCTACAGTCCAAGTTGTCCACACTTCTTCATCCAGGATCTGACTCTCAATCTGTGTTTTGTTCATCTTTTTTTCTTTTGTTTTTGTTCTTTTTTTTAAACACTGGTTGCCGCCATATTTGTTTTGGCAGAAGAACACGCAAGAATTTCTATTCTCCTGGGGTTAACTTTACTGTCCAGTAACTCAGTCTAGAAGCAAAACAGTTTAGTACTTGCATTGGTACTCTGTATTGGCGAGTATTCAAATGTTAGTACTTATTAAAAAAACTACAGTGGCAACACTTTAAACTGCTCCCATTTTACTAGCTCCTTGCTACATATCTCTATACATTTTTAAATTGTATTATGGCAATATTTGCCCACACATACAAAAAGCTATAATATACATACACACAGGGCACATTCATCCACAGCCACTGCTGTATAAATGCTGTACATACTGTACATACTGTAATGAAACAAATTTTCTTACTGTAAATATACTTAGTTTTTCTATAATTTTATTCTTTTTACTGTGGAAGGAGAGATTGCAAATAAGAGTTTCATTGTACAGTGTAACTGCTGTGTTCATCTTGTGCATATCACAATAAAATTTCTTGAATCTTGAATTGGGACATTTTGTACTTTAAGGTGAAGTGTGGTAATCAACCTCTGCATTAATGATAAGAAAAAATTGGAACATTTTTTATCATAAACAAATAAGAAAAATCATGTCATTCCTAATGGATAAAATGCACTCATCCTCAGAGCCCCACGGCAAGTTAAAAACACTGGTTACTTTATTTTGCTAACACACAGTAAGAGTTCTTACAAATCATTATATTTTAAAATTATCATCACACGATACACAATGCTCTACAATATTAAAACTCAATATTTAATTCATATTTCTTCTTCATAATTTCTTCTGTGGATGATTAGACAAACAGTATGATTTTATAAATGTACAAACATTAGAGCAGAGCTATTTTTGTGTTGTGGGGAGTCATATTGAGCATTTGAACTTGTACTATGTATAGTTGTGCGTGTGAATGACAGAATGTGGATAATTACTAATTAATGACAAACAGGATTCACAATGGCAAGAACAGAATCACCAAAAATAGAATCTTTGATTGAAAATGTTTTATACAATGAACAAAACAATATAAAATAAAAGGTAAGGTTTTTGAAGTTGAGTTGTGAGTGTTGCAGTGTGGTGACAGAGTTAAGTTTGCATTGTAAAAAAAAAAAATTTATGGAGCTTGAAAGTCAGCATAAAAACAAATGTAAATTAGATGTTTTGAATTACCACCGTATTTACTGTTTAATGACAAGAAAGTACATTATGAGATATGTTATACATACATTAGTATTTGCAGACCCTGCAAAATCCTCGGTTAAGAGTCAACCAAACATTAAAGACCACTTTCTGATGTGTGTGTGAAGCACACCCATCGCTCTGTTCATTACACCAATTCCTGCATTGACACTAAACATAAAATGTGAGATGAAAAATTTTACCCCAAGAGAATTTATTTTAGGATTTCAGCCTGATTCCACCGCTGTTGCCTTTTATACTCTTAGTTTGTGCTGAATGTGTCAGTGAGAGAGAGTGTTTCCCTGCTACACATCACATAATGTCACTGAGGAGCTGTACGACCAGAACCCAAACCCAAACCCGAAGGCAGCGTAGACTGGCTCAGTGAAAGTGGTGTTGAAGGTGTGGAGGTGGTTGAGTTTTTCAGAGGACACACTGTAGAAGGACAGGGTGCCAGCAGGACAGTCCACATACACTGCTACTCTGTTAGAGACATTGGGGGTGTAGGGCAAATGGACAACTATTTCTTTCTTGTTGTGCCAAAAAGAATAAGACTCATCAGTGCAAATTAGGCTCCAGCACTGATCATTCCACCCAAGCCTGCAATCTGCAGTTTTTCCTCTCCTACTAATTCTTTTGTACGTCACTGCTATGATAACACGTTCTTCCCTCTCAACCTCCCAGTAACAGCGACCAGTCAGACTATTTTTGCACAGCACCTGCCAGCAGCAGTGATCAAACCTCTCTGGATGATCGGGGTATGGCTGCTCATCCCTTACCACTATCACCTTCTTATTGTTTTCAGACAATTTAAGGTTTCTGTGTGCTGTGTTTGGGTCCAGTTCAAGTTCACAGACATCTGCAGGAGAGAAAAACAGGTTAGGGGCAGGTCATCTTCTCATGCTACTGCTGCAGAATATTTTCCAAAACTTTAACTAGACTGGAGAACAGGAAAAGCTAAAAGATGAACCTCAGCTCATCCCAGCTCCTTTTCTTGATCTGTTCCTTTTGTGGTCTTTATTTGTCCATGTTCCTGATCAATAACCTCTTACTGATCATTGTTTTACAACTGTGTCAATCTGACATAAAGACAAGACTAAAAATTTAAAATTTTATATTTTCATCAACAAAAACTGAAGAGCAACTCTTTAATTCACCAACCTGCACCATCTGTAGAATCAAACTGTGGCTCCTCGTCAGTAAAATACTTTCCTCCACTGTTAAAATTGTCTCTGGGTTTAAAGATGGTTTAGCTGCTTGACCGATAATAAGAGGCGTTTTGCCTTTCTGTCTCTCTTAATACTGTATAGACATATAGAAAAATATTAAAAAGCCTAAATCCAAATGTGACTGGACTCTCATAGGCAATGTCTTTAAAATTTTGACAAAAAGACCAAAGCTAATTAACATTTTTATTTAAAAAGTAACACAAAATCTGGTGTTTAATGTAATACTGTTAAAGAAATAATATTAAACCTGATTTATTTGAAACCTATGATGCATTGGAATGCATAATTAGCATTTTTGCATAATTGTGTATGTAGTTTAGTTGCATGGTTGGCGATGTTATTTTGGTTGCTACTTCTTGTTCCTGTCCCTTGTTTGTTTCTTTTACTTTTCCTTCATCTCTTTTCCTTGCTCCTGTTCCGTTGTCTTGTACATTTTCCTCTTCTGAACTTTCTTCCATTATTGCGCTTTTAATAAGACTGAGTGTTTCACATTTGCATAACTGACACTTATAAGAAATAATGAACCCGTCTTTACCTTGTAACATAGTGATGTGAATGAGTTTTTCACATTACTGTATACGTTTGTGAATGTCACTTACACTTCTTCAGACCACGTTTTAGCCTTTGCTGTCCACAATGGTCCACCCTATACGAAGAAATTCAGTCAGACTACAAGCAGGTAATGAACTCCCTGATGGATGAATACTGTTTAGAAAAAAGTTCATGGAATATTTCAGAATGTCAATTTGACAGAGAAACGCTCTTGTTTCTTATTACCTGAGAGTCTCCAGTCGGCACTGTCGATCCTGTACTCCACCAGACAGCTGCTTTACCCCTGACTCTCCGGGATGGTTGTAGCTCAGGTCCAGCTCTCTCAGATGGGAGGAGTTGGAGCTCAGAGCTGAGGCCAGAGAAGTACAGCCTTCCTCTGTTACTTGACAGCCTGAAAGACTAATTGTTGCAAAAATTGAGTAACAGGCAAATCATCAACAAGAAATTGTTGACTAAATAATCTGCTGAGGTGAACTGTATTTGTTTTATTTGACAGAAATATTTTTTATAAATATGTTAACAGCTAATCTAATGAAGAAAATAATGAAATGCAATACGCTAAATTTCACAGACCACAAATTTTAGCTTAAAAAAATAATGTGGATAACATAATTGTATATAAGAAAAGTGTGTTAGTTGGTTTAAAACATGGGATATACCAGACATGGTTTGTATTTTCCAAGGAACATAAGAAATGTGTGGCTTGAGCAGAAAAGGTTGCGTTCTCTTCTAGGATAAACATTTTTAACAGCATTAAGTTGTATGGATATTATGCTGAGGCTATAAAGGATAAATGTGTTGGCTGGCTTGGATTTGTATGTGATTAACTGATTAGAAAATTAAAGACAATATTACAGTAACTTAGTCCTAATGTGAACAAACTGCTGAATCCTAACCTGAGACTTTCCAGGGTGCAGTGAGAACTCGCCAGTCCAGCTGATAGATCCTGCACTCCTGCATCCTGCAGGTCATTGTTACTCACATCCAAGACTTTGAGGACTGAGGACTGGGAGCAGATAACTACAGACAGAGTTTCACAGCTTTTCCACGACAAGTTACAGCCACTAAGACTAAAAACAGTCATATAAATATAGTAAGCACGGTGCAAGGACAGGTCATGGAAAAACCATTCAAACCCACAGGAACTGCAAAGTGAAACACCATGCTTGCTGTTTTATCAGATAAAACATAATTCAATTTTTAGATCTAAGATGTTTCTTTGTAGCTGGGCAGGAGTCTGTTCGCTTAACAGGTACAGCCCACAATTAAGTTTGACTTCAACAACATATCTAATGAGGTTGAACTAACTGGACTAGAAACAAGTGGAATAAGTTGTGAAGTACGCTTTAGAAGGAGAGTCAAACAGCTGAATCCTGACCTGAGACGTTCCAGTGGGCAGTGTGGGCCTTTTAGTCCAACAGACAGCAGATTCACTCCTGAATCCTGCAGATTGGTGTTACTCAGGTCCAGCTCTCTCAGACAAGAGGACTGGGAGCTGAGAACTGAAGACAGAATTTTGCAGCTTTCCAATGAGAGATTACAACCACTCAGTCTGAAAAGTTTGAGACAAACAAAAACCATAAAACTTTTACGATCAATAAGATATTGAATCATAATTTGTAAATAATAATCCGGGTAACTTTTAACATACATAACTTTCTTTGAGGATTTGACTACTGGCAGCAACTGCAGAAGAGTCTCCTCAGAAGCAGAGTATTTCTTCAGATCAAACACATCCAGATCTTTGTCTGAGGACAGCAACATGAAGACCAGAGCTGACCAGTGAGCAGGAGACAGTTTATCTCTGGAGAGATTTCCTGAGTTTACATACTGTTCAGTCTCCTGAAGTAGAGAGACGTCCTTCAGCTCATTCAGACAGTGGAACAGAGTGATGCTTCTCTCTAGACAAGTATTGTCATCAAGCCTCTCCTTGATATACTTGATTGTTTCCTGGTTAGTTTCAGCGCTACTTCCTGTCTCTGTTAGCAGACCTTGTAGGAGACTCTGGTTGGTCTGCAGTGAAAGGCCAATAAGGAAGCGTAGGAACAAGTCCAGGTGCCCATTTGAACTCTGTATGACCTTGTCCACAGCACTCTGATAAAGATTAGATTTGCGTCTTGCTAGTTTAGCCATCCAAAAATTAGTATGTTTTTCTTCCATCAGATTTACTCCAGAGTTGAAGAATGTCAGATGGACATAAAGAGCAGCAAGAAACTCCTGAACACTCAGATGGATAAAGCAGAACACCTTTTTCTGATCCAGGCTTTTCTCTTCTTTGAAAATCTGTGTCAACACTCCTGCATACAGTGAGGCTGCTCCAGTTTTGATGTCACACTCTGTCAGGTCTGATTCATAGAAGATCAGGTTTCCTTTCTGCATCTGCTCAAAAGCCAGTTTTCCTAAAGAATCAATCATCTTCTTATTAGCTTGATTCCAGTGTGGATCTGTCTTAGCTCCTCCTTGATGCTTGATATTCTTCAGTTTGAACTGAACCACCAGAAGGTGAATGTACATCTCAGTTAGGGTCTTGGGCAGCTCTGCTCCCTCTCCAGTTTTCAATACATCCTCCAGAACTGTAGCAGTGATCCAGCAGAAGACTGGGATGTGGCACATGATGTGGAGGCTTTGTGATGTCTTGATGTGAGACATGATTCTACTCACCAGCTTTTCATCTCTACATTTCTTCCTAAAGTAGTCAATTTTTTGTTGGTCAGTGAACCCTCTGACCTCTGTCATCATGTCAACACACTCAGGAGGGATCTGATTGGCTGCTGCAGGTCGTGTGGTTATCCAGAGGCGAGCAGAGGGAAGCAGGTTCCCCCCGATGAGGTTTGTCAGCAGCACATCCATTGAGGTGGATTCTGTAACATCAGACAGGATCATGTTGTTCTTAAAGTCCAGAGGAAGTCGACACTCATCCAGACCATCAAAGATGAACACAACCTGGAACTCTTCAAACCTGCAGATTCCTGCTTCTTTGGTTTCAGGAAAGAAGTGATGAACAAGTTCCACCAAGCTGAACTTTTTCTCTTTCAGCACATTCAGTTCTCTGAAAGTCAATGGAAATGTGAACTGTATGTCCTGGTTGGCTTTGTCTTCAGCCCAGTCCAGAGTGAACTTCTGTGTTAAGACTGTTTTGCCAATGCCAGCCACTCCCTTTGTCATCACTCCTCTGATTTTTCTATTAATTCCATGTGAGGCTTTAAAGATGTCTTCACGTCTGATTGTTGATTCTGGTCTGACTGGTTTCCTGGATGCTGTTTCAATCTGTCTAACCTCATGTTCATCACTGATCTCTCTACTCTCTTCTATTATTAAGTAGATCTCTGTGTAAATTTCATTCTGAACTTCAGATTTTCCTCCTTTTTTAACTTTCTCAATTGAACCCTGTAGCTTTTTCAAGAGGCTGGATTTGAGATTTTTCTGGCACTCAGCAAAACCCTCTGAAAGAAAACAAAAGACGAATTCACACTTATGATGATCAATAAGTGAGACCATTACTAATTTTGTGAGTTCCATTGGTGTAAATATGCTAATTTTATGTCAGGTATTAAATTGGTATTAGGAATTTAGGATTGCTTGTGTTTTATATGTTGTATTTATTTTTTTCAGTAGTTTCTCTGCACTGCAATCCCATGGCATTGCTCACCTTTAAGTTCCTTAACAAAGAAAACAGGGGTCTTAATCAACCAAGAATTTCTAGAGCAATAAAAAGGGCAATAGTTCTTTTTTTGCACTTCTGGTCAGGTCTGTAATGTCATACAACTTTTAATCGCTCCATAACTTACCAGGTATTGGCTCTGAGTTGGTGTCTGATAGAATCCGTACAAGATCATTCCTGTCTAGCTTCCTTAAAACCTTTTTGGTCACCTCCAGAGTGTTTTTGCAGTAGGTTTGTAACATCTGATCTACTGTGTCTGGCCTGTCGGCTTTGTCCAGTCGGCTCTTTGGGATTATTGGGAAGCGTTCCAGGACCTCAGACTTCTGTAAGTACCACTTAAACTCTTTTAACTCATTGTCTCCCAGATCCTTCAATACTCTCAAAAGCAACTCTTCAGGCGTCAGTGTAGCCATCTTTTTTTCCTGCACAAATCAAAAAACATCTTCATCTTTAGGAATAGTTTTCTAAAACCAGGAAGGCTAACAGAGTCATATGATACAATAAGAAAAGAAAGATAGGACTAAAGCAGACAAAGCAGACTGAAAATGTTCTGGAGGAAGTCTACGGCACGTTTACACATAAAGATACAAAGTAGCTGGGTTCCGCTTCAAAACCAGCTCTCCATTGGGAATAAATGGAAGCTAGCTGTTTGCCCAGCCTTTTAAGTCAGTATGTCCTTGTACTTTCCTGCTCCAGGTTAGTCTGTCCAAGTTTTGATCTAGGAGGGTTCATGGAAGTTTACCCACGTTTATGTCAGCCAGATACTATGAGCTGTTTTGTCCTTTGTAACTACGGCTGGGACTGTAGTGTCTGTGATCTCAACAGGAAGTCAACTGCATTTTCAGTGGGTGTCTCTCAAGTTTACACAGTTATAATTTAAGTCCCAGAAGGAAAAAAAGTCTGTTCCACCATTAGTTATATCGAAGCCTGTTCCCAAACCACATCAAACATGTCGTGTAACCTTTTCATGCAGAATGTTTAGATGTCGGCATGTGAGCTTGTGAATGTCAATCATTACATAGTTATGTTTGTGGAATGCTCTCTCAGCTTTAGTGAGCTGTTTGTGTCTGATTAGAGACAGGTGAGCTGCTGTGATTGGCTGCTTTAAAATATTGTGGGGTTCCTGGAAGGTTATTGGCTGGTTGTAGATATCCAGGATATGTGGTTCATAGGAATTAGAGTATAATATAAACAAAAAAAAAAATGAAATTACTACAATTGTTAGATAAACAATAATCACAGTTTGCTGCACAAAAAGTCATTAGCACCTTAAAACCATAGTTCTAAATGGTTTTCACAGAATATTTAACAATAATTTCATAAAAAACAAAGTATTATAAATGTTGAATGTAAATAAAATACACATCTAATGAGGAATTAATTTAAATTATCTTATTTTCAATATTAAAGTATATAAAGTATATATATAATATAAAAATAACAAATTCAAACAATCACATGTGACCAGTGTCTTAGTAATTAGCATATATGTCCCCAGACATTTGTGTTTAAACACACACACACACACACACACACACACACACACACACACACACACACACACACACACACACACACACACACACACACACCTGTTCTGTGTGGAAAACCTCAACCTGCAGAGTCCAATAGAAATATCAGTAAACCCCACAGGTAACTTTAAAACAATAACTACTGCTAAAACCTAAGATTTAAGTACACTGCTCATACACACACACGTCAGACAGGTGTGATTACCTTTCTGCTCATCTTTATCACTTTCTTCTGTATCTTCCGACAAAACAAGCACGACAACTCTTAGTGTCCGTGTGCTTCTGTTCACCTGCTCTTTCCTATTCCTAAACTGGAAATCAAAAAACACATCACAGTAAGGACAGAGGGGTCCAACCGGGAGGTGTGGTTTATCATAGACACATGATCTGCTGTGAGTTCAAAGACGAACTTAAACCATGACGAGCAACAAGGTATTTAAAAAGTATCTGGAATGGGGTCAAATTGACACGATGTACACGATGCTTCCTTTTGCAGTCAGTTCTAAAGAACTCAGTCGGATTTCAGTGGCAGTTTCTAATCATAACAAGAACTTCAGCCCAAACCTGTTAACCTGCTGACTGACAGATTAAAGATGAGATAAAACCATCTCCATTTTTAATAAGGCTGCTCTTTTCCTCCTTTAAACGTTAGAGTTACAAAAAACTGAATGAATGTCAGCATTTGAAATGTATATTTTTTCAATTCAATTCTACTTTGTTGTGAATTGCTGTCATATAAATAAAGTAATCTCAAGCCATTTTACATGATAAAGTCAAGTTGAGCAAATGGTAGATTCAGTCTTTGGTGACTTTGACAATAATGTGCTGAATTTTCCTAACAAAACATTTTATCACAACCTCCTCACGTGAAAGAGGCAGGAGTCGACCCACGATCAAACAGAAACCAGAAACCCTGCACTGTAGGCTCACTTCAGTATAACCCACCCTGCTCGATCAGAAAGGCTCCAGTCAAACAGTCCCTTTAGTTTATGTTCGATTCATATGATTCTATAACTGCTCACATTACTTTTGTGCTGCAGTGTTTTAGGAGGTTGTTTAGGAACAATAACTGAACTTCCTTTACTTCACGCTGCATCATTGTCTGTCACAGATGTGTGTGTTTAGGTTTAGGCAACAAAAACTGAAATGTTAATACCTACCGCAAATCCTGTCAGGAGGCTGAAAAACACTGATTAAAAATGTTAATCACACAGATGTGACTGGTTAACTTTTAACGTCAATTGAACAAAACCATTAAAGGACTTTTGTGCTTTTTTTAATATAACAAGAGAGAGAAATCTGTTCGATCCTGTTTACCCACAAGCCTCAGAACAGATTTCTTTAGGTTTTATGCTGAGGTAAAACAGTAGAAAGCTCTGATGGTTCATGTGGACACAGCAGTGCAAAGTGCAAAATGTTGAAATGAAGGTGAAGAAAGGTCTCACACCCTAACCCTCAAACGAACGAGTCCACTTTTAGTTCCCACCTGTTCACTGTGTGGTCTGCCTCACAGAGAACGCCGTGTAAACAGGTTCCATTGTTTTTCAGGTATGTAGTTCATCCTGAAGTCAGTTCTAAAGAACCCAGAGAGTCAGATGTCAGTGGCACACATCCAAACTCAAAATCAGCTCAAACATTTTAATTGTCAGGAAGATGAACCTTTAGTCCATTATTTTCATTTTGAACACCTGCAGGACACGTGCAGGTCCTTAAATCACAGCTTGCACAACTACATGGTCCATTGTTATCACAGTCATATATAGTTTACCAGTAAACAGGATTTAATTTTTTTCTGCTCTGGGTATCACCACTAAGTCACTGCACGTCTAAACATATGATATGATGCTGTGTGTGTGTTTGTTGTCTTTTTTCCCCCTGTATTTACTTTTTAGACTAACAGATGAGATGATGAGGGTTTGTGCTGCCACCTCAGCACAAAGGTCTGGATGTTCTCCCAGTACCTCCCACAGTCCAAAGACATGCATGTTATCTTAATTGGTGAAAAAGATTCCTGAAGCTCCTGAGAACTGAAAAGGGGAGCAACATAACTTTCATCCAAAATTGCGTCGAAATTTACCTGGAAAGAAACTTTTCAAACCCAACAGACTGAAACAAGGCCCAAACTCAAAGAAAAGCAAATGAAGTTCGTTCAATAAGATGAAGTCAGTGTTAGCATCAAAAATGTTTCTGCAAATGTATTTTCAGACAGTCCTGTGTAGTTTAGGTAACTCAAAGTTTAAGTGTTAATGAGATGAGACTAAACAATAAAAAATAGATGTTAACCACATTTGGTTAAATTGCAAAAACAAATACAATTTCTTGAGTATCAGATCTGATCATTTGTGACTTTGTGTTATTAAAACTATAAAACATTACATGTGACAATGTTCATGTAGCTACTGGGAAACATTTAAATATGACAGATTTAGTTTGTGGAGAGTTACAGTCAGGTTCATAAATACTGGAACAATGTTGGAACAATACTTGGATAAAACATTGCAGTCAATGACTGCCTGAAGTCTAGAACCTGTGGAAATGACCAGATGCTGTGTTTCCTCCTTCAAGATGCTGTGTCAGACCTTTACTGCAGCTGTCTGCAGCTGTTTGTGGGTCTTTATGTGTTTATTCTTCAGTCTTCAGTAAGTGAAAAGCTGCTCTGATGGGTTGAGATCAGGTGACTGCTACTACTTTTATTAGCAGTCAGTCACCAGAAACTAATCGCTGTTCCAATATTTATGATGCTAACTGTATATATGGCCTGATTAATGTAAGCATATGCCTAAATGTCAAATGCAATTCAACACTTGTCTTTTACTTATAAAACTTATGTACTCATTGATGGCTGTATTTACTCCTAAATACATTTGGCAACAAATATGAAATGTAATTGAGACAAGAATTGAGTGAAAAGAGTGTGAACAAAAGCTGAGCGTTTCCTTTGTCTCAGTCACGACAGTCCACCAAGTTTCTTTTCGCCCCTGTTTCTCTGTTCTTACAGGTCTTAACACACCTAACACCTCTTTATCTCACTTTTGCTTTCTGAGTTGTCCTCACTGAATTATGTAGCAGCACATTTCTTTGAACACACGCTCATTGTCTTGTTGACAGATCATCTACGTCTACATGTTTAGCATTTTGACTAATGGTAGGAGGATTTGCTTTGTTGCATTCATTCCTCCTTCCACTTTATGCAGAGCTCCAGGGCCTGATGCAGACAAACACCAATGAGCCCCCACCATGTTTGACTGTGGCAGTGGTGTTCAGCGTTTTCCAGGAAGAGGTTGAGGTGGATGATGGGTCAAGAAAGCAGAGGACTCTCCTAAAGAAAACCAGAGTCATGTTACAGATGAATGACTTAAATTTTACCCTGCAGACCACTTTGTTTGCATAGTTTAATCCAGTGTTTTTGAATGTCTGAAAGCTCCTGTTGGTCATAAGAGAGGGTGGAGACACTTTGGAGGACTTGCTTTTATGGACAGCAATTTGTCCTGTGGGACCATCATCACATGGAAACTAAGGAAACAAACTCAGTTCAATCAGTAAACTTTGTCCCAGATTTGAAAGCGTTCCACAACTCTCTATGACAACTTTTCATGTCCGGAAGCATTTGACCTCCGACCCTTACTAATCAGGAGATCAGTAAAAGTCGATAACACTGATGTTTTTACGTCTTTCTTTTCTGAGGCTGCTGCAGGGTGAGCAGGTCCTGCTGAAGGAGCAGTCCCCTTTATTATCAGCGTGATTGGGATCCATTAGTCTTCCAATCTCTTAGAGGCTTTTATTTTGTTGCTCCTCCTGTGCCACTTCCTGTTAGTCTGTCTGGTGTCTTTATCTACCTTGTTTGTCCTGATTTGTTTCACCTGCTCCCTGTCCTTTTAAACCCGGCTTTGCCCCCAGTCCTTTTCCAGTTTGTTCTGCATTCTGTATCATGTGTCCCCTGTTCCTCACACTTCTGGATTTTCCTTGTTTGGACACTCATCTTTCTGCTCTGCCTGTTCCCCATTTGGACTTTTTTGGTCCAAAGTTTTGATCTGTGGTTTAGTTACTCCTTTTGTTATATTGATACCTTTAGATTATCCTCCACCTGTTTATTTCTTGCTCCCTGTATTGGTTACTCTTATTTATTTCCCTCTGCCTCCCGTTTAGTTTGATTATTATTTATTCCTGTCTGCCAGTTCCTGTTTAGTTCTGTTCATTTGTCCTTGTTTATTTATCCTTTTACCTGTGTGTTATTGTTAGTTATGGTTTGTCTGGTCCCTGGGTGTACACTACGTTGAGTTCTGTCTAGTCTGTATTCTGTACCCTGTTGGTTTAGTTGCTGTTCTGTCTGATGTTCTCCCTGTATTTTGTATTCTGTTTTCCTTGCTCTCCTAGTATAGTTGTTATTTAGTTAGTCCTCCCCTTTTAGGTGTTTAAGTTTAGGTTTGGATTTATTTTTTTAATTTACTTAGTCTGTAAGTTCATTGATTTTTTTTATTATTATTATTTTTTTTTAAGTTGTGTTCACCCCTCAATTCTTAAGAATAAATACCCTTTTACTTCGTACCTCCTCTTGTTATCTCCTTACTTGGGTCCTTAAAAGGGCAGCTGTATCTCAGTTGGTAAGGCAGGTATCCACGGACAACAGGGTCAGTGGTTTGATCCCTTGTCCCGGCTACGTGTAAAAGTATCCTTGGGCTAGACACTGAACCCCAAGTTGCTCCTGGTGGGTCAGGTGAGCACCTTGCATGGCAGCCACCGCCATCAGTGTGTTAGAATGGATGAATGGGAATCAACATTGTAAAAAATGCTATAGAAGTGGCCATTTACCACATTAATTAAAACCAAATTACCCGATCCATGACAGCTTTGAGATTCTGGAGGGATCTGTCTTGACTTCCTCCACCTTTGATCCTTTCTTTGGTTAAGGATTTCTCTGAGTTTTTAACTGTTACTGTTACTCAGCTGTTACTTTTCTTGTCTGGCTACTTCTGACCTGAGTCACCTGAGCTTCTGTGGTCAGTAATTACAATGAAGCTGTAGATTCTGGTAACTAGTTTCTGTCTTATAACAAACCTCTTATCTGAAATTCTTGGTCTGGGTAGAGGAACTTCACAAGCCATTTGGGGACTCCTGACTTAAACAGACAGGATTCCCCAGAGAAGTTCTACCATTACTATAAACATGCTGTCTGCAGATGCTCATACAGGGACTTTCTGCAGAGCCTTGACGAGAGAAGGGTTGTGTAAGAGCTTAACTTAGGAATCCAGTGCAACCAGTAGACCACTCCCTCTACTGCCCGCCCCAGTGTTTGCTGTGTCTTGTACTATGCACTTTATTCCTTCAGTGTTTACATAAAGACTCCAGAGCGACAACAACCAGCTTCTTCTCTCCAGATATGAGTCACCTGAAGTGAGTTCAGCAGGTGAGAAATCCGGACATGTCTGATCAACAGGATCACAGTGGTCACAAACTGTTGGGTCAACGTTTGACTGGACACTAACAATGGTTTATTTGTCTATAATGTATTTAATTTTTCAGATTCCTATATATTCTACATATGTCAGGACTTGTCAGATACCATAGTGGTGAGATAGACTTGGTTTGAGAGAGATTCACATATTTTACTGCTGTGGATGTAAATTTCAACCACGTACTATTAAAAAAAAATCATTGTAAGCTTCAATGTAGCAGCAGTAGTTGGTTTCATCTCTGATGAATCTGCTGATTATTTTCACTTTATTGTTTACTCTGTTACAAGTCAGAAGAAACTGAGAAATGTGAACACTTCCAAAAGGCCAACATGGTCTTGAATGAACTTGTTATGGTTTGTAAGGTGTGTAACTGCTGTTAGAGGAAGTTATAATGTTTAAGTGTGTGTGGGTGTATGTGTATATGTATGGGTAAAAAAAATTTGCGGGAAAAAGGGGAATTTATGATAAAGAATATTTTTATATTTTTACTTACTTTACTGCTACTTTTATTTTTACTTTTTATATTTTTACTTTTTAAGTACTTTTATAACTTCCTGTAAGACGGATGTGTTATTTTGAAAGGACAGCCAACACATTAAAAAGAACAAAACTTAACAACGGTAGAAGACGGTAAAAGGGAAGAGACAGAGAAATATAAAAATGTAAAGTGCTTTGTAAAAAAAAAATGGATTATTATAAATAAAACGAGACTAAAGACATTAAGGAGACTGTTACGGATAGTGTCTTTTTGTGTTGTAGACATTTTAGATAAAGAAGGATGACATCATGAAACTCTATGCTGAAATGAGAGATTATATAACACTAACAACCGAATCAAGACGAATAGTAGATGCATGTGAGGCAGTGACCAGTGACATAATTAAAATCTTATATGAAAGACTACCTGGCATTGATGGAGACTTTGATGCAGAAAGGGAAAGATGTCGCCTCAGTGAGCTGCTCAATCAAGACTATGCCCCCTCCATTTATGGTTCTACTGCTGCACAGTCAAAACACCCATAGCTCCTCATCTTCCTACCTTGCAGGCAGGTGCAGCAAGCAGATGCAGCAGCAGAGTTAGCTGTAAAGGAAGCTGAGTATAACATCCTTCTAGAGGAAACAGAGGGAAAAGATAAGAATCCTAGAGGAACAGCACAAGAAAGAATTGGAAATTCAACTGTCTGAATTTGAACGTCTGCAGGCTGGAATGGATTTAAAGGTAGGTAGGTAAATCTAGGTTGGAATCATACAAAAGAGAAATTACTCAGATGACTGACATTCAGCCAGTTGAGACTGAGCAGGTGAGCCCAAATCCTGTATCACAACCTCCTGCATCACATCCATCCAACACACGCAGATCACCTGTTGAAATTTTCATCCTGGCCCAAGGCTATTAGTGCTATTGCACACCTTAGAAGGCGAATCTTGAAAGACAAATCAGATAGACACTCAACGGTAGCAGAAAGACAAGATACAGAGTGCATCATAATCAAAGACCTGCAGAAGAAGACATACGAGGAAGAAATAAGGACAATAAGTAAGGGAAATCAGCTGCCAAGCAACAATAGGCTGCATCGGCTTGATGTCTTTCTTGACAAAAATGGTGGTCTTAAGGTGGGAGGAAGACTAGGTTCTTCAACACTTCCAAGTTCTCTCAAGCACCCAACAGTCATTCCCAGAGAAAATCACATTACAAAGCTGATAATTGCATACTACCATGAAAGGGTTGGACATCAGGGAAAGGGCTTTACACAATGTCTCCTGCTCTCTGAACCACTAGTTCATAATTCGATCCCTATGAATCATCTTGAAAGATTTTTGTATCATCAGGGAAGAAAAACTCCACTATCCACAGTATATCTATTACAATCTCCCTTCCAGTCAATTGGAAGAGAAGCAAACCCATTAGTGAGAAAGGTAGAGCGGTTGTCCACAAACCTCACAGTTGTTGGTTTAATCCCCGGCTCCTCCCGTCACATGTCAAAGTGTCTTTGAGCAAGACACTGAACCCCAACTTAATTGCTCACGGTGAGTGTTGGCCAGCTGCATAGCAGCTCCCCCATCAGTGGGTGTTTGAAAGTGAATGGGTGAATAAGAAGCAGTGTAAAGCGCTTTGAGTGCCAATAGGTAGAAAAGCACTATATAGGTGCAGAGCATTTACTATTTGGCCCCATTCCAAAAGCTGCAAATAGTTTAAGTCTGTGATCTTTGGATATACACGAGTGTTTTACTGGTCAAATAAATAAAGGTTGCCACAGCAGAATATGTTCTGGACGTTGATTTGGCATGAGTTTTTTACACTGGATGCTCTTCCTGTCGCAACCCTGCCATTTTATCCGGGCTCGGGACAGGCACCAAGGTGGTCCTTGCTGGCTGGGTGGCCTTCTACATCCCATCCTGATGATCTACTACTGAGCCACCAGGACACCACCTAAAGTCTGAAGTGGGTGCGATTTATTCCTCAGTTCACAGTGTGATTGCAAATGGAGATTCTGATACATTTAATAAAAACAGATAACTACTCAGGGTATTGCATCAAAAACTCCAAAACAAGAGCTTCAAGTACCTTGTTTTATTCTCTATTGGTGGACTGTAAATCACATTCAGGTTTCTGTAAATCTCCACTTACAACTACAATTAATCATTTATCAGACGCTTTTGTCCGAAGTGACTTACAACAAGTACCGGACACTAGGGATCTGTGTTTCCCAGGCACACTTCAGCATGTACTCAGGTGGACTGGGAGTCGAACCACTAACCCTGTGGTTTGTTGACAACTGGTTTACCAAATAAGCTACAGCCCTCCCTACTCAATTTTCAGAGGTGGCACAATTAATCACACATTTAAAAAATATATTTTTTGTATGTTTTGGATACAGACAGGACAAAAGATGAAAACTCAAAAAGAGATCCTTATGCAGAATTTGGAAGATCTGGGAGATAAAGACTTTGGCAGAAGGGGGTCCTTGAAGGCTTCCCAGCAATTTAAAAGAGTCGACTGGAGAAAGCAGACAGGCTGGAGACAGTAGATCAGATGGTTCAGACCTACTGTGACAACACTGATAAAGTCACTAAAATGGTTCTGGTGAAGATAAATCGGAATGATCTAGTGAAAACTTCTCAGACAACATTTCTGAACCCTCAGGTAAATCATGGAGAGATTATCAATGGTTGTCAAAGAGATATTGATTCCAATCAAATAAACAGAGAAACATCAGGCTTACTAGTCATTTGCTGTTTTTTATTCATTCAGCGATTCTCACTTCATGTCAACATAAACTCAAGTCTAAACTGAAGAAGAACTTCCAGTGTGTGTTTGAGGGGATCGCTAAAGCAGGAAAACCAACCTTTCTGAATCAGACCTACACAGAGCTCTACATCACAGAGGGAGGGACTGAGAGTTCAACGATGAACATGAGGTCAGAGAGATTGAAACAGTATCCAGAAAACCAGACAGACCAGAAACCACAATCAGACATGTAGACACCTTTAAAGACTCACCCAGAAGAGAGGAACCAATCAGAGGAATGATGTCGGTGGGTCGGGTGAGCACCTTGCATGGCAGCCACCGCCATCGGTGTGTGAGTGTGTGTGTATGAATGGGAATCAACATTGTAAAGCGCTTTGGATAAAAGCGCTATATAAGCGACCATTTACATTTTAGATGAGGAGCAGGCCAGCAGAATCATCTCCCACATCAAGACATCACAAAGCCTCCACATAATGTGCCACATCCCAGTCTTCTGCTGGATCACTGCTACAGTTCTAGAGGATGTGTTGAAAACCAGAGAGGGACGAGAGCTAAACAAGACCCTGACTGAGATGTACATCCACTTCCTGGTGGTTCAGGCCAAACTGAAGAACATCAAGTATGATGGAGAAACTGAGGCAGATCCACACTGGAGTCCAAAGAACAAGAAGATGATTGAGTCTCTGGGAAAACTGGTTTCTGAGCAGCTGCAGAAAGGAAACCTGATCCTTTCTGAATCAGACCTGACAGAGTATGGCATCGATATCAGAGAAGCTTCAGTGTACTCAGGAGTGTTCACACATATCTTTAAAGAGGTTCTAAAGAGGCTCTTCTGAGGCTGCTGCCAGTGGTCAAAGCTTCAACTAAAGCTCTGTATGTACACATGTATCAACCCAGATTAAATGAATCATTCTATTTATTCAAGACTGTAGAACTAATATTTGTAATTATGTTTCCTTTACTTTGATGATTTCAGTTCAGGTTGTCTGGCTGTAACCTCTCAGAAAGAGTCTTCAAAGGACTGTCATCAGTTCTCAGCTCCCAGTCCTCTAATCTGAGACAGGTTGACCTAACTTACAACAATGTGCAATATTTACCTGTGAAGCTGTTCTCTGCTGAACGACATGAAAATCTCAGGTCAGATTTCATATCTCTATAAAGCTTTACCCTGGCAAAATATCTGTTATTTTATATTTGTCATAGTCATTATTTTGTAATGGACTGTCAAATGCTGTGTTATGACCTGAGTCATTATATGTATTATTATTGTTATTTTGTCTTTTTCTCCTCCTCCTCCTCCTGTGTTTTGTGTGGGTGTGTTTTTGTGTGAGTGTGTTTTGTGTGGGTGTGTCTGAGGGGGGGTTGAGCCACAGGTGGTCGGCACGGATTGGGCCATTCAAACTCATTGTCGCCACCTGATTGGACAGGATGGATTGTCTTCCTCCATATATACCAAGATGTCAGCCGCCCCAGCTGGTCCACCTGTGCCAATCCCAACCAACCCAGCATTCTGTTGTACGAGATTCTCGACTTGACTCACAGAGAGCTCCACGAACTGTGTTTTTTGGTTTTGATATTTCTGTAAATAACTGTAAATATAACTCACTGTACATATTGAGCACCAGGTAGCCACAGTAGGAGTGAGAAGTCCTTTTTTGTTACTACCTTTTCTCCTGCTTTGGGTTAGGAGTTCAGGTTAGGCACCCTGTCATTTGTTTTGTATTTATTTGGTTGCTTAGGTAAGACAGTGATGGTGTTAGAGTTTTTGTTTGTTGTTTTGGGCACTGCTCACATCCAAAGTAAATAAAGTAGCTACCTTTTAGAGCACTTGGTCTGGTTTTGCTTGGGAATGGAAGCAGTGGTGGGCCACTTCGTTTTATGTCTAGGTTCCCCTAGACCAGGGGCATAACACAAGGCACCATTATACAAAGATGAAATGCCTTTTTATTCATCTTTCAAATGTACATGTTGTCACCAACAACTGAATTAACTGCCTATAGAATGACTTTGGTCATGTTTTAGAATTAATTGTCTTGTCCACAATCACCATAAAGACACTAAAACCAAAATTAAATCATCTCTAGTCATGTTTGGATAGCTTGTATCATAGACCTTCATTGTTGTCCAAGAATTATTGAAAAGCCAGTCAAAAGGCTGCACTGGGTGACATGTTTCTGCATTCCAAAATGTGTGGTCAACATAAATATTGCTCAATTGCCATGACTCCATGATTGGCTTCTATACAAGGAAATGCCAATTCAGAACATGTGGGACAATGTAAGTTAACAAAATCTCAACCAAACACTGGAATGTAAAAAAAATAAATAAAAGCAGTGTGTATGGCCGACATGTTTTTTCGATGGTCTATATTACAGATGAACAGCCTAATCCGGGCTGTTGGCTGACAAGAGAGACATGGTAAATAAAGAAGATTTAATAGAACAAGGTAAATATTGAGGCCTTGAAATTCATGTTTGTGGTCATGTTTTTATTGAGGATTTTTTGGTTAAGGACAAAGAAACATGACTTTTTCACATTAAACACTGATTTATCACAGTTCCTCAAGTACTGTATGTTTATCTGTAATCAAAAGTTTGACCTTGTTTATTTAAAGGGTTGGTGGTTTGACTCCAGGTTCCCCCTGGCCACATGTCAAAGTGTCTGAGTGTCAAAGTATGACGAGACACTGACACCCCCATAGTTGCATGTATGTATATGTATGTACATCTGTCAAATAATACTTTCCCGATGACGATCATTAAAGTATATAGGAAGTTTAACTAGAAACTTTGTGAGTGTTTAGTGAGCAGCAGGCATCAAACTTTGCCTTTGCTCATATTTACAAGACATTATTAAGTTGGTCAGTGAAAATAGTGGAAATATTTTCTTCTCTGCGTCTCTGAGCTCCAACCTCTCTCGTGTGAGAGAACTGGACCTGAGCTACAATCATCCAGAAGACTCAGGAGTGAAGCTGCTGTCTCCTGGACTGGAGGATCCACAATGGAGACTGGAAACTCTCAGGCATGGCTAGACTGAGCAGCTCCCACATGTTGTCTCTCTGACTAACCAAGAAAATTGGAAATTGTTGATTCTGTCTCTTCCTCCAGGGTAGACCATGGTGGAGCCCAGAGAATGAGACGAGATGTGAAGAAGTGTGAATGTGTTTTAATTAGATTTTTGAGAACACAGCTGCACATGTTCCATTGATCAGTAGTTTTTATAAATTCAGTTTAGGCTTAGACCCATTGAAGCTTTAAGCAAAGTGTTTCGTATTAAATAATAAAATTCATTTTTCCCAGGCACTTTGTGGTGATGTCTGTGGACCAGTGGTGCTCAGTATTTCTTTTTCCGCTCTGAGGTAGTAGCAGTTATGTAAGAAAACGCTACCCTGAGAGTTTTTTCTACTATGTTCTGATGTATGTGCGCTCTGCCTCTCTCACACACACACACACACACACACACAAACACACACACAAAAAGTTAGCACTAATGACAGGTAATGAACAGTCAGTGTTCCAACAGCTGATTGATTGATTGAAATTTCCCTCTGCTCTCCAGATATTGTTGTGATGGGTATTTCCTCTCCTCTTGTTGTTAGTGTACCCATCACTTATCTTTGTGCTCAGGTTTTAAACAGAAAGTAAAACAAGGTGTATTCTGCTGCTGTGTGTCAGAAGAGCACTATCATGAGGAGGCATTCAGGATATAGAGTGTGGCTTATCTGTGTTTTAAAACAAAAAAATGGAAAATGAACCCCACATCATCTATAAAAGAGATCTGCTCTGGGTTCTTATAATTTCTAGAGGCTGGTCTGTCTCAGTAACTGGGTCACTGTAAAATATGGAACACCCCCTCCAGGTTTTCAGTGATGTTTTTGTGACTGTACAATCAGCTTTTTTTAAAAAATAAAAACGTTTTATGATTTAAATTCTTTCTGTCACACAGAATTCATTGGGGATAGTTTGAATTCCTGGAGGGACTGTTTGACTTATAGGTCCATAGTAGATCCAGTAGTAGTCTTGACGGGTTCAAAAGTTTGGACCTGAACCAAAAAAGACCATTAGAAAACTGATCGAAGAGATCAAATCCACAGGGCGGTTTTAAGCTCTTGGCCAGGAAGGGAAGAAGAGAGACAGGTCTGTAATTCTCAACAAGGGAGGGGTCAACATTAGGCTTCTCAAGCAGTGGAGTAAGATGTTTAGAGAGGAGGAGGGTGGAGGCTTTGTCCTCAGTCAGGGTGGAAAAAAGAAGAGAGTGATGTACTGGTGGATGAAGTTAGCAGGACATTGTCTTCTGGAGGAGAGAACTGGGAACTGATTGCTGCTACCTTATTAGTAAAGAACAGTTGAATTTGTCGGCAGTGAGAGAGGTGTATGGACAAGGTGAAGGGGGAGAGAGGGATTCATAGGTGGAGTTAGTGTTGGTGCTGAGTTTGATATAGATTTTTTAACTGTTGATGTTGTTCTGACTGGATTTTTGAATTTCAGTTTAAATGCAGTCAAACATAATTTCCAGTTGAATGTAATTAAAGTTTGAATGAACAGTGGATAAACTGCAGCTGTTTGTGTTTGTGTATCATTCTCTCCATCAGTATCCTGTGAACTGGAGTTTGATACAAACACAGTGAAGCCAAAACCTACAGCTGTCTGACAACCAAAGGGAAGCGACACGTGAAAGAAAGCAGCCAGACTCTGATCATCCAGACAGGTTTGACTACACGTCAGCTTCACGTCAGTAATGCTCTGACTGGTTGCTGTTACTGGGAGGTGGAGTGGAGGCGACGGGTTAATATAGCAGTGAGTTACAGAGGAATCAGAATGAAAGAAAAGACACTGGCTGTCTGTGTGTTTGGAGGAAGGGACCAGTCCTGGAGTCTGATCTCTTGTGATGATGGCTGCTCTGTCTGTTATAACACCAACAGAATTTCCATTACCTTCTCCTCAGCCCCCAGCAGAGTAGCAGTGTTTGTGGACTGTCCTGCTGGCTCTCTGTGCTTCTACAGCGTCTCCTCAGACACACTGATCTAGCTTCACACCTTCAACACCACGTTCACTGGATCTGTGTCACTATGTTGAGATGGGAGAGGCTGCAGAGGAGGTGCTCCAAAACCACACACAGTAATTAGAAACACAAAACATGACAGCAGCCCAATGTATTATTTACACACAATGTGGCCCAGTGTGCACAATCTCCACAAGCATGTGTGCAGTTTGTCCAAAAAGACTTGAGTGGGTACAGCTACAGTAGAAGAGAAAAACCTAATCAAATGAATATTGAAAAATACTAACTTATCACTAGTTATGGCCTAGTAGTGTTTGGCCTCTTTACAGCACCACATTAAATTTGAGGCTTTAAATCTAGGGGCTGGACAAACAAGACATGAAAAGTGTTTTTTGACAAATAATAATAATAATAATAATAATAATAATAATAATAATAATAATAATAATAATAATAATAATAATAATAATAATAATAATAATAATAATAATAATAATAATAATAGTTAATAGCTTTATTTATAAAGCACTTATCAAACAAAATACAAAGTGCTGTACAGCAAAAATGAAAAAATAAAATCACAGAAAAGTTGACATAACATTTGGGACTATTTATATAAAAATTGTTTCTCACATAACCAGCAATTTGATAAAAATGCGTTTTAATACGAGACTTAAAAGAACTTAAAAGGCAGGTCATTCCAGAGTTTTGGAGCCATGATGGTAAATGCTTAATCCCCCTTGGTTTTTAACCGGGAAGTTGGAACAGACAACAATCCACAGTCTGATGATCTTAAATTTCGTAATGGTACGTATGGAATTAAAACATCAAAAATATAGGACGGAGCAAAACCATGCAGAGCTTCATAAGTAATCAATAAAATCTTAAAATTGATCTTAAAATGAACAGGGAGCCAGTGTAGAGACACAAGACAAGGAGTAATGTGGCTGAACTTACTGTGAACCGAGCTGCTGAGTTTTGAACAATTTCTAGCCATTTAAAGTCCTTTTGATGAAGTGAGGACAATATGAGGGCAATATTGCAATAATCAAGACAAGATGAGATAAAAGCATGAATAATAGTCTCAGCATCATTCAAATTTAAGGTCTGATTTAAAAGGTCTAATTTTTGCAATATTCCTAAGGTGATAAAAGCATTACTAAACCAGTTTAGTGATGTGATGCTCAAAACTCAGGTTGCAGTCAAATAAAACACCAAGATTTCTAGCAACTGGCTTACGAATTTAAACTAAGGATGGTAGTATATTACTGGAAATATTCTGAGGTCCAATTATAAGAATTTAACTTAAGACATTTAAGGGTATCCAGTTTCTAATATTGGACATACAATCTTGTAGAGAACTCAGCCGACTATTGTCGATCCATAGGAGATACAGCTGAGTGTCATCCGCATAACAATAGATTGAAATATTATGTCTGCGTATTACCTCATCCAGTAGGAGCATGTAGAGTGAGAAAATAATTGGACCAAGCATTGATCCTTGGAGAACACCATACTCAGAGGGGGAGAGAGATGACATGTAATTTTCATTGGAAAAACAAGATCTCCTATTTGACAAATATGAAGCAAACCAGTTAAATGCTGCGCCCGATATACCCACCCAGTCCCTCAGTCTATCCAGCAGCATATTATGATCAATTATGTCAAATACAGCAGTTAAGTCTAACAGCACTAGAAAAGAACATAAGCCAGAGCAGCATTAATTAAAAGGTCATTTGTTACACATAGAAGAGCTGTCTCAGTGCTATGGTTTTTGCACCTGATTTCAAAAATATTATTGTTATTTGTTTCCAAAACTGTCAGCAACTGCTGTGAGACCAATTTTTTTAGAATTTTAGAGACAAACGGCAATTTGGAAATGGGGCGGGAGCTGTCCTGGAGAGAAGGTTCAAGACCAAGTTTCTTTAGAACGGGTTGTATGCAGGCAGCTTTGAAATAATAAGGGACACAACCAGTACTCAGTGATTTGTTGAATATGATGAGCAAGTGTGGTTGTACGCAGTCTAACGCTGCCAGTAAAAAGTTTGTTGGAATAATGTCAATTGGACTAGTTGATGCTTTCATACCCCTAATTATAGGGGTATGAAATAGGGGTATACCCATAATTATCTCCACTTTGAAGACAAAGTGTGACAAAAACTTCAATATCCAACACAATTAGAAGTGGCATAAGGAGGGAGAGGGTTAACTAGCCTATCGACAGTATGAAATAGAAAGTAAGTAAAGTAAGTATTTTTTTACTACGTAAAAAGTTTTCTTTCATTATAATAAGATGTACCATAAGACCAAAAGTTTTCTATTTACGCTCAGCCCTTCTACATACTCGTTTACAATTTAATATGTTCTAATTAATCAATGGTTGTTTCCTGCTCAATGATTCAGGTCTGTTTTTTAAAGGAGCTATAAGGTCTAAGGTTGACACGCAAAGTGAGTTAAAAGAATCAGCCATTTCATTAGTGCAGGTGGAATCAAGGAATTCCATGTCCGCATGATTAAAAAGAGTACAAAACTTAATGACACAATGCTCATTAAAAATATATGTGGGACGTGGATGGTCCCTAACAATCTTTAATTCACAACTAAAAACAATAGGCTTATGGTCAGATACAGACATATCCAAAATTTTCAGTTCAGATATCCCAAGACCCAGACTAAAACCATGATCAAGAGTGTGACCACCAGAATAAGTTTCACCAGGTATGTGTTGCTGAAAATGAAAATAGTATATACATTTAAAAATTCTGTAGCATGATTATTAGAAGAATTGTCAACATGAATATTGAAGTCACCACAAACAAACAACTCTATTATACTTTAAAATAAGACCAGATAAAAATATCTGAAAGGAACTAGCAGTTCCAGGGGGACGATAAAAGACAGCAAAAATTAAAAAAAAAGGGGAGGGACCACTAAGTTTAAGTAGGAGCACTTCAAAGGAAGATAATTCATTAGATGATAACGTTCACATTTAAGGAATTTCCTATAAGTAGCAACAAGTCCAACACCACATCCACTGGCTCTAGGGCAACTAAAGTAGTCATAATCGCTAGGGGACTGCTCAGTGAGCTGACTGTGATCACCCGATCGTAACCGTGAAAAATCTAGGTCCATAGAGGAGATGAAATCATTCAGAATGAAAGTCATATTATCAAAGCCATGTTAAACTTCTTGTATTGCATTGAGGTAGGTGCCAGTCCTGGGGCTTTATTCACAATCTTTATAAGCTTGCTATTGCAGTTTTATTGAGTTCCTCCTTATATGTTTCACGATCGCTAAGAGAGACATGAACCTGAGGAGTGGATTTTATGTGGCAACGTATACAATCATGTGGAGTGGTACGAGCAGCATGCTGAATATTGGCACCAAGCGTTCAGCTGCCCAGTCTGTTAGGATGGATGCCATTACTCCTGAAAAAAGAGGATCTGCCCCAGAAGAGATTAAAATTGTCAATGTAACCAAAACCTGACTGGAGCCAAGTTTGTAGGCTGAGGATTCTACTGAAATGGCCTATCCCCCTATTTAATGTGGAAGTAGGCCTGAAATGAATTTTGTATTTCATTTGTTTCAGGTGTGGCCTGTTCCCTCCTTATTCCATGACTAATCAAGCACATAAAAGAACTGGAGGTGGTTCTCAGTGTTTTTTAACTGTTCTCTAGAAATTTGAACATAACATCCAAAGTGTTGCATATGCAAATGAATGAGGCCATTATTAGGCTGATAAAACAAAATAAACTCACTGGAGAAATAGGACAAACACTGGGAGTGACCAAGAAAAAGAAGAAATTATTGGTGGCTCAGTGACAGCAAAAGCCCTGAAAGACAACAGAAGACAACTACAGGATGATAGGAGAGTTCACAAGATCTGTTTCACAATATATTCAGTACCTGCTAATTAATGCTAATTACCACATTGTAATTAAGGTACTTTGTAACATTAGTAAATGGCTAATCTTCATTAACATAGACATAATGAGGTTCACAGGTAAACCTCATTAGGAGAAAATGACTTTTACAAATGTTCATTTAAGGGTAATAATCCATCTGCACATTTATGACTTCTTTTGTGGTAGTGAACACATTTCAAGGTTTTTAGTAGGTTTGCTTGTTATCTCCTTGTAAATGAGATGTTCTTGATTTACCTATATCATGTTATACTGTATAAGGATTATT
This sequence comes from Channa argus, assembly GCF_033026475.1. Classification (NCBI taxonomy): domain Eukaryota; kingdom Metazoa; phylum Chordata; class Actinopteri; order Anabantiformes; family Channidae; genus Channa; species Channa argus. Next base: position 163,446 of record NC_090213.1, on the reverse strand, counting down.
TATTCATAATTATTTATCAATGATCTCTATAATCCTTAAAGCTGAAAACATGCTGATTCTTTATGCAGCACTTAAAAAGTGCATAACAGTTCAGGAAAGTCATTTATTAAAGACAACTATACATTCATTAAGCTCTTTGTGATGTATTATTTAACAGGTAATAAATTAATCAGAATGATCAAGAAACTAGTCAGTGGCAGTAGAGTTTCTGACCAGTTTGTTTAACAAGATCTTGCGAGAGTGAGATATTGCCCGAGGACTGGAGGAGAAGTGTACTGGTGCCAATTCTTAAGAACAAGGAAGATGTGCAGAGCTGTGGCAACTACAGAGGAATAAATCTGATGAGCCATACAATGAAGTTGTGGGAAAGATTAGTGGAAGCTAGGCTAAGAACAGAGGTGAGCATTTGTGAGCAGCAATATGGTTTCATACCTAGAAAGAGAACAGATGCAGTATTTGCTTTGAGGATGCTGATGGAGACGTACAGAGAGGGTCATAGGGAGTTGCATTGTGTCTTCGTAGATTTAGAAAAGGGTATGACAGGGTGCCGAGAGAGGAGCTGTGGTATTGTATGAGGAAGTCTGGAGTGGCAGAGAAGTATGTTAGAGTGGTGCAGGACACATGTGAGAGCTGTAAGACCGTGGTGAGGTGTGCTGTAGGTGTGACAGAGGAGTTCAGAGGAGGGATGTGTTTATGTTGTGTATTGTAAGGTTAGTTTGATTAAGAAGTGTATGTATAAGTGTACTGATATATCAATGACATCACATGGCTGCCTTTGAAATTTGTTTAACCAGTTGTTAAGGAAACAATGTAGATAGAAGGTTGGTTATGAAAGTAGTGCAGTGCAGCTACTGGAAAGAACATACAGCTGTTGGAGCTAATGGAACAAACTCACTACAAGCTTTTGGAGAGCAAAAAGGTAGCCGTGGATGGATAAGTGTGTAGCTGTGGAGGTATATGGTTTCTTACTTGATCAGTGGAAATGATTTGTGAATGTTTACTGTGGAAAGATTGTAGAACGTGGAGTTGAATAAATGTTCAGTGTTTGTGTGATGGAAAATCAAGTATGATTAAATGATTACATTTTAGTCTTAGCATTTTACCTAGTTATAGTAGCAACTTGTACTCACTATACTTTTGAAATGTTGTTCAAACCTTGTCTCATATACTTGTTTTGTCTTGAAGTGTTTGCAGAACTGCTCCAAGGTCAGTTATTGTCTAACAGCAGATAATCCCACACTGTAGTGACCCAGAGTCACTCCATGCTCACAGGTGCTTATCAAAGTGCTGAAAAGGGAAAAGGTTTCCATAAAAGGAGAAAAGGGCTGGGAGCAGTAGCCTGGGGGTGGAGGATTCTGCCCAGCAACAGAAGGTTATAAAACATGTGTGATGTATGAAGTTTAGAACTGCATAGGAAACTCGATGTACTTCTCTATTGCAAGATAATAAAACCCTAAAAGACATCCTGGATGTTGAAGCTTCTTTAATAATTACACTTGAGGTGTCTAAGACCAGATATTGTCATTTTTGCCATGACAGTTTGTCATACAACAATCTCTGGAGTGGATCATTTTTGGACCACTGGACACGTGTAAGCCTGCATCTATAGGATCTGAGCCCCTTCTTGTTTGCTCGGTGATGGACAGGCTGACAGATGAGGTTAGACAGGAATCTTCATGGACTATTATGTTTGCAGATGACATTGTGATCTGTAGCCAGAGCAGGGAGCAGGTGCAGGAAAATCTAGAGAGGTGGAGGTCTGCTCTGTAAAGCAGAGGAATGAAGCTAAGCCGCAACAAGAAAGAATATATATGTGTGAATGAGAGCAAATGGAACGGTGAGGTTACAGGGAGCAGAGGTGAAGAAGGTGCAGGACTTTAAGTACTTGGGTTCAACGGTTCAGAGCAATGGAGAGTGTGGAAAAGAGGTCAAGAGGCAAGTGCAAGCCGGTTGGAACTGGTGGAGAAGCTAGAATGAAAGGAAAGGTGTTCAAGACGGTGGTGAGACCAGAGATGTTGTTCGGATTAGAAACAGTGGCACTGAAGAAAAGACAGGAGGCAGAGCTTGAGGTAGCAGAGCTAAAAATGTTTAGGTTCTCTTTGGGAGTGACGAGGATGGACAGGATCAGGAATGAGGACATCAGAGGACAACTCATGTTAGATGTTATGGAGATAAAGTCAGAGAGGCCAGATTGAAGTGGTTTGGACATGTTCAGAGGAGAGACTGTAAATATATGGGTAGAAGGATGCTGAGGTTGGAGTTAGTTGGTGTGAGAGAAGACGGTGCAGAGGATAGGGTTAGATGGAGGCACATGATTTGCTAAAAGGGAACAGTCAAATGGAAAAGAAGAAAATTGCTCTGCTTTGCATCCCGGAGTCTCTGCCTCATTGATTTAATGGTCAAGTCACATCAGCATACCCACTGGGTTTGGAAGCCAACATAATGATTTGAAATGCTCCCTGTGAACCGTATAATCAAGTGGAAAATGTAAAAGAGTGCTGAAAAAACATTACTTAACCATAATTAACCATGTACTAATACTAATAATAACTTTCTGTTCAGAGATTGCAAGATACATAATGAAGGCTTGTTTTTGTTTTTTGTATTTACATCACGGCTGTAGCTCAGTTGGTAAGGCAGTTGACCATGGACCACAGGGTCAGTGGTTCAATCCCCGCTCCTCGCTACAAGTCGAAGTGTCCTTGGGCAAGACACTGAACCCCAAGTTGCTCCTGGTGGGTCAGGTGAGCACCTTGCATGGCAGCCACCGCCATCAGTGTGTGTGTGTGTGTGTGTGTGTGAATGGGTGAATGGGAAGCTACATTGTAAAGCGGTTTGGATAAAAGCGCTATATAAGTGACTATTTACCATTTACATCAGATAAGTCATTTACATTTAGTCATTTGTCAGATGCTTTATCCAAAGTAATTTACAAGTGAAGTAACAGGCATTGCAGTAATGATCAGTCAGATTATTGCAGTACTGCAGTAAACTAATATTATGACAGCCTCCATGAGACCCGTTTCATGTGAGAGTTGTAGTTATGTGAGTTAGAAGGAACCACAGATCAACTGTGCTTTTGCATTTTAAATGTCCCTGATAGTTAGTACTAATTATTGGAAACTGACTACATTGTCTGGTGACATTTTAATTAGTTTGTCTTCTCGGGATGTGAATATTTGTGACTTCCTGTACAGACGACAGCTTTACCACTGTTGACTGCAGCTAATAATTTATTAAAAGATACAGATAATGGATGGAACACACATTAGCGACACATTAGTCTATATAACTATCAAGTCAAAAGGGTTTTTCCCTATGAAAATCTATGTATTTTTGTTCAGTTCTGAACTCTGCTGTGCTACATTATCTTACATTGCTTTGATTTGTAAATCTCTGTAATGATGTCAGATACATTAAAGTCTGAATAGACTGTTGAAATTATTATTGTCATTATTAAACAAGCTGATGATTTTGAAAAAAAAAATCATAATTTATATTTTTGTATTTGTATTTAAGTCTGTTTTGTAAACATGAGAAAAATAAATAACAAAAATTATTATAATGATTAAACCATCAAAGTTGTAAACTATCTTTCACATTTAAAATTAGACTTATTTTTTAAAAAAAATCGTAATTATTGTAAATTAAACAGAATGATGACTTTTTTAAACCTAATTTAAGTAAAAGAAAATATGTCGGATATTATACAGTATTATACAAATTACCTTTAATTACACGACAATCTTTTAAAATTGAATTTTAAAAAAAGACTTGAATCGGTGTGTTTTATTGTGAAAGTCTTTGTGACCGGATGCGGTTTTCATTTCCCAGCTTGCTCTCAGGGATCAGGAGCTGGATCAGCCATATTTCCACAGATCCGCCACACCGGCAGTTCTCCTCTAACCACTGAAAACCGTCTCTAATCCCGCTCTGCTATCTTCGTCAGTGCTAACGGACATTTTGATTCCCACAGTTCTTGTCCCGGAGCTCCCGGACATGTCACGCTGCTAACGTACCGACCGCCGGACATGGAGGAGCGGCGGCGTCGGCCGAGCTGAGAGAGTCGACGGTCTGAGCGACGCCAGATTTCCGAGAAGAAAGTCCAGATTTACCGGGATTAAATCTAATGTAGAGTGCGGACAGGCGCGGGCCTGAAGGCTTAAAGGCGACCACATCACGGAGCGACGGTAACCGGCCGAAACACACCGAAACCCAGGTTGCTCAAAATGTCGGGAATGTTTTCCCGGAGCTAACAAGCTAACTGCGGTTAGCAGGCAGGAAGCGGAGCCTCGGCGGCGGTGAACTCGGACTGAGCGGAGCGGTTGTTGTCGGAGGAACCGGGACCGGGACAGGATGTCGGCGGAGGTCCGTCTGAAGCGGCTGGAGGAGCTGCTGCTGGAGCAGAAGGTGGCGGGCTGTCTGAGCATGGAGACACTCTTGGACCTGCTGCTCTGCCTCTACTCCGAGTGCTCCAGCTCCCCGCTAAAGAGGGAGAAGCACATCACCGACTTCCTGGAGTGGGGTAAGACCCTGGACCCGGACCGGCTTTTAATTCTTAACATTTAGCAAAACACATCACACAGGGCCCGGGACACTAAAGGCTCACCGTGGGCAGCTCGCTGCTCCCCCTAGGACAGACAGAGAGCTCCAACGAGAGTCAGGTGGGGCTAAGGGGTTTGTGAGGGAATCGGAGGAGGGTCTTGGACCCTACAGCGGTTCCTAGAAGTCTCAGGAATGGTTAGGTGTCATTCAGAGACCGTTTTAAAGATTTTTCTAGTTGGCTCCACTGAGGTTCTCAGATCGATGAATGGTCTGAATAGGGGTCAGAATAAACCTTAAGGCGTTGTCTAGATGCTTTTGGCAGTTTCAGGAGGGGCCACACAGATGTGGCTCCAGGGATTTTAGAGAATTTCTAAAAGTTGTGTTCTTTAAGAAAAGTTTCAGAAAGTGTCTTGGCTCTTCAGACCTAAAATTGTTTTAGTGGGTTTTGAGGAAGCTGATTTTTAAGCTTCATGTTTGGGCTCAGGGTGAAGCTTTTTAGGTTTTTAAAAGAGACCTAGAATTTTATTTTAGGCGTTTAAGTTGTTCTAAGGTATTTATGGTAGTCTGGGAGAAATTTCTGTGCTTCCAGGATCTGAAATGAAACAGAAGCCTGGAAAGTTTTTGATGACACTATTGGATGTTCCAGGACTCTCAGGGTGGTGTTGGAGGGGAAGTGGAGGGGATCCGTAAAGAGTTTGATAGACCTGGAAACGTTCCAGGTGGCATCAAAGTGTCCTTGGAAGAAAGTAAAGGGTTTCTGGATGTTGAGAGAATTTTTTCATTTATTTATTTTCCCCCCTGATCTTCCCTTGTTCCTGGGTTTTATAGAATGGTTCCAAGTAGGTTTTAGCTGGTACACTGAACCAAATCTCAGACCAAAAAACAAAAAAAACACATTAGTGACTAGTTATTGGCTCTAGACCTTATGGTTGACTAAAAGTAGTAGTTATCTTTTAAAAGCCTTAAATGTTTTATAATCCTAAATTTAAAAAAATAATTATATATATATATATATATATATATATATATATATATATATATATATATATATACACACACACACACATACACACACACACACACACACACAGGCGGTCACAGTCAGGATCAACTTTAAACTTCGTGAGGAACAACAAATTGGCAGGCCATAGGAGCTGATGGGTTTTCTGTGTGGGAGACACTTTAGCTGTTTGGTAGGCTGGGGAAGGGGTGCTACTACATGGTTCCCAGGGGGTCCCTGCACCTCCCTGGCTAAAGTCTGGCCCACACACAAAAAAATCTTGATCTAATTTAAGAATCATGATGCAACAGCTGCAGCAATTCTTCATAACATTGACATGAACTGATGCACCCTTTTTGGGCTGGTAGACTGGGTCTGACAGGAAACAGATCATATCAGATCAATAAACTAATCAGATTATTTTCTGTCTTAATAATTAAGATTTTCTGTAACAAAACCGCAGCAGGACACTGACCCAGGTTGGCTCAGTTTCCCGTGTTTCAGCCTGTTCCTGGTCAACCCAGATTGCCCTTATCTGGTCTGGCCCACTTACAGCAGCTACCATATGCCTGTCCTCTTCAGAAACTAATGGCTGATCACTCAGACCATGACCCAGATCAGCAGTTTGGAACCTCAGACTGTTCAGACCAGGATGAGGTTGTTCCAGCTAATAAACCAGTTTGTGACAGGGATAGTAACTTGTATGTGAAACTAATGGTTTGTCTTTGAATCAATAGGTTGTTAATCAATAAGATGATTTGATCAGTTTATTGTGATATGAATCAAATGGTCAATATTCAATAGACCAGCAGCTACAGCTGTCCACACACATGAAAATCCAGATTCATTTAAAAAATTTAGAAATAAAATAAAACTGATAAAACTCAGTTGATTAATTGAATAGAAAATAATCAATAAACCTGATTTATATCTAATCTTTAAACTTCTTTAAACTTTAAACTAAAATAATTTTCATCTGTCAAACCAGGATTCTGGGTCTGGTTCTCTCTGTTTCTGTCTTATTCTCAGTCTTTAAACCATGTCATCCTATAAATTGAGTCCAGTCTTGGTCTGGTCTTGAATTAGTTCTGAAATGGTGACTTTATGATAAATATCACATACGTTCTTCATATGACGTAACTAGGCCTGTCACAATCAATCTCTGAAAATGGCTCATTGCAAACAATTCAACGGAGCAGGAAGCACAGTGTTAATTAGTTAGCTGTGGTAACTAGTTAATGTGTGAAACAGGTTATGGTTTGGGCAACTGTGGAGTTAGTTTGAAGGGAACTTCAAACTAACTCAAGGTAGAACATGTTCACACTAATTTGCTCTCTGCTGCTGTGTGTATGCTGTCTTAGCATTAGCACTAAGGCTGCGTGATATTGGGGAAAAAAAACTTGCATTGCCATATAAAAAAAGGAATTACAGGAATTTTTAATAGATGACTTGAATAGCATAATCTGGAAAAAACTAATCATTCTAGAATGATTGGGGAGATATTTGTAGTAGTTTGGGAAGAGTGAGAGAGCACATCATGTGATGTCTCAGTACACCTAGACCAGAGGCATAGCGCAATGGTTATGCTGAGAGATGTAATGTGCAGATCTAATTATGACAAGGGGTGCATTTGTTTTAAACTGGTTTGAAACCACAAATAGAAGCAGCTCTGGTGCAGTCTTTCGTTCATTGATACACAGTTCTTCACCTGACAGGTAGACTACAATTGATAAGGTCATTAACCTTTAGTTACAGACTTCTTTAATGTATCACCACCACCTCATGCTGCTGTTTGTTTCTGAGTCGCCTCAGCTGATTCAGGGTTTCCTTACTCTAAGTTTCTGATACAGATTTGTTTCCGAGTAAAATCTTCCTCCACTTTTGTTGTTGTCATTGATATAGGATTCATGTATGAAGATGAGAAATCACTAATTCACTTCGATAAAAATACCAGCATGTATGAACCATAGCATATTGCTATTTGAATATGTTCTTATTCCACACAGGCAGATGGATTTCTGTTTCTGATAGTGTCTCTCCCTCCCTCCTCACCACTGTCCACACCTCCATAGTGCTGAAACCTGCAGTCTTTAAAAGTTTTATTTTGAGATAATGCAGACTTTTGAGAATAAACAAAATTTCAGTGGATTTAATGGTATTTGTCCAACTATAAATCTGTTGGGCTTCACACTCGCTGAGTTTTATTTTTCAAGCAATATCTGCAGAAATCTTGAGTCTATGTGCCTTATTTGTTTAATGATACGCAGAATCTGGACATTACTGTGATTGATAAGTTTGTGCATTGATCAGTTTCTGAGGAGGAACAGCATCACTGCTGCTGAGTGTGTGTGTGTGTGTGTGTGTGTGACCCAGATAAATGATCCTGCAGCAGATAAATAAAAGATGAATGAGAAGCCAACCCATTCTGCAGGGTCCTACTGTCCCTCTACTTCTTCACATCTGGATCCACAGCTGTTGAGGGGTTAACCCCTTTCTCTTTGTAATGTTAAAAGTATCACTCTAAAATCTATAAGTCTATATATCTCCATAACATTTCTCTTGCTCATCTCAACCATCTATCATTTTGCATCAGCTTTTTCTACACTGATACAATACAATATACTGGGGCAGTATATATATTTTTGCCCACCTGTTATTCTTTAAATTTGTTTTGTTGTTTTTTTTAATCTGACCTATAGAAAGATGAGATCCACAATCACTACAGGACTATTTCTCATCACTGCGCTGTTGCAGTTGACCACTTATTTGGTGCTTAAAATATCAAACATCCGCTCAGGGGCCTGTTCTTCATATGTGACTTAACAGATCCAACTTCCAATGAGTAATGATTGATGTTCTAATCCTGCATCAGGTTATCTGGTTAAGTCAGTTCTTTAAATTTATGAGATCTGCATTAGAAAAACAGCATTTTATTTTCACCTGGGATAACGGCATGGTCTCATGGTTGTTGACTAGACAACATATGAACACAACAAACTATAAGCAAGTTCTCTATTAGCTAAGTGTTAATGATAAACACCCAATGGAGGCCGCTGTAGCTCAGTTGGTAAGGCAGTCGTTCACGGACCACTCGGTCAGTGGTTGGATTCCCGGTCCCTCCTAGCTACGTTTCAAGGTGTCCTTGGGGTAGACACTGAACCCCAAATTGTCTCCGGTGGGTCAGGTGAGCGCCTTGCATGGCAGTCACTGCCATCGGTGTGTGTGTGTGAATGGGTGAATGAGAAGCAACTTTGTAAAGCACTTTGAATAAAAGCGCTATATAAGTGGCCATTTACGATGAAAGACGGGGAAAATAAAAAGAGCTAGTGAGAAAACACAATTTAAGATCGGCTATGAAAATGCTGCAAAAATGGTCTGACAATTGAGAATTCTCACTGTCACCATGATAGCTTGTCCACTGATCTGGTGGCAAATAGTTACTGCTAATCTTGCATCATTTCATAATCTCCCAGTTTACACGTTACTATCACGCCAGTGAATCAAATTGTATTTCTGAGTCAGGCCCTTTTGTAGCTGGACAATAATATTTGTTGAAGTCAGTAGGTTGTAAATATGGTAATGAAAAGAAATCACATACAATGAATACTTGTACTATTTACAAAGTATCTAGTATCATTTGCTGAAATACTAGAAAATTAAATAAGCAAATATCTCTACCAAATATTTCTATATTCTCATATAAGATAGCTCAAATATTCCTTTGACATTATCTCTGCATGATTTAAATGACATCTCTACATAATCTTTGGCTGTTTGTAACAGCCTGTGTGATATGCAGCAACTCCACAGTGAAACTGTAATTCTCATTATTAATAATAAGGACAGTAACAGGTTATATATATTGCCGTCTCTCCTCAGTAAAGCCGTTCACCACCACAGTGAAGGACATGCGACTGCACAGAGATGACTTTGAGATGCTGAAGGTGATTGGACGAGGAGCTTTTGGAGAGGTAAGACTTCCTGTTCACCTCAGACTGTTATCAGCCTCCTCCCTTTCTTTAGCTTGTTTCCTCTGGATAAAAACAGGAAACCTCAGTAAAGACAGGAAGTAAAATCTGAACAGGAAGCTCAGACCTTTCCTTGTTTCTTTGTGAATCAGATGAAAGCATGAGATGATTGTTTCCATCAGGAATAAACTGTTCCCAGGAGCCTGGGCTCGGGCCTGTGGATTTGGGTCTTTGGGCTAGGTCCTGTGAATTTGGGTTTGTGGACCCCTTTCTACATTTTTTTCTTGCTGTTGTTTATGTATTTCCTGTTTATACCTCTTGGGCTCCTGTCTTCTTCCTCTGTGGTTCCTGCTGTGGACCCCACCATAAACGTTAAACAGAAAGAGCTGCAGTCATTAGTTCATCAGTTAGCAGATTTTTAACTTTATTTTCATTGTTTTCTGATGTTTCATAGGTTAATTATTAAAATAATCAGCATGTTCATGTAAATAAGTTGCACCTAAAACATGTCCAAACAAGGTGATGTAAATAAAATAATTGTAAATGTGATGACGTTAGATGTTTTATCAACATTAAAATCACAGCACATTACTACACAGTCTTGTTACAATTAATTAACTCTGCCTTAAAACACTGAAGTAATATTGTCTTTTATTTGTCTTACCCTTTAGCTAGCTAGCATCAACTGTGCTTATATTGATCACATTGCAGATATGCAAATCTAAGAAATTACACAATTTTTTCCCTTTATAGCATAGCATTCACAATAAGCCCACCCCCCCAGCCCCTGACAGTGGTGGTTCTTGGTTCTCAAATAGTTGGTGCTTCTCTGGAACCACTTGTCCAACCCAACTCTGATACTGGCTTGTTGCAAAAGGGCAAAGAGATTGTATAGTAGCATTAGGAATCAAAACCCGCTTTCACGTTAGAACCGATTAAAAATCCCAAGGGAATGAGGAACAACAGTAAAAAATTTATATTTACCTAACCTCACATCATTTGAAATTAAAATGGGAAATTGATAAGAAATTCATGCAATGTCCAACCCTAGTGTTTGCCTCTTGTTAATTATTACCTTATCTCCACCTTCAGTGCTGGATCAGATCCAGGTCTGAACTCTGAACGGACCAGTTAATGTTAACCACCATGCTACATGTTCAGCTGTGTGGTGATGTCAGCAGCAGCTGCTCAGTGCCAACATCTGTACACAGACTGGTACAGTGTGATATGGGGCGGGGTCTAGAACTGCGTGGTTCCTTTTGCTGCTCCTGGATTGTTGCATACAGCTCCAGTTTCTACAGACATATTCAGCACACCAATGTCCTCACAGGTTCAGAAACACCAGCCTGAGAATGTGACACTGGCTGAGTCCAGTAGTCTAAATAAGGAGAGAGCATTTCCTAATGAGGTCAGTCTGAGCAGGAAGTAGTGTACAGTCTCTGTTCATCATGAGAAAACTACCAACTCTGATCCTTGCTAACTGTCAGTTTGAGCAGAAGCTGATTTTATTTATTTATTTATTTATTTTCAATCTGGCCATCAGATACAAATTATAACACGCCACTGTGTGACCCAGTGCTGTTTTTCTCATTTCCAAACTACAGCTGGAAGTGTATGACTGTTGAAGAAGAAGTGGTGTGTGATGTGACGCATGAAAGCACGAATCATTTAGCAGGTGAAATGTGACACATCAGAGATGAATGAGCAGACATGTGTGAAAGGTCAGAGAGCTGGAACATTATGTCATTATGTTTCTGTAATAACACAGGTTAATTCTGAACTAATTGCAAAAAATACTATGGTACATTAATCAGTAGTTGATGGTGAACAATTGAAATTCATTCATTAAATCTTCATGACTATTAAAGTAGTTAATCATTAAATTAGGATTTTCAGATACACTATATTGCCAAAAGTATTCGCTCATCTGCCTTTAGACCCATATGAACTTTAGTGACATCCCATTCTTAATCCACCCTTTGCAGCTATTACAGCTTCAACTCTTCTGGGAAGGCTTTCAACGAGGTTTAGAAGTGTGTTTATGATACACAATACAATACATAATACACAGTGCTCGCAGTCTTCGCTCTAATTCATCCCAAAGGTGTTTTATCGGGTTGAGGTCAGGACTCTATGGAGGCCAGTCAAGTTATTCCACACCAAACTCACTCATCCATGTCTTTATGGACCTTGCTTTGTGCACCTGAATTTATTTATTTGGATGGATGAGCGAATACTTTTGGCAATATAGTGTATCATCACAGGAGGATTATGGGTGATGTAGTCTGTCAGGTGTTTAGCAGAGCTTCCTTCAGTTTTGAACAGCAGTTTCTGTGTGAGCACATAGTCCACATTCCAGAGGAAAGGTGTGTCCAAGCCACACCTGCCCTAGGATATAAACACTTAAACACACACACACACACACACACACACACACACACACACACACACACACACACACACACACACACACACACACAGAGGTTAAATTACTGTAGCTGTGAGGACTGACAGGACTGACTGATACACCGCCATAAACAAACACACACATAAGAAATACAGGTCCAGACCCAGACAGAGCTGCTGAGTCCACATGAGGGCAGAGTTCAGGTTTAGGTCTAGGTCGTCCAGGTGAAGTGGGGTGCTGAGCTCTGAGGGTGGAGTCCTGAACTGTATCAGACAGGTATTTCACATCAAAACACGCACATGGAAACAGAATAACACCTGTGTTCAGGTAACTCAGCTCAGGAGGGGCTTGGCATCAGCCAATCAGAAAGCAGCAGTGTACATACCTGTTAGGATGTCTCTGACATGTTTTAACTAGAGCTGCTACAGACTGAGGAGGTGCTTCATGTCCTAAAATACATAAACATCTCAGTTTACACAGAGTTTTGATGCAGTAAATCAAGAGATGTCCTGGATTTTACTTGGATTTTACTCCTGGTTTAATTAATGTTTACAGTCTCCGTAGTCTGAAACACACTGACCTACACTGAGACAGACTCTTCAATAGGTTTTAAACAGGAAGCTCTTTTTGTTTTTCCACCTTAGGCATGAATAAAGACTCCGAACCCAAAACAGCAGGAAACCAAAGAGCTCTGCTGTTTTTACTGGGTAGTGTGACCTGTGCTGCATTCATGGGTCTCTCCACCTGGTCTAAGATCAGTGCTTTAGTCAAGACGTTGACATGTGATCATCTGTAAGAAGTCTCAGCTGATCAGTCTGTTTCTGACTCGTTTATTTCCTCAGTGGCACCTAAACACCAACAGAGCTTCCCAAACTACTACAGGTTCATCTGAGATAAAGTCTCCACTTTATCTCAATATTCTCAATATAACACTATAATACTTCTGACTGAATCTGAAAAACTTTTGTAACCAACTGTCCTGAAAACCTCTAGCACCATAAATAAGTACTGGGTTTTTCCCTTTTGTCTTGGTTTTAGGTTGGTCTCTGGTCTCTACCTAATGGGGTTCTGTTATGATTCAGGGCCAAACTCTCTCTCTCTGTCTCTCTCTTAGGTTGCCGTAGTAAAGATGAAGCACACTGAAAGAGTTTATGCCATGAAGATCCTCAACAAGTGGGAGATGTTAAAGAGAGCTGAGGTGAGTGTCATCGTTGTGTGTGTAACATGTTATCTTAGTCACAATGTTAGCATATTAACATGTAAACATGTCCTGTGTACAGACAGCGTGTTTCCGTGAAGAGCGGGAAGTCTTGGTGAAAGGAGACAGCCAGTGGATCACAACTCTGCACTACGCATTTCAGGATGACAACTACCTGGTTAGTAATCCAAGTACTGCTTCATTGTTTTGTAATATGGCAACTGTAGAATGATGATACAGTTTCTGGCACAATTGCTGAGTCTGGCACTGTTGTCTGATATTTTAGTATCATTACCATATATTTTGTTTTTTTGTATGTGTGTGTGTGGTTATAATGGAAGCAGTAATGTGTGTACCTGTGTTATGTTTGTACTGCAGTACCTGGTGATGGATTACTACGTGGGCGGAGACCTCCTAACCCTGCTCAGTAAGTTTGAGGATCGTCTTCCAGAGGACATGGCCAAGTTCTACGTCGCTGAAATGGTCCTTGCTATCCATTCCATCCATCAGCAGCAATACATTCACAGGTACTATTTATAGTGGTCATACTGGCCAGGTGGGGTTCCAATGTGATTAGGGATGTCATGAGAACAAATTGTACTGTAATAAACACTAAAATTCTGAAAATGCGACAGTACTTGTTTTCAATGGCATCATAAGTAGCTGTCGTACGTGTTTTTTCTCTGGCACAGAGGAGGCAGAATAACACTTCAGCTTTATTCTCAAATATTATTTTTGCTTTTAGTAACAGCAATGCATTTTTGTTACATTAGGGCTCCCTCCTATATGTGTTACTGAAATGGAATAAAAATGTTAATGCTGAGATGAATGCATTACATTGGTTTATTTTTGCGACGGTATCGAATTCTAGATGTTCAGTGGTTTACCATGATTTGATTTTGTGGCAACCCCAGTGGTGAGAGATATTTGGTTGCCATCTGATTTCCAGGTTGCACACAGCTGGGTGTGGTCTCAGGTTACCACATTAACCGCATCATTAAAGAGAGTTCTGGATTGGTCAACCTGGTCAACAGAATGTGTGGGTAGACTGTGTGAGAGCGATGCAGTTGACTAATGTTATGTTGACTAGTTGTGTAAAAAGCATGAGACTTTTTTATGACTGAGTGACTGTTGCATACACTCTGAAAGAGTTAAAAAGATTTGGATAAAGAACAGAATAAAATAGAATCAGTGAAATGTGTAAGTGATATTTTGTGAACTGGGTTTTGATACTTTTAGTTTTTGTTTAGTTCAAGAGGAGTGCCGACTTACTCTTGCAAGGATGACAACGTCATGATCAGTTTGCCCATATCCTACCTTGTGAATTGAGAGATCTTGAGGGATTCAAAGCTCAAAATTACAGCAGTGTGGTGGCTCAATGGGTAGACCATCAGGTTGGGACGCAGAAGTCTCCAGGATCAAATTCAGCGCACGCACCAGCTGTGTCCTTGAGCAAGACACTCAGCACAAGCTCCCCAGAACACTGTAACATGTAAATGTTCTCAATGATGACAATAAAGACTCTTTTATTCTGTTCTATATTTAAATCTTTTAAACTCTTTCAGAGTGTATGCAACAGTCACTCGGTCAAAAACAAAATAACTGATAATCTTTGAGTATGTGAGTGGGGGTTTTAAATCATGCTCACTAATCTAATCTAGCGCTGCAAAGTCATATGTGTCTACTGAATTTATTGTTTATTATCCAAATGTGGATTGGCAGGTTGTTTTAATTTACCCATGTAGTGTCCTTTGTTTGTCCCTCTCCCCTTCTTCCTTTCCTTCTATCTCTCTCAAATTTGAACCGGATTTTAACATCTTATTTTTACGAAACAAAAGGTATGCAGGTAACCACTGTAGCAGTCACAGGTAAGACTGCATAGCTCACAACATGGGCCCCACCTAACATGCCTTAAAACAGCATGATGTAACTTCACACTCTAAATGATGTGGTTTATGAACTGCTAAATTTCATAGGAGTCTCAGGTTAACTTTGAAGTACTTTTGTTCTACAGAACCAGGGCTGTACAAGCTGTATATGACTTTTTTATGTTTTTTTTTTTTTTATTTGCAGACACTTTGGAAAGACGGAAAAGTGTTGATTATCAACATATTAATAATATAGCATTTAAATTTCTGTTAAGGCCAGGCCAAATCCCAAACTATTTATTTAAGATACTCTAACCAAACACACCCCGTGTGTGTGTGTGTCAGAGGAAGTGGGGTCTTCCTGGCAGCAGTGTCCAGTGTACTGGGAAATGTAGTTATATCCTGTGCAGCCTGCCTTCCTTCCTGTACAAAAACTGAAGCTCCAATGTGCTGCAGCAGACTGACACACACATTCTTTGTTGTTGATTAAACTGATAAATGTCCGTTTTGCTGAACATTATAAGATAAGAGATTAAATAAACCTTTAATCATTTTACAGCGGGGAATTTTCCAAATTACAGTAGCTTTAAAGTGTGCAAATGTGCGGCATTCATTCTGTAAAGAATGAAAAACAACAAGTCTATATAAAAGAATAAAGTTGAATTGAATCTATATAAAAATAATAATAACTTACAGATACTCAGTTCAGTATAACTTTATTTAAACCTGTCAGGGCAGCTGTCACATTGGGCACAAACTAACACCTGAAGCTACAGGTCTGACATAGTCTGAGCAGAGTTTAGCACCTCCCATATTAATTGGTCCTGTCTGGAAATCAAACCTTCGACTACCTGGTCAAGTGATTCCAGCTACAGGTGTTACAGAAATATTAGCTCTTAAATTAGCATCAAAAACTTAACTGCTCCTGACATCCATAGCTTCTCCATCCACACCAAAGTTATAGGGACATTCAATATGTATATTGGGTTATCTAGGGGCTATGGATCACAACCAGTCTGTAAGAAACATGAACCCCAGCAGGGGGTAAGAGAACCAGGTCACAGTACAGGTACAGGTGTGAATTCCTGTTTGGATGTTTTATCTGCAGATGGATTCTGGTCAGAGCTGAATGACTGTTTGTAAAATGACATGTAAAAAATGTGGTGTGTTTTTTTTTTTTCTTTACAGAGATATTAAACCAGACAACGTCCTGCTGGACGTTAACGGCCACATCCGCCTTGCTGACTTCGGGTCCTGTCTCCGCATGATGGACGATGGCACGGTAGCACAAATACACTTTATACTTTTTGTCAGGTTAATGTGAGGTTTTATATTTAACTGGGTTCATTTCAGAGTTTCTCATTTTAAATTTGTAAGTAATTTAGTTTTACAGGTCCTATGTTTTTTGTGGAATCACTTTGTATAAAGTATTCTAGGTCCATTTTATTATAGTTGAGTTCAGTTCTTCAAGGACTGCTGTCTGTGATTATGGTGCAGGTCCAGTCCTCTGTAGCTGTGGGCACTCCGGACTATATCTCCCCAGAGATCCTGCAGGCGATGGAGGACGGAATGGGCCGTTACGGACCAGAGTGTGACTGGTGGTCTCTGGGGGTCTGTGTTTACGAGATGCTGTATGGGGAAACACCGTTCTACGCAGAGTCGCTGGTGGAGACCTACGGCAAGATTATGAACCATGAGGTCAGGAATATCAGGATCATACGAGCCTCTCAGTCTTATGAGGATTCTGTTAGGTTTCAGATAAAATCTTAGTTTACAGCTGAATTTTTCAATCAAATGAAACCCCTTAGCTAAACAAGAACATACAGTATGTCGATTTCCTAATGGCTATTATCAATTAAGTTAAAAACTGAATCAACATGTCCTATTGTAATAAACAATATGATCCTATGGCATTTCCAGAGGTTATCAGCTGTGTCAAACAACTGTTTGTCCCTGTTTCAGCTCTTCCTCTGCTGCTGTTTCCAGGTTAACTGTTTGTCTCTAGACTCTCGTCCTACTTCCTCTATTCTAAATCGGAACTCCCTCAGTGGACAGATGTCCTGCTCTCCATTTCTGTCTGATTATCCCTCTCTTCTTTCCTCCGTCCTCCTTACTCCAACACCTCCCCTCAGCCCCAAACTAACATCCCTGCTTTATATATATTTCCAGGAGCGTTTCCAGTTCCCCTCCAATGTGACTGATGTGTCCGAGGATGCCAAGGACCTGATTCAGCGCCTGCTCTGCTCCAGGGAACATCGCCTGGGTCTCAATGGGATCTCAGACTTCAAGAACCATTCGTTCTTCAGTGGGATTGACTGGGACAACATCCGGTCAGCCGAGGCCCCCTACATCCCCGACGTGTCCTCACCCACAGACACCTCAAACTTTGACGTGGATGATGATGTCCTCAAGAACCCAGTGAGGAAACTAAAAAACAGTACCCATAATAAGCCAATTAGGGACAACATACCGGTGTTTCCAGGATACACCTGCCAGAGTGGCTCCCACTGCGTCTGATAACTATAATTACAGTTATTAGATTGTATATAAAGAGAGTCAGGGTCAACTCCCATCAGGTTTTACCCTTAACTGGTTCAGGTCTTGTATGCTATTTTTATACCCTGGCAAATGTGTCTCAAGTCCTGCATCTACTCTCCCTCGGTCTGACCATGTGTTGTTCTTTCAGGAAATCAGCCCCCCAGTGTCTCACACTGGTTTTACTGGTCAGCACCTTCCTTTTGTCGGCTTTACCTACACCACTGACAGCTGGTTCTCCGACCGAAGTTCCGTCAGCCAGGTCAGGCTTGGCCTCCAGCAGCAGGAGGAGGGTGGAGGAGGAGGTGGAAGGCAGGAGGTAGAGGCGTTTGAGAAGAGGATCCGACGACTCGAGCAAGAAAAGCAGGAGCTGAACCGTAAACTGCAGGGTGAGACGAACAGCAATTTACTGCAATTTTTACTGCAATTTATGTAGCACTTCTGACTCCAGATGTGCTACTCCTTACCTCTGATGCAGAAGTCCTGTCCTCTGACATCAATGTTTTTGCAGAGTCTACTCAGGCCCTGCAGACACCAGCTAGAGGAGGAACTCTGACTCGAGATAAAGAAATCAAGAAACTCAATGAGGAGATTGAAAGGCTCAAGAAGAAGCTGGCAGGTCAGGGAGGAACTAATACTTTTGGTAGAAATAGTATCAATTCCAATCTAGTCAGAAATACTACAATTTGCAGTATGAGATGATTAGTAGTATTAGTAGTTTTAGTATCAGTGCCAGTACTCAATAGAATTATTACTAGCAATAGTAATATAGCTGTAGTAACAGAAATTCTACTACCAATATTGTTATTACCAGTTAGTTGTATTACTTTTAACAACTAGTGGCAGCAGGTTAAATTATAGTAGTTTACAATAGAACATGAAATCAAGAAAAGTCATTAAAGTTGTACAAGTACTAAAGTAGTAGAAATCTTAAATACAAATTGTAGTAATTTTAGAATTGTAAGTATAAGAAGTACCAATTACAGCTTGCAGTATGGAAACTAGTTTCAATATCAGGAGTGTTATATCGGGCAGTATGTTTTAAGAATATTAGTTTTAGATGTTGTAATGAAATTACTACATTATTATTGTTACTAAATTGCACTAGTATGGTTGCAGTAACACTACTAGTTTTAACACCAGTACTAAAAAAAGCACTGTACTGCCATTAGTAGCACAATTGGTCGTTGGTAGCAGTCAACCTTTTACAGGTAATTAAGCCTCCAATCTATGATGTTATAGACTCTGATAGGTTGGAGCACCAACTGGAGGAGGCAGTCACCCTCAGACAGGATTATGAGAGCTCCGCCTCTAAACTGAAGACCTTGGAAAGACAGGTGAAGACCCTGAGACAAGAGAGGGATGATGTCCACAAGGTAAGTACTGACGTGCTGAGACACTCATACACACATGGACAGACTGGTCATAAAGACCCTCAGGTCTTAAGGGACAGGTTTAGTCACCCTTGGGTCTGAAGAAATTGAGCTTGCTTGCCCTTGGGTGTGATAGGATTGAGTTTACTTAAGTCTGTGGTCTGAAAGGACTGGGTTTAGTTACCCTCAGGTAAAGTTTAGTTGGTTACCTGTATGTTGCAGAAAAGAAGAGGTTCAGGATCTCCCTAGTTGTTACTTGAAACTATCATTAAAGAGGGGGTGTCCCTCTCCCAGCACAATCTATAACTGTATCTGAACCAGATTATCACCTAAATCCTGAAACCCACCTGTCCCCCTGTATGAGCAGCAGCTGTCAGAGTCTTTGGAGCGTCTTAGAAGTCAAACAAAGGAGCTGAAGGAGGCGCATTCTCAGAGGAAAATGGCTTTGCAGGAGTCCTCTGAGCTGTCGGAGAGGATGGCCGAGCTCCGGTCTTCCAAACAGCGTCTGTCCCGTCAGCTCCGGGATAAAGAGGAGGAGATGGACGCACTCTTGCAGAAGATGGACACCATGAAACAGGAGATCCGCAACACTGAGAAAAACCGCAAAGAGGTGAGGGGGACGTGAGGGAGGCAGGGAGGGAGGTGAACAGCACAGACTAGGCAGAAGCAGAGTCAGGTTCAGCTACTATGTTTAATACAACACTTAATAATTTCTTTCCAGTAAAAAAAAAAAAAATCTGTATTTATATATATTTCAAATGTTTCGCTCATCGCAGTCACTATCACTGTCAGAAAAAAGATGGTCTGCATTGATTTCTTCGTTTTGCTTTGCCACAATATCAGCAAAGATCAGCACAGTGCTAACAATCATAAAGTGTGAGCTGTATAAACACTAATCAGTTGCTCTCAGTTGTTCTCAGAAATGTTAAAGACTAACAGCAGGGGCAAAATTCCTGTTGCCTGATGGAGACATGTTAGTAATGACGGTAGAGGTACAACTTTGGTGAGTGAATCAGATTTTGGTATAGGGCACTGGACAACTGACATGGAGGCAAACTGTACCATTGCACAACGTTTAATAATAGAAGCCTGAGAACTTTCTTTTATAAAGCTCACTCACCTTCAGTTCTCTCTGTGGCTGTACAGTCACCTCAACATCCAGGATTTTACCTAAATTGAACTTTTTCTTAAGCATTGTCAAACCCACTTTCAAATAACTTTTGAAGAGCATTTGTCTTTTACAAAAATTTCAGTCAATATCAACCACTTGTTTTTGACGCAGTTATCAGACTCAGTCAGAGCCTGTTTATGGTCGCAATAAAAAGTACTGGCACTATTTGCAGATTCATGGTTTTCCACATAAATTGGTCATGAGATGTCATCTGATCTTCACCAAAGTCACCAATTTCAATAAAACCAGTCACTATCTGTGACAGTTGCTAGAAACTGTTTGTTTGAACTGACTCGTCTTTGTAGGTCTGAGGTGATCTTTGTGTGTGTACCTGTTTCAGCAGTCTCTATCATTAGAGGTAGGCAGTAAAAGAAGAGGGGATTATTGTAACAACCCCATGCTGATGAAAATTGTCAAAAGCCAGAAAGTGGATCCGGATTCAAATTTTCTCTTCATACCAATGTTTTCAGGGTTTTTGCTGGCTCGCAATGAGGTGAAGGCAGCATGGAAGTTGACAGGGGACCTGCCTCGTAAATTTAATGCAGGAAAAACCCTAATTTGTCACATCGCATATAGGTTTCAGGGAGAATACTCATGCTACACAACCACATATTCTGTGTTTAGAGAGAATCAGACAAGGATTACGCCACTGCGTAATCACCACTGCTGCTGTTGCTACTGTTTACCACTAGAGGGCAGCAAACACTCGCAAGAATACTTCACTTATCACTGATACAGGAGACAGTGTAACATTAAAATGATGTTGATGAAATACAATCTTAGTTTTACTCTCTTCTTTGCTACCTCAAATGAGGGTATGGAAACTTATGCACCCAGGTCGGTGTGTGTTTGTTTGTTGTGTGTGGAGTAAGCCATGTAAAGCCATTCACTGAACTCAAATGCTGCTTTTGTTTAGTTAATTGACACAGGGAGATAAAAAAACACAGTATTTTTATGTCAATAAGTATTTTCTGAATGTTTATTGCTTTTTTAGACCCTAGAGCGACAAGGGATATCTTTAACCCTCCATCTAATTGGATCAAAACATGTTTTTCTACTGTATGACCAGTGCAGGTCTCTGTAGTCATTTCAGCTGACTGTTCTCTAACTTACCTTCTGTTAAGGAGTGGTCCATAAAGATGTAGGAAAAAATTTAAATGGACAACACAAACGTTGAACTTTAGAGCAAAAGCCTGAAAAAATGAGCTGTGTCTTTCTCAGCTGGAGGCTCAGCTAGACGATGCAAAGGCTGAGGCATCGAAGGAGCGGAAGCTGAGGGAGCACAGCGAGGTTTACTCCAGACAGCTGGAGACGGAGCTGGAAAGTCTAAAGGTCAGAGGTCACACACACACACACACATGCGCGCTTTGTGTGCCTACAGTATTGAGGACAATCACTGACATTATGTACTGTTTTACTAAGAACCTAACAATGGGTCATTGTTAGACAACATTTTATATTTCCTTTCTTCTCCACATATACACATTGTATAGCTGCATGTTTATATAATGTTTTTGTTTCATATTAAACTATGAACCTGTTCTGACAGTGTTCATGTTTGTGGTAGAAGTAAATTGTCTGTTTATATAAGAAATCCACTCACTTCTAATTGTTGCTTTTCATTCAACCATTCACACACTCGTACACTGATGCCTGCTGTCGTGCAGGGTTCTGACTTGACCATCTATGAGTAATCTGCTGTTTATTGTCTCAATGAGGACATTTTGACTCCCCTACAAACTGAGAGATACTTTAATCATCCCATTGAGAAGTTCCAGCATATCCATAACTTAAGGCCGTAAGGAAAAATCATTATAGATTAAACATTTAAGATCTACTTAAAATTTATGTAAATGTAAATGATCTGTGCAATCAGAGTATTTAGAGTATTAAATGGGTGCATTGTGTACAGTTTGTAGTACAGTTTAGCACAGTGATCAATGTCAGCATTGACTTTCCCCCTTCCAAGTGGAGTTAAAGAGCTGCATGGCTTCTGGCATGGTTCTCTGTAGCTGCTCCTCTGCCTGGAGATGATGCTGTGCAGTAGGCGGTCAGTGATTGACAGGAGCCTGCTTAGCACCTGTCGCTCTGGCACAGATGACAGGCTGTCCCGCTCTGTGCCCACTACAGAGCCCTCCTTCCTAAATGCTTATCCAGACATGAGGCGTCCTTCTTCGTGCTGTCTGAGAGAATATATATATATATATATATATATATATATAAATATATATATATATATATATATATATATATATATATATATATATATATATATATATATATATATATATATATATATATATATATATATATATATATATATATATATAAATATATATATATATATAAAAACCAGACCAATCAGTGCAGCGGTACTGATAATCCTGAACACGTAAATAGAAAATCTGGTCCTCACAATGGTGCTGTGTTGTCGGTCCTGGTCTCAGTCTCTGCAGGGTCGGGGAGCAGCAGTAGGGGGTACGGAGTCACAGCAGGAGCTGTCCCGTCTGAAGGCCGAACTTGATAAAAAGGTCCTTTTCTACGAGGAGGAGCTATTGAGGAGGGACACAGCCCACTCCTCTGAATTAAAAAATATCCGAAAAGACCTGCACGAGTCAGAGGGGGCACAGTTAACTGCCAACAAGGAGCTGCTGCAGCTCCGGGACAAGCTGGACAAAGCAAAGAGGGACAGGTGAAACCCCAACCAGTTTTAAAAACAATGACAGATGAGCCCTAGACTGGGTTTAACCTGTTTTTTTTGTGTATGTGTCCATCTGCAGACAAACGGAGATGTACGTGGCTGTTGCAGCTCTGAAGGAAAAATATGAACGAGAGAAAAACCTGCTAACAGAGGAAAACCGGAAACTGACAGCAGAGACTGACAAGGTGACACAGTAATACAACTACTACTACTAATACTACTATACTACTGCATGGTTACTGTGTGTAATACTGATGCAAGTGAAGATAACAGATGCTCTGTTTCTTCAGCTTTGCTCATTTGTAGATAAACTGACAGCTCAGAACCGGCAGCTAGAGGACGAGATGCAGGACCTGTCATCCAAGAAGGAGAGCGTAGCTCACTGGGAGGCCCAGATTGCAGAGATCATCCAGTGGTGAGTCCAGTCTCTGATTGTTTGTTTCAGTGCTATGGTCCAGGTGTGTGGTTAACTTGTTTGCTGTGTGCAGGGTGAGTGACGAGAAAGATGCCCGAGGTTACCTTCAGGCCCTGGCCACTAAGATGACAGAGGAGTTGGAAACACTACGCAGCTCCAGCATGGGAACCAGACCTCTGGTAAACACACACACACGACCCCATATCATAGACTCAACAGGCCTTTGATAACCTGGTTCTCTATGGAACCTTGGAGGGTGGTGGAAATTTGATGCAGGAGAGATTTGTGTTGTTTGACTGGGTATTCAAACAGTTGGAGGGTGTTCTTTGGCCTAAAAAGGAATCCCAAATGTGTTCCAGGGTCCCTGAAGGACTAAAACAACCTTTGTTTCTTTATGCTCCTGCATTGTTCACATTGTAACCTGCAGCCTAACATTGTACCTAAACAGCTGTTTGTAATCTCCACAAATGTACATTACATACTTACTTTTAAACTGCCCCCTCTTCAGGACCCCTTGTGGAAGGTGCGGCGCAGCCAAAAACTTGACATGTCAGCCCGTCTGGAGCTGCAGTCAGCTCTGGACGCTGAGATCAGAGCCAAGCAGCTGGTTCAGGAGGAGCTGCGCAAAGTCAAGGCTGCCAACATCAATCTGGAGAGGTCAGAGGTCATTTATTTATTTTAGATCGTTTACTGGTTTCTGTCTCACCTGTTTCTGTCTCATCGGTTTATGTCTCACCTGCAGTAAGTTGAAGGTGTCAGATGAGAGGAGCAAGGAGATAGCAGAGCAAATGGAGAACCTGAAGAAGGAGATGGAGGAGAGTCGCTCCAGCTCTGATAAAGGTGATACCATATGCAAAGCTTCACGGTCAGAGTCTAACACCAGTACTGGGTCAGCAGGTGAAGGTGGAGCTAATTTTAACACCTTGTACTGACAGCTGCTTCATCCAAAATAAAACATCAGTATTTATTAGATGATTAAATTCTAACAGTCTGCATATGTTAAAACCTCCTGCATCTGTCCTCCACTCCATATTAATGTGTTGGAGGAAAAGTCAATGTAACTCATAATGGAAATACCTCTGTTTAAATGGTGGTACTTTGCACCACTGGTCTTAAAATGGTAAAAACCTGCAGGAACCTGGACTAAGACACTGGCCAGAATTTGATCTTCTTTTTGTCTGCAGGTCTGAAGCTTCCAGACTTCCAGGACTCCATCTTTGAGTATTTTAACACCTCTCCTCTGGCTCCAGACCTCGCCTTCAGAGTGAGTCACCTGTGTTTTTTCCCTCCCTCATTCAAGCAGCATCTCTGAGGCTTTGGTTTGATTAAATGAAAACACCATTAAACATTTTTCTTTCATTAACCTCCTCACATCACCAAAAAAAGCAAACTGAACCAGGACTTTGTTGAAGGCTTGAACCATTAGGTCTTTAAAGCCATTTCTCAAGTTCTGACCAGTTTAGACTTCTAAACTGATGCTTCTCACCTGATGTTTAAAACACAAGAGGAAACTTCACAGGAGAAATGAACAGGTCACATCATGGCACATGATAATATTTATGGTGCTACTTAGGTGTTGTTTTCTTTTTCTTTGCACCATGGAGGCATCTGTTTGCTCCGCACTGCCCACTCTCTGGGAGGAAGTAAGTTCACCTGCAGATTACCCACAATCCTCTGGGGCAGCCAGTGCTAGCTTTTAGGTTTGTGCTAATAGTTTTTAGATTGCATAACTCTGTAATGACCCTGTGTTCAGCTACAACTGATCTGATTGGATTACAAGAAACATGAATGGCAGTGTGTTGTTCACATCAGCCATTCAGCAAATCCAGTTCAGACAACTGAAGAGTTTTTGTCAGTTTATCAGTTTTGTAGATGAAAAGTTAGGATTAGAATGTGCATCTGTTTATCACTCACTGATCACACCAAGATTCCTCTCACTAGCCCACAACCCGGCTCCAGTGCCCTATAGTGGTGGGACACCTATAGTGACATTTGGGAACACTTTATGTTGATGGCTTTATTCTATAGCATTTTTTTCCAACAATTACAAAAACCTGGGAATTAAGAATTTTCAAAACAATTTGACATTAAGAAGTGTTTGTTCCTGATGTTATCATTAATTTAAAGGCAGTTTATCATTTGTTTGGTGAAAATATTATGTTGAAATTGGCAACACCCTCCCTCCAGCTTTGCCTAATGCATACTAAACCGCAAAACCATGGCCCAAGAACCATGATATCAACTGAGCCATGAATTTTGTGAACCTTTTACTCTTAAAGACCAGTATGTCTCCGGCGTAAAACAACCCGAATGACCACCTCAGTTGCCTCATTAGCATACATTCTCATACTTACACTGAACTGACTCCACCGTCTTTCAACTTTGTTATAGTTATACAAGTACTGCGTTAGTGCTAGGGAGCATAAAAAGTAGCTTCAGGTTGTTGTAGTAGATCAAACAACAAATAAAATCCTGTCACATATATATACATTTTCATGTCAAAAAGAATTGAGGCAGTTCTGAAGGCAAATAAACTTCCAATTCAGTATTAGCAAGCTGTATCTAATAAAGTGGTAAGTGAGTGTATATCAGAAGCTGCAGTTTGTAAAGATCTGCTGATAACATAAGTGGATTCAAACACTGAAATCAAGGAAAGACGACAAATCTGACTCGTGGTACTGCAGTGATCCACACTGGGTTGGATTTATTTAATAAAGTGCTGGATGGTTTCTTTTTGTGGGACCTGTGTGATCAGTCGTCATCTTTAAATCTGTATGTGATTAAAACTACACATTTCTCTCAGTTGTTTTTAGTGTAAATAGTCATAGGCTGGATATCTTCCACGTGGCTGGACATGAACATAGCACCACTGAAATTTAAGCTGTACTAATTTGAAACTCAAACCATCTTCTGTTTGTTTCTTTTCCGTGCAGACCACAGACATCGAGCCCACCCCCCAAAAGTCTGAGGCCACCTCCCCGTCGCCCTCCACTGCCTCTGAACATGAGGTCAGTCTCACACTGACAGTTTTTAGATGTGAAGTTAAGTTTTTATCTCACAATTTGTTTGTGTGTGTTGTCAGGAAGTTAAAGGAGCATCAGTCCCAACAAGCCCCTCCCCCACCTACCAGACCTCAGTACTGATCTCACCAAAGGTACACAGGGTTATCACCTAGACCTCACATCAGGAAATTAGTAATAAACTAGTTTAAACGAAGCAATGTAATAATCTACACTCTGTCCATTTGGTTTTATCAGTGAAATCATCTCTTTGCATTGTCCTGTAATGACCATAAGTATCAGGTAGTTTATTGAAGATCTGGGTGGTCTGAAGGAGGTTTGTAATCTGGGTAGTTTTAAAGGAGTTTTATTTAGTGTTTTGAAGGTTTGCACAGTCCTGTGATGAAGTGTTAAAGACAATTTGTCTGGTTCATTCATGGCAGCAGCTCTGCCATGAATTCTTTATTTACAGTGTTATGATTTCTCAGTTTTTAAGTTGAAACTAGTGGAGTCATACTGGATTATAAGAAGAGGCGGTTCTAAAGTTTTGGCCGCCTTATTCATTTTAAATAGGGTGGCCAACACTTTAAAACCACCTGCCTCGAGTAGAGTTATCACCTTTTTGACAGTTTCAACTTAAAAACTGAGAAATCATAACATTATAAAGTAGAATTCATGGCAGAGCTGCTGTATTGGATTGTATTAAATTGTACAGGTGACCTAATAAATTAGCCAATGAGTGTATATATGTAAAAGGTATAGAACTCAGG
The DNA here is from genome assembly GCF_033026475.1 of Channa argus. Lineage (NCBI taxonomy): Eukaryota > Metazoa > Chordata > Actinopteri > Anabantiformes > Channidae > Channa > Channa argus. The sequence continues at coordinate 136,496 of NC_090213.1, read as the reverse complement.
GGATCCTTCCTCTGTTTAAATGTGTACCTGTTCAGTCTTTTCTTGAGGTCATGCAACATAACAAACTTGTTTATATCTGCAGCCCAAAGCTCATCAGCTGAGTATCAAGACCTTCTCCAGTCCAACTCAGTGTACACACTGCACCTCACTGATGGTGGGGCTCATCAGGCAGGGATATGCTTGTGAAGGTACACAACACCAAATACACTGAGATGATGTTTACCATCTCCCATCTGAACCACAGAATGCAGTTTAATTCACTTCAAGTTTGTTAAGCCTTAGTTGCTTTTAGAGACTTGAATCATCTCAGCTTGAGTCGCAACGAGCCTAAGTCTCATACGGTCCAACGTTTAAAACATTGGTCCAGAGACTGGTCTATAGTGATACAGAATGTTCACAATTCGAAACGAGAACCTAGGCCATAACCTTAGGGCCAAAAATAAATAAAACAAGAAAATGCTTTTAAATATGACACAATCAGTACCTTTTTTAATAATATGATCTACCTCAGTGTTCTACGATCTTTGATTTGACTCAGTCATATAAACCAGGTTTCTCTTGATCTAACAATACTTTTTTCTCTGTAGTGTGTTCCTTCATCTGCCACGTTACCTGTAAAGACCATGCTCCCCTGGTCTGCCCTATCCCTGCAGAGCAGGCCAAGAGGCCACAAGGCATTGACGTCCAGAGAGGCATTGGCACTGCCTACAAGGGCTATGTCAGGGTACGACCACTGACACAGTAGTGATGTAGTAGTAATACTTTTACAATACCTGTGAATTTCCCATTGAGATGAATAAAGTATCTATTTAGCTACCCATCTACCTTTTACTTACGTGTTTCTCTGTTTAGATCCCAAAGCCCAGTGGGGTAAAGAAGGGCTGGCAACGAGCGTTCGCTGTAGTCTCTGACTGTAAATTGTTCCTCTACGATGTTCCTGAGGGAAAGTCAACCCAACCAGGAGTGGTAGCCAGTCTGGTTCTTGACCTTAGGTAATCTACCCACCTTGTCTTTCTGCTCATTTGGTGTCAGGAAGTGTTGAATCAAATGCTGATGTCTTTTCAAAGGCCCAGGTATTTCTTAGAACATTTTTTGGTTTGGGAGGAGTTGAGAACATTTGGGACATTTTTGTAAAGCTTTTGACAATGTCTAAAGCTTGTAAAGGGTTAGTTATAAAGTCCAAGAATGTCTGTATTTGTTAAGGAGCCTAAAAGACTTAAAACTGTTTAGAATAAATGTTTATATTCATCTTTGTCAAATATTCTGGGTTATTTTGTGTTTCAGAGATGAGGAGTTTTCCGTCAGCTCTGTACTGGCATCAGATGTGATCCATGCCACTAGGAAGGACATCCCCTGCATCTTCAGGGTAGGAGCCCCTGTCCCCTGAGACCCCTTTCCTATTGACCTTTAAACATTTGACCTGTCCTACCCTTGACTCTGAGCTGTTGAGGTTTATTCCTTTGAAGGGAGTTTTTTCTCTCCACCATTGCCTGGTGCTGATCAAGGGGAATTTGTTGGGATTCTCTATAATTTTCTATGGTCTTGACCTTACATTGTAAAGGGCCATTTGTTGAAGTTAATAAAAAATTTGAATTGAACTTTAACCTGTCCTGATTCTTGTCATTACAATCAGGTGACATCATCACAGCTGATCTCGCAGCTCTCCCAGATGTCTCTGCTGGTCCTGGCAGAAAGCGAGGTGGAGAAGAGGAAGTGGGTCAGGATCTTGGAGGGTCTGCAGAGTATCCTGGCTAAAAATTTACTGAAAAGCCAGCAGGTCCACATTTTGCACGAGGCCTATGATGCTTCACTGCCAATCATCAAGACCATGCTGTCTGCCGCAGTGCTTGGTCAGTGAAAGTTACTATGAACATGTACTACTGATTTTAGTATTGTGTAGTTTTCTGTAGCTGTGATTTGTGTTCACGCAGATCAGTGCTGAAAAGGGTCCAGCTTTGTTTAGAGGAATTTTTTAATGTTTTTAAGTATATCTGTCAGGGTGGGTTGAAGAGCAGTCATTGGGAAGTTTGGAAAAATACAGAGAGGGATTTGAGAACTGAAGTTTGGGAATGTTGATGGTTCTGATTCTATCTTGATGATATATGACTATCTTGCAGTGATTAGTCTATTTTTTTATTTTCATCTCAGTTTGTTTTCATTGGGTTGTTTCTCAGACGGACCGTTTATGCGACTGTAAAGAATTCAGACGCATTTTGTCTTTCTGTAGATCGGGAGAGGATCATCCTAGGAACAGAGGATGGACTGTTTGTGGTGGAGGTCACCAGAGATGGTGAGACCGAGCAAACTTATGCTTAACCAAAATCATGTTTAAATCCAAGTGCTACATTTTATAGCACAGCTGCAGATGAAAAGTTTTAATACTTTTGGGTTTTGATCTGTTGGTAGTGAACACAGAATAAGTAACCTTGTCCTCTCTCTGCAGTGATCCTGCGAGCCACTGACAGCAAGAAGGTTTATCAGATTGATTTGATACCAAAAGAGAAGATCATTGTTCTTCTCTGTGGTAGGAACCGTCATGTTCACCTTCACCCCTGGGGGGTTCTGGAGGGAGCTGAACCTGCCTTTGATATTAAGCTGACTGATACCAAAGGCTGCCAGTCTCTCACTACAGGGGTTCTCCGACCTGGAGGCCCAGCCTGCCTGGTGGCTGCTATCAAGCAAAAGGTCAGACGTCTGACATCAGTTGAGGCTTTAAGTGAAAACTGTTTTGTTTGTAGTTCTTCCTAGTCCTTATGTTGTGGTTCTGTTCTTTTGTCTTCCAGGTTCAGTGCTACGAGATCACTCGTGCAAAGCCCCATCATAAGAGACTGTGGGAGGTTCAGGCTCCGGGTATGGTGCAGTGGTTGGGTATGGTGAGAGAGCGACTATGCGTCGGGTATCCGTCTGGCTTCGCTCTGCTGGCTCTGCAAGGGGAGTCGTCTCCCATCAGCCTGGTAAACCCAGGTGACCCATCACTGGCTTTCCTGGCCCAGCAGCCGCTGGACGCCCTGCACGCCCTGGAGGTCGGATCCAGCGAGGTGCTGCTCTGTTTCAGCCAGCTTGGCATCTATGTGGATGGACAGGGTCGACGGTCCCGAACCCAGGAGCTGATGTGGCCTGCAGCGCCACTCGCATGCAGTACGTTGTTCACAGTACCTCTGTCAGTACAGGTAGAACGCCTCCGACCAGTTGTGGGTAGCAGGTGTCTGTTGCATGACCTATAAGGTACAGGTGTGTGTGAATATATATATATATTATGTGTATAGGTGTTAAACCTATCTCTCCTTTCTCCAGGCTCAAATTCATCCCACCTGACAGTCTACAGTGAATATGGAGTTGACGTCTTTGATATTCACGCCACAGACTGGGTCCAAACCATCTCCCTCCGCAAGGTAACCGATCACAGCAAAGTATAGCCGCTAACCAGCCAATCAGAGGTTAGGACTAACTGAAACCTTGTTTTTTTTCTGTCCTCAGATCAGACCTCTGAATATTGAAGGGACATTAAACCTACTGAGTTCAGAGCCTCCTCGTCTTATTTACTTCAGCAACACCTCATCAGGTAATACACTCCTGAGAACAAGTGACCGGTGTCCCCCTATATTCCTCGAGAGGCAAACAGCCTTAATTCACCAAACCAGTTGATAACCCTTAGGAGTTTGCCATAATTTAAAACATTTTTGATTTTACCATAATGTATAACATTAAAAGATGTCGTCTTATCATCTCAAAAGACCTTAAGACTACAACTTTACAGCTCTGAATCTAATGTGTCCACCGCTCTTTCCTCAGAGGGAGACCTCACCATCCCAGAAACGTCTGACTACAGCAGGAAGTTGATGGTTCGAACTCGCAGCAAGAGGAAGTTCCTTTTCAAGATTCCTGAGGAGGAACGACTACAACAGAGGAGGTGACTCCAGAAAATATCCTAGTGACTTGACAAAAGAAAACAGTGACACTGCTAAATGACCTGTGTAATCATATGGTTCAGCAAACCACGCTATATGTTGTATGTATTCTGTATATGATGCATGTTCCATGTATGTTCTGTGATGTTACATATTTTCAGGGAGATGCTGAGAGACCCAGAGCTCAGGTCTAAGATGATTTCTAATCCTACAAACTTCAATCATGTGGCCCACATGGGACCAGGAGACGGGATGCAGGTCCTGATGGACCTCCCTCTGGTAACACTCCCACTCTATATCACCACCTGCTTGTGCCGGCATGTTCTCCTCCCTCACCTCCTCCTCCCTCTGACGGCTCTGTTCTCTCCTCCTCTCCCTGTCTCGCCTCCCTCGCCCCCACCCCCGGTTTTATAGGTTGGTGATGTCACCTCCCTCTCCCCCTCCCCATCTCCCTCCCTCTCCTCGTCCTCTTCCCGTCACACCCTCATCTCTCCCCCCTCCAATTTCGAGCACGTCTATCACATGACTTCGGCGTCAGCCGGCGCCTTCTTGCAGAAAGACGCATCCTCTTGCTCCTCCTCTCAGCAGAGCCTCCTGCAGCATTCTTCCTCCTCCTCCTCTCCCTCCACCTCCTCTCTGGGAAGGGTAGGCCAGCTTCTCTCAATCTCTGCATCCTTCCTCACACATCCTCCCCCTCCCGTCCCTCTCTGGATTGCAGTGATCAGCTTGCTCCTGCCTCTGACTTACAGTAATGCTGTGTTCAGGTGCTAAAGATCTTCGTGTTCAAGTGTCGAAAATAAAAAACAGAAAATCAAATGACGGTTTTAAAATGAGCAGCAGCAGATTTGTATTTGCTTTGGGGTTGGTTTCTGTCATTACTATAGATTTAGTTGCTGCAGGAACCTAATCAGGGAGGACTTCATTTAGGTTAGGTTAGGTCCTGGACTTTAATTGCTCACCCCTCCATGACCTTTCTCTGCTTCATGCTGTAGAGTAGACCTTTACTCTGAGGTCTGTAAAGTCCTGCTTCCTCTGAACTACATCTGCCATGAGTCTTGGCTACAGAAACGTTTAAGTTCATTATGTGAGAGCAGTCTTTATTTCAGGTTGACCATCACTGGTTTATTTACCCTTTAATGAGCAATCAGGTGCAAAAACTACATGAACCTCCGCTTTTACTATGGAATGGATCTTAGAGTGAGAAGGACTTTATTACTAACACGGGGGTGCTACACACCCACTCACCCTCTCCCACTTGTGGCCTGACTGTGTTTTACTTTGCATGCAGAGTGTAATGCCTTCCTCTCAGGAAGAGTCCATCAAAGATAAACCCCGCCCCCTGTCCAGTATCTCCCGGCAACAGCGAAACAAGACGCACATAACCCGTACCACCTCAGGTAAAACACACTTATACTCACCTCTACTCACCTGTAGTCACACAGCACCTATACAACCGCAGGTAAACACATCAAACTGATGTTGTTAATCTGTGTTTCTGTTGGTTCAGATTTTGGGGGAGGAGCTTCATCTCGTTCTGATCTTGACCAGGACCTGGACCGAGAGGTAACACAAAGTTTAAAAACTTTGACCTATCGCATACCTAACAATTAATCACCAATCACCAATCAATAATCAGTTTTATGCATGAGAGTTGTATTTAGAGAATGCACCTGTGATATTTCCCTTCTGATCTGTTGTTGAGTTGGAGTCTCTTCTCACTTTCTAAAAGTGCGAGTACCCTTCTGAACAATTTAAACAACTTTTTAGCCAAACAAAATATTTGCAGGGAACCCGTTCTAACCACTGTAGCACGGTGTAAATCACAAGATGGTGGCACATTCCCCAACTCTTAACACAGTAATAAATAAAATTGCGAATTAGATGAGTCATGCCCCCCACCCCCATGTGTTTTGACTCTCCCTATCTCTCTCTCTTGCTATCTCCCCATCCATCCCAAATATCTCTCATATAGCCGGACTCGGACTCTACTAAACACTCGACTCCCTCCAACAGCTCCAACCCCAGCAGCCCACCCAGCCCAAACTCCCCCCACCGCAGCCAGCTGACCCTGGACGGCCTGGACTCGGAGTCCTAAAACACCCCCCTCACGCCCGCTGAATAAACCAATCAGGCTGCAGACTGACAGTTTTACCTTGATGATTTTATCACGGTGGGGCCAGTCTGAGCTTCCTGCTGCTTTTACTCTGTTGGATTTTACCTGAGGGAAAGCCTCACTTATTGGTTTTTAGCACCACCCCATTTGACAGCTGCTGTGTTTGACCTTTATTCAGATTGGCATGGTGGGACCAGTCGCCTTCTTTTCTGTATTAAATAACTTCCTGTTCATTTTTAGCTTGCTGTTAGCTGCTGTGCTAACTGTGGCTAACTTCAGACAGACAGGAGGTCTCACTCTGATGGAGAAACACTGAATTAATTATAAAGTTTTGTTAAAATTGCACATCATCATCTTCATTGACATTGTTGTAGGAGAAAAATAATCTTCAATTTTGTGTCAGTGATGATCTTTCCTGATCTCCCCCCCCCCCCAGCCTCTCAGAGCTCAGGTGGAGTTAGGTAAAGGGCAGGGGGATCACACCTTAACACTACTGCTTTGTTTCCTCCCAAATCACCAGTTAAACATTATTTGTAATTATGAACCTGTTAGCAGCCAAACACAATAAAAAACTTTGAAGAAAATGCCCCTTGGTGTCTGTGTCTTGGGGGGGGGGCATGTGAACCAGTGAACCAATACCTGGGCAGGTAAGTGAGCAGGAGTGTTTACAGCAGAATTCATTATTTGTTTTAAAATTTACAAAATCTTTCTCTGAGTTTCTCTTATTTAGTTTCAACAAACTTTATAAAAATGTAAAATGTGAACATGAGGCAGCAGGTGAATAAAAAAATATCACTATAATCAGTGAAGGTCATGGTATGGCTCTCCGCCAGTCGTGGTTTATTCAGGTCACCAGACTTCTCGTTAAACATTCATTAAACCCTCAGTTGTGTCTGGCGGGTTGATGAATTATTAATAAGGGGCAACTCTCAGCCAAACAGAGCATACAGATTAGAGCTGTGAGACAGCTGAGCCAATCAGATGAGCAAGAATCAGGTCAGAGCAAGACAAGATGATTAATATCTGGGCTGAAACTGATTGCCTGACCATGTTTACCAGAATATAGTTTTTACTACACCTGTAAATATTGGACAAGAGAAAAGGCTTCACTTAAAGAAGCAGAAACAGATTGTGGAAATATTCTCGAAGCTGTGACAGTAGTGACAGAAATTCAAAGACTTAAAACTTACAAGCAGAAAGAGGAAGATCAAGGTGTGAATGATTACTTCTGTTTGATGACACATGTAAAAGTATGAATCTCGTCCACATATATCAGATAGCAGGACAAGTCAGTTAAAAAACAAACAAAATAAAAACATTTAATGGAACATTAAAAAGTCTGTCAGTGTAACTAGGTTCAAAATATGACTTCAGTTAGTATTAACTTCACTTATAGACTTATGGTTTTGTTCTGGTGGTTTGTGAAGAAAAACTGTCCACAGCTTCAGTCCCAAACTGACCCAATAACTGAGTCGTTACATGAACAAGAAACACAAACACAACAAGTGAAGTAGCTGCTGTGTGTTAATGTATTTGACTGTAGCTATTGTAAAGTGGTTAGCACCACCACCTCACATCTCATGGGTTCACATCCCACACTGTCCATGTCCTTTCTGTGTGGAGTTTAAATGTTCTCCCTGTACTTCTGTGGGTTTCCTACGGTTTCTTCTCACAGTCCAAAGGTATGCATGTTAGGAGGGTTGGTGACTCTAAATTGCTTGTAGGTGTGAATGGTTGACTGTCTTGTGTGTCTCTCTGTGTTGGCCCTGAGACAAATTGGAGACTTGTCCAGCATAAGTGGTTAAGATGATGGATGGATGGTTGTTAATCACGCAGAGTTCGAAATTGCAAGATTTTCTGATTACTCCACAGAAAACAGCTTTATGCTCCTGAAAAACCAGTGCTGGTGTTCTATACTCTAGATTTTAAATGTTCTGCATGTGATACAACTCAACAAGTACCACTCCTGCTACAAACACTGAGTGGAGCTGCAGGACTGAGCTAAGCTGTGGATGGACATAACATGGACTACGTCACAGAAACAGGTAAGCTTTTATTTTAATAAGTAACTGTTCCCATTGAATGTTTCCATGTTTTGAAGTTTATTCACATGAAGTGGTAGTCAGATTTCACCCTCAACTCAGTCTGACAGGATAAACATAACTTCACTGTTTAAATCATTTCCTGAGTCCTACTGTTCCAACCTAGTTCTCAAGTTACATAACTTCCTGTTATTTTACACACACACGGTATGCGGTGAGTCCAAATCTCCTCGTCATTAAAGTCGGGTCTGTAGAAAAAAACTGATCAATGTTTGTGTTGGTTTGAAGTTTGCTAAAATCAATTTACAGCTGTCGTCTTTAATTAAAATATTTATGTGAACTCCAAAACATGTTTTATCATTAAAGTTTACACAGAAATACTTTACCCATAAATCCTCCAGTAAAAATGGCCTCACTTTCTTGGATTTCCTGTGGTTTTAGGTATAGAGATAACAGTTCTGACTGGTCCCAGGAGGCTCAGAGGAGGCTGCTGCTCTGCTTGTATTCCAACAATCCAGCTTCTGATTGACTGAACTCACCTGATCCAGGTAATCAACAGTGGGTAGAGCAGGGATAGAGCTGCAGCTCACATGAATGTCACTGTGACGCTGCTGTTTTCAATGTCACAATAAATAAAATCGTGCAGTCATTTTACTGTAACCTCTTGCTCAGTCCAGTTAAAGCTTCAGCTTGTAAAAGAATCACTACAGAAGTTGTGTAAAAGTGAATCACACTCAGCAACGGTGGGGGAAGGCAAACTGCACCAAAGTACCAATCCTGCCTGCTGGGGCTTCGAACTCACAAAACTAAACTACAGAACCACTTTTCTTCATATGATACACGTTGGTTTGAGGATCAGTGACTGGTAAAGATGCTTCAGTCGCTGCCTTATTGTTTGTGCACATTACCATATTTGGCTGTAACAAACAGTCTGAGGTCAAAAGGGACAAAGATTAGTAAGGACGTATACAACAGACAAAATAATTTCCAAGATTTTAATGCTTTAAATATATTTCAAAGTTTATATACACTTACAAAAATACAGATAATAAAGTGGGTACAGATGATGCATGGATTATAGAATAAACCACCTCATGCAAGAACATTTGTCGTTTTTGTCCTAGAAGTCTCACCTTTCTATGTCAGATTTAACAAACTCTGAATGGCACAAGCTTGTTGTGAACATGTTTTCAGATCTGAGAAAAATTAACTACTGTAAATATGTATAGAAATAAAAAAACAGTCAGACAAAAATTCAAATAATTAATACATTTACAGGTACTGGTAAAAACTGGTGAGTTAGTTCATCAGTGATGGTGTTAGATTAGTATAAAACCGTGGATCCTCAAACAATTGACCTGGGACCACTAAGAACTGAACAAGCCTTCAACAGGAAAACCAGAAGCTGCACCACACACGTATTTGAACAATGTTAAACTTCCCTGCATTAAAATATCTAAAGTCGGCCCTGAAAGCAGTTATTCACACTTGTAAACAGAGGTGTAATGATGTCATGTTCAAAAAGGAAGTGTGCAAGGTTTGTTCCTCTTCTGCAGCAGACAATGAACTGTGTTTGTTCATGTTTGACTGTGAAGGAACTCTTTACTTTATTTACAAAGCAAACACTTTAACACTTTATTGACACCAGGAGGAAATTCTTAACATAAACCTGTGTGTATCGGTCACCGTTGCAGACTTTGGAGGCCCCTGGGATCTGCACTGCCCAGTCTGTTTCTGAGCTGCTTCTATTCTCACAGCTTCATGATCCACAGAACTCGGTCTGGTCCAGAACACAAAAACACTTTGCCCTGTGTCTCTCTAACCCGGCACATCCTCAAAAGATCTGTGTCTTTGGTTTATAGAGACCATCAGAAAGAGCAGTCCCTCGGGACCCTGGGAGACACTACTAGATTCCACTGGGGCCCAGCAAAGCTCTGTAGAGTCCACTAGGACTCAGAGGTCAGTCTGTCAGGTCTCTGGTGGTTTTCCTTCTTGCTGTTTAGATGTCTTGTTTTCTGCATTCTGAATTGAAATGTTCTTGGTGGGCTGAATTTTGTTCTGGCTGCTGTTGGATCGTGGTCTATGGTGTGCTCGGTTACAGAACTGCGCAACACCTCGACGCAGCTCCTTGCGAATGTTGTCACTGGATAGGACATAGAGGATGGGGTTGACGGCACTGTTGACGGTGGACAAGCCGAGACAAATCGTGTAGGGGGTGTACATGGTCTTCTCAAACAAACAGGTACCGTCATCCAGCTGGGGGAAGTGAAACATGATGGCTCGGATGAGCAGGAGCAGGTGGTATGGGGCAAAACAGACCATGAACAGGACCACCACTGCCACTGCCAGCCAGCGGACTCGCTCCTTCTGCTCACAGCGCAGCCCTGTGCTGCGCTGCACATTGGCCAGAATGCCACGGTTTGTCACCACCAGCAGCAGCAGTGGGATCAGGAAGCCAACCAAGAACCGGGCGTAGTTGAAGCCCATCACCTGGGAGCTACTCTGACTTGGCTCAAAGCAGCGCTTGCCACCCTCTGCAACCTCTCCTTCTGTCATGTGGAAGACAGGGATGTGACCAACGGCAACTATAAGGACAATGGCAAGGGTAATGAGGACGGCGAGACGCTGCCGCCGCAGCCCTAGGGACTCCACGCTATAGACCACAGCCACATAGCGGTCACAGGAGATGCAGCACAGCAGGAAGATGCTGATATACATGTTGACAAAGAAGATGTAGCCCGTCAGCTTGCAGGCCGCTGAACTCCAAGGCCACTGGTGACTTTGGCTAACGTAAAACGCCCACAGTGGCAGCGTGAACAGGTAGGTGAGGTCACACAATGACAGACTCAACAGATAAATGCCCAGCACGTTCTTTCTCCGGACCTGCAGCCAGGTGAGGTAGACAGTCAGCAGGTTAGATGGCAGGCCAATGACCAGCACCGCACTGTATAGCAACATTAATGGCAGGCGGCCATCTTCGTAAGGGGGCTCGCACCTCATCAAAGTCCCATTGTTTTTCAGGGAAACTGCCTCAGTCACCAGAAGCTTGTGCATCGTGTCTGCAGGGACAACCAATCAGAGGTCAGCTTGTCTGCAGGTAAACAGAAACAAACGAACATTAAATTATGATTAACACCTCTGCATCGCCACCATTTCTGTCTCTAAACGTATTTTCACGTGGACATGATCAACCATTGTTTGTTCTCATGCCTTTCTCCTTGTGTCTGACGATGACGACCAGTCGAGACTGAAGCTGTAGCAGCTGAAGAACGTGAGGTTTGCACCAAATTGAGGTTTATACTGACTCATCACACTCAATGGTACTGATTATCTGACGTTTGATCGGTAGATGGGGTTGTGAAACCTGACCTGACTTCCTGTCTCAGTTGAGAATAATAAACTTGAATTTTACTTGAATTAATGTTTATAATCTGTGACAGTGACTGTTTCCTGGGTGAACAACAACTAATAACTATATAACAGGCTTTAGTTAGTTCCTGCAGTGTAAATCTCACGGAAACTGGAAACCACATCTCCAGCATTGGTATTTTCACACCTGACTAACGTTTTTTCAGGGAAGTTTCTCACTTATAAACTGAGCTTCAGTGTTGACATTCTAAATAAATTCACACCCATTTTCTGTTTGACCTTTTGTCAACCTTGGGTTTTTCTTGTTCTGAGTCACTCAGGGATTTTCAGGAACAAGTTAACCAGATAAAGTTTGAAAATTTTAGTATCAGCGATGGGGAAATCTTGATGTGAGAACCAAGTCTGAGCATATCACTGAGTTTACAGGAAGTGGCTTTAGTTTCTAAATCTGTACACCTGTGAGAAATACTGACTTTTGTTAAAAATGCTGAACAGACTGATTATCTCTCTGCAGATTGAGAAAATTAAATAACAAACCCTACTGAGCTACATTCTAAATTTTAACCCATTTGAAAACATGTTCTGTCTATCTATAGATATTCATCTATAATTTATTTATTGTAGAAAATTATTAAATTTAAAATATCTTCATTTGGTAAAGGTGTATGAACCTCTGGAATTAATGCTTCAGTTGAAGAGGTATTTAGAGTCGGGTCTTTGAATCAATTAGGAGGCAATCAGCTGTGAAAATATTTCTCAAGACCTTAGAAGAAAAGTTGGTGATTCAGGCAGGAAAGGGTTACTAAAGAGTTGGGACTTTACCATATGTTATAAAAATGGAAAACTATGCCACTGTTACCCTCCCCAGGTTTGGTCAACCAGTAAAGACCTCACCAAGAGAAGGGTGTGGTATAGCCCAGGAGGTCACAACGAACCCCAGGGTAACACCTAAGAAACTAAAGGCCTCTCTTCCAGTGACTAATTTCAGTGTTCCTGAATCCACCAAAAAGGGAACATTGAACACTGATGGTGAACATGGCAGAGCTGCAAGAAGGAAGGCACTACTCTCCAAAAAAGAACATTGCTGTTCATCCACAGTTTGATCAAGACCATGTAGATAAACCAGAATGCTGTTCAAAAGAATGGTCTGTGGACAGATGAGACAAAAAAATATTTTTTTGGTTTGAATCAGAAGCGTTATGTTTGGTGTTAATAAAACTCAGCAGGAATAAACTTATACCACCTGTGAACCATGGTTGAGGCAGGGCCAGGATCTGGGCCTGCACATCTGTCTTTGAACTAAAATAGCTCAACAGAAAGTGGATCATGCAGCAAGTCAAAGACCCTAAACTCTAAAGTGATTCTACCAAAGAATGGTGAAAGCAGAAGAAATGTGATGTTTTGGAATGGCTGAGTTAAAAACTAAAAGTAAAGACCTGAAGATGATCATGCTTCAAACAAACAACATCCCTGAGTTCAGGGGATACTGGTCTCCTTCCTGTACAGTCTCTGCACAGTCAATGACATCAGCTGGTCTGTGTGTGTTTAACTGTGTAACTGTTAAAAGCAAGTGTTTTAGGTTTAAGGCGAATCTTTATGCAGTCACTGATTTATAATCTATTTAATTTACTTTGTAGAGATCTGGTTTTCTGTGATGTGGAGTAAACGTTATTGTAAATTTATGTCAAAAAAGTATAATGTCCTGGGGAGAGAATACATTTCACGGACAGTGTATAAATAATAATTGATGTGTAAACACCATTTTAATATTGCAGCTGATAAAAGTGGAGATGACTAATAACTTCACATGCTCCTTATCTGGAAATGTAATAATATATCATTTAAATAATTACAGTTGTAAATCTAACGGATTAAAGGTAGAAAGTACTGCAAATACAAACAAAGGTAACAGTAATTTTATTGTATTCCCTAATTTAGGGCTGGTATTCATTTTTGAAGTATTACTAGAAGCGATAGTAGCAAAAGCCACAGTAGTAGTAGTAGTAGTACTTCCGTTCCATTTGTAATTTTTAAAAATATATATTGTGTAATACTCGTTTTCTCTTTGATTAAACTTTAATATTATTAATACTACATAGCATGTTTACTGCGCTTTCCTCTCTAAAGTATCTTAAAAGTACAACAAAAAAACTCACCTGACGCTCGCGTTCCGTGTGCTAGTGTCCTCGTGCTGTTTGTGAATGAAGTGACTTCTTGCTCAGACTCCGCGGGGCGTCGGGACCACCGTCACCATCATTTATTTATTTATTTAATTTCTCATCATTAATTCATCCGTCCATCGTCATTTATTCATTACTTTGTCTCCAGCTGCTGCTTTGGGATAAACGCGCCTCAGCCTCAACTGACTGCGGACTTACAGGAACTAAACACCACATGCTTCTTAGACCTACTCCAGTTCGCAGGTGACTCAATTGCTCATTGGCCTCCTACCGGTCACGCTGTATGTAACAAACTTCATCAGATACAGCACATGAATGCATCATGTCCCAGTTTCATTCATTCCCACGAACTGAGCTTCAGTTTTTTTCTTTAACATATTCATAAAACACAACAACTGCAGCACATTATTAATACTAATAAAGTCCAGGTTTCAGAGTGCCAATTGTCTCCGATTGACTTTTTGCTAATGTCAAGTGCACACAGGTTTTCCCAACATGTTAAACCATGACCACGTTCCCGTGAATGGTCCTCTGATCCATGTCCACCATGTAGAAACATCTGGAGTTATCTACTGAGTCTACGTCAGCGGTCACCAACCTTTTTGAAACTGAGAGCTACTTCTTGGGTACCGATTAATGTGAAGGGCTACCAGTTTAATACACACTTTTGAAATAACAAATTTACTGAATTTCCCTTTAATTATATGTTATTATTAATAATTAATTAAATTAATTATATTAATCTATGTGAAGACACGGATCATGTTAATGATTTCTCACAATAACTATCAAATGTGATTTAAAAAAGAATAGCAACAAAAAAATTTGATGTAGCTCATTGGTAAGTGGCACTACGGTGAGATATTTTTAGAACAGGCCCGTGGGCTACTCATGTGGTCCTTGCAGGCTACCTGGTGCCCACGGGCACCATGTTGGTGACCCCTGGTCTACGTCCTCCATGGCTCCACTGATGCTTCTCTGTTTTGCGGTCCTGTTCTCCTTTTCCCTCAGAGCAAACAAAAGTTCATCAGGGAGTACAGGGTTGAGCAGGGTCAGAAGGACATACGGTGTCCTACGCTGAGCTAAACCAGTTTGCCAGAGGAGCAGATCTGTGGGTCATAAGCACAAGTTAAGGCTCCTCGGCCTTAATGAGCAGCTTCTTCCAGTCAGTAGTGCTCACTTGGCCTCTACATTGGTTTTTGGAGACCTGGAACATGTTTGACAGCTCCAGAAAACTGTGGTCCTTTATCAGTAATTCATGTTTTAGGGACCCAGTGATGAGGGAATGTAGGTTAGAGGTGGACCATAACATGCACAGACTCCAGTCCAGTCTACCAGCAGCAAATACTGGGGTTGTTCGATGCTCTGCTGACTGACCTGCCGACATGCAGTGAGGAACTGTTTTACTGCTGCCTTGCAGACATTTAAGTCTTGGCCAGTACCATGACTTTTGAACATAAGTCATTTGTTCAGAATGTTCCCTTGTAGACATTGGTGCCCTATCAGCTCTTCTCTGATCAGTGTCTGTGGTCCACGTTTTTTGTTAAATATCAGACCTTTTTCTCATGAGTCACATCCTGAACTGTTGTATGTGTTGGGGTAAAGTTTCAAGCGCTTGTTTACCAGTGATTTGTGATCTAACTCAAAAATCTCAGAAATTCTGAATCCTCTATAGCACGGATTCACAACAATTATGATAAAGGAAACAAGGTCATCATTGATCCAGTTGCTAAATGGCAATCGAAGAATTTGAATTCATAATTTTCATCCTGACAAAAGTTTTTTCTACTTTTCCCCGTGTGACTGCTGCTGGAAGCTAACGATGATGCTGATGTAGTTCCAGATTAGTCCCAAGAGAACATGGCTGCAGACTGACCTCTTTTTCTTCCCTTCTCTAGATTCCTCTCTCAGCCCTAAATTTAAAAAATATTTTTTAGGTCAGACAAAAAAACAAATAAAATTTTATATATATAAAGTTAGATTTTTTTTCTTTTTATACATTTATATATAAAAGCTGCAACCTACAATAGCATTATTTTCTACCCATTAAAACAAGTGTCTCCCCATCATGTATTTGTAATGACATTTATAAATAAAAATTGGGAGTTTGAACTTTGTAACATCACAGATATATGAGATAACAGCTGTTCTGAAGTCAGGACTTTGCACCACGAGTCCTCCAGAGGGTGTCATTACAACCTCTGTTTCATTTGGTTGATGGCCTTAACCACATGAACAGAGTAAAGGACCAGAACAGTCTTTTATATTAGGAGACCGATATGGATTGGTGGTACACGGAGGAGGAGTTGCTACAGTAGTGAGTTAATAAACAACATTTAGGTTATGTTTGCACATTTTTTGCAAATGATCACTGTTACATAAATTAATAATCCACAATCAGCTATTACAAATGTTTCATCATCAGAAGTTAATTTAACAATGTATTTTTTTTTATTTTACTATAACTTTAAGATCATTGTTTGCACAGCTTCATCCAGTTACTATATGCCGGTATAGTGAGGAGATAAAAATTTGTTTTTGAATGTAGGTAAGATTTAAAAATTATGTCCATTTTATTCTCTATTGTTTGCTATATGATGATTTTAGGGCTGTTAATTTTGTAAAATTTGCACAATTTATGATTAGAGACTATGAGAAACTGAACTGTGTGTTTTCCAGTAAGAGTTTGCCTGTACAGCTTCAGATAGTGGACAGAGGATTTGGTTTGTAATATAACAAAGTTATGTTTAAGTTTGTAGTTATGTCACAGATGCAACAATATTTATGGTGTCTTGTAAGCTCATGTTCAGTTATGACGTGTAATATGTGTAAGTCTAAGTATGAATTTGAGTCCTGGCTTCCCCTTTCCAGATGTTCAACTCCTCAGACAAGGAACTGAACAGGTGAGCAGCTGAGAATCGGTGAATAAGGCCCAAATTGTAAAGCGCTTTGTACAGTAAAGATCAATACTCACACATTGACCATGTGTATGTGGCACATAGTCATCTTTACTTCAAAGTAGGAGAAAAATTGAGATTTATGCTACATTTTTAAATTTTTATTGGTTTTAGGAATGTTGAAGGGATGACTCTGCAAAAACTCAGCAGCAAAGATGCTCCATGGGGTCCAAGTCAAACATGGTGCTTCTCTTAGCAACCAATCAGAATGAGGTAGGTGCCAGCTGAGCCGATGTTCCTGTTGACCGTCCACCTTGTCTCTTCAAAGAAACAAAAGTAATTTCTCCTTCAAAATATAAGTCTTTGCCTGACACTTCAGTTCTTCCACCGAATTTGCTGAAACAAAGGAAAAGTTAGTTCACATGATGAAGATTATAAGAGTTGGGAAAATCACAAGTGTCTTGCTCACCGAGTTGTTGAGCAGCTCCTTAATCTTCCTCTCCTCCACCGATCCTTGATCCACTTTCTGGAGGTATGCTAGCAACAGCTGCCGATCCTTCAGGTCCCGGTACATCTGATTGGCCCAGGGACATGTCAGTCATCATGACATCACATTAAAACTTCACCTATGGTTCTCACTGGTTTGAGGAATTCAATAACGGTCTAATCAAAGAGCGTTAATGAAGACTCACATTGATGACTATGTTGTGACATTTGTGTTTCTGAGCCAAGCTGATCCTCAGGTCAGAGTCATCTACCAGAGCCACGTACTCCTGCAGTACCTGTCAGAGTTGACACACCTGTCAGTCAGTGACCTCACATATACCTGTACTGTGAATTTGCAGCTTGCTCCACTGCCCCCCCCCCCCAACACCTGTATGGGGGCAGAGTTCTTCTGCAGGATGTCGACGACTCGCTGGAAGCTCAGCGGAGACTTCTTCTTTGTGAATCCAAGCCAGGTCCTGCTGGTGAACAGAGCATCCACATCCAACCAGGCCTTCAGTTTTGCCCTCGCTGCCAATGCTGTCACAAAGTACTGCTTCTCTGAAATCTAAGGTCAGGTCAGTCATAGTTAATTACTGCTCTTAAAATGTTTAAGATAATAAATGGGTCAGTTCTTACCTTAAACGTCTGGCGGATGTTCAGAGGACTACTATAGGTGCCCTACAAGCAAACAATAAACTAAGTTAACTTTATCATATAATGGACAGATGTGAGTATATAAATATGTAAAATGTTATGTATAAAAGCATGTACAGTACAATAGCACAATTACTGAAATATACTTAACTATAGCACATTGGTAATGACATTATGTACTGTATGTATGTAAGCATATTTGAAAGCATGTGTTAGTATTTAGGGTGTAACAGTACACATTCGTACAAAACAGTTTAGGGCAGAACTGCAAGTTTGAACTACATTTTATTTACACAAGTTCATTATAAATTATTTTGTCTAGTAATTTCTTCCAATACTGTATTACAAAAATGAACCAAACCGTGCTTTTAGTGTACCATTACACCCAGGTATGTATGAATTTACGTGCTGACCTCTGTCTCTGTGTAGTGGTAGAAGCAGCAGTAGTACAGGGTTGTGATCAGTGGCATGTTGAGGATCGAAGCTCTTCTGGGAAACTTCTGAAAAATTTCTACCCTCCCTCCTCGCTCAACCTGGCGGTCTGCTGCCTAGCAACAAAACATAGGGAAACTGGAATTAAACTAAAGTCTAACTGGTCTAGAATATATAGTATATTTAAATGACGTGACAAATAACTTGTTTATAATATAACCAGACAATTCCAACTCAATTCCAATTGTGTTCTAACAATTGTTGAATTTATTTTGGTTTATAATAAAAAAGGAACAAAAAATTTACTTTGCAAATGTTACAATTTTTAATCAAGTGATCAATTCATACAGGAAATAGATGCATGTAAATTACTGTATGCTGCCTGTTCCAACACACAAACTGCAGACCAACATGGGCTCAGAGTAAACACTGGTTGAACCACGCTAACCCAGTTCAGACCAGTGTTCTGACCTCGATAATGATCTGTCTCTCCAGCAGAGTGTAGTGGTCCTGAATGTGACCCGAGTCCTCCAGAGAGAATGGGAGACTGAGAACAAGGATGATTACAGATTACTGTTTAATTCACTATTTGGACCAGACTACGCATCAGAGGCAGTTGTGACTTACCCGAGGCAGCTTTTCAGGAAGTCCCGCCTCTTGTTTTCATCTGTGATGTTCAAGTGTTCTTTATACTGCAGCAGCTGTTGCCATCGAAACACAGGAAATTACATCACTAGGTGATATTACTGTTACTAAGCACTACAGGTCTGTTCTACACAAAACTACTTACTGCCACATCCTCTGTCCTGCCCAAAGCTCTGAACAAAGAACAACAGAAGAAAACAAATTAATGTTAACATGGATTAAAATGTGTAGAGATATATACACAAGTACAGGTATGGTCAGAGACCTGAGCAGCTCCAGCAACAGTCTCTGGTCTTTGGTCTCAGTCAGATAGTGAATGAAATGTCTCAAAGCTGTCTGTCTGGACTCCAGCTCCCGAAAAAAAATCTCTGATGGCAACAAGAAACAGGACTGAGAGAAGTGATCCAGGATCTGGACACTCTGAAGGGACTAGGGAGCAGCAAACTCACCTTTACTCAGAGACCTCTTTAAATAAGTTAAAACCTAAAAAACAAACAAAAAAAGGAGTTGTTGTTTCTCAGATGATGTAAATAAAGTTTATTTTGAACCAGTGTATAAATACAATTACAGCAGTGATGACATTTCCATCGTGAGCGGAGACAGCGATGTCAAGAAGAGACACTTTGTCCTGTAGAGACCGAAACTTCTCCAGAGAGACCACCTGAAACATACAAATGCAGTACAATTACAAGCAAACTACTGCAGACACACAGATGCAGTACAACTACTATACACTACTGCAGAGAGCCAGCCTGAAACACAAATGCGGTACAAATAAGCAGATGGGTGAACAGACAGATGAACGGGTGTTGTTACCTTTCCTTGCTGCATTCTCTGAACAGTCTCCTCAGGTGACCAATCACTGACAACATCCTGACATAACAAAATGACATCATAACAGCAGAATAAATCTGTGATCAGACTAAAAGACTTCAGATTAGTAGAATACAACTATATTATCTATCTGATGTTCATTTTTTATAGTAGAAATCAGAGCATCTGATGTAATCAGATTACATGTGTATGTGCCTCTTACCTGACTGTAATCAGATTACCAGCTTGTAGTTACCTTGTATTCAGATTTGGGTTTTCTGAGTTCAGGAGCATAGAGTCTGACAGCGGAGTCGCCGAGCACTAAAACGCAAAGACATCAGCATTAGTGTTTAACTCACTCATCTTGTCGACATCCACACTTTGGTGACCAGTACAGTCAGTCTTCACTGACTCATTCATTCACTTACTAAATCAGACTCACCATCAGTGAATGGCTGAAAGTTTCCTCCTTTAGATTTTCCTGAAGAGAAACAGATTCACTCTGAACAAATTAATTCAGTGTTACCACCTGTTTTACCTGTCAGCACCTCTCTTACCTTTGAACAGGGAGCTCAGGGAGTACCCTGACAGACTTCGGGTTGGGGGGTCGGTGTTGGCTTTGGGGAAGGCAGGATCTCTGTCTGTCCTCTGACTGGATGCTGCAGTTTCTCTGACCGACCAAGAGATACCTTAGAACACAAGAGAAACGGGTCTAGTCTGCATCCAATCACAGCTCAGTGATGTCCACAGGTATGAATATTAATCATCCACTCTTACTTCCAACAGGTTCTCCACTCCAGCTGACCTTCTCCACGTCATCGTCATCCTCATCTTCATCTACCAGGTGACGGATGTTGTTGACTGCCTGCTTTGATTCTTTTAACTGAAACGCACACAAATACCTGAGTGTCACACAGATGTGCTGACTCACCTGGTCAACTAGAACAGGAAAATATAAAAAAACAAAATGCATCACTACAAGTCACAGGAGAATAGTTTTGTCCCTCATTGGTTAAATGGCACAGGAACAAGAAAAACTGTGAGAGAAAATGTTGAAATGATTGAAAATATTAAATGTTTAACTGTAGTTTAAGAAGTTTTTAGTTCATAGGAGTTGATAATAGCTTCAACACTTTGCTACTGGCAGTGAGGCTGCTGAATGGGCAGTTTAGTAGCTCGCATCACCCTTGTGAGCTGAAAACTTTTGCTTGGGGTCTTTTGCTGTGTGATGATAGGACAAACAGAAGCAGTTCTTTGGCAGAGCACAGTGGGGGAGAGAGACTGGGGACTTGGTTGAGGGAGTTCAAGTAGTAAGGTGTTACGTTGACAACTCTGTAGGCGAGTCAGAGCTTTGAACCGGAAAGGGACAGCTGCTGTTTTAATTAATTTATTGATTGATTGATTGATTGGAGTCGATAGAATACTCAACTGCCAAAATAATCCATAGATGCAGCCCTAGCTGAGTCAGATTCTGGTTACTTGGTCCAGGTCTTACCTTACTGAATCCATCATCATCATCATCAAAGGTGAATGGTTTACACTTGGTGCTGTTCCAGAAGTCCTCCTCATCTGCTCTGTACTTCGTCATCTTGACACAAAATTGACAGGAATTAAGATTTTTTGTTTTTAAACTGGTTTCAGGATAGAAAGTCTTCTGATCTGGATCTACCTGTGACACAACTGTTCTGAGACACCAGACCAGGTTTTATGAAAACAAATTATGTGTGTAAAGGTTGAACTGTGGAGTACAGCACAAAAGCAGAATTTAAAAACCCAAGATAACTGAAAAAGTTTGGCTTGAACTAGTTTATTCAGGGTATCCTGTCTAAATCTACTGCACATTTGCCGAGCCACGATACAAAGGTGCAGCTACGTTAAGCTAGGAGTAGATAATCGAAATAAGTGAGCATTTAGTTTTCTGAAATAGACCACAGGATCAATCGCAGAATTACTGATGCAGAAATTATTAAGATTTGTGTGACATACTTCTCACCAACTAAGCAACAGCTTCTTATGTAAACATATGGGGCGATGAAACATTATACTGTATGTAAAAAGGGAATTTTTGCCACAATAATAAACAAAGAGAATAATCCTATCAGGCAACAGCAAACCAAATGTAGTAGTATAGTAATGTATAGTAAATAACCAGTGCCTCACTGGAAACGTCATAATAACAAATCAAGGAGTGACTTGTCATTTCCACTAATTAACAGTTGTAAACTCACCTTAAATGTGACCTGTATACATGCATGCTAGTCAGAAAATGTATCATGAACATTAATTGGAAAGACTTATCTGCAATGTGCATCTATTTCATCTATTAATATTTTTTTAATCTATATACTCCATTTAATCTATTTTATCTTTGGACCCAGCAGTCTAAATTAAATATTCCATGTTACTGCCTGAGTATTGGTACTTCTTAGTCAGATCTGCAAAAGCCAATGGGTCCCACCTGTCCCAGAAGAAGCTTTCACATTTGAATGCTTTTCTAATTATTAATGCTTTATAATTTAATACATCTATTCTCTCCAAATAAAGGTCCAACAAAGGGCGCACAACTGTGGGGAGCAAACACACGCATGGGACTTTAGCCTATATATCCTGCTACTGCCCTTGTATATGTTTTCATAACCAGCTGACAGCCATATGAACAGTAGTCTTAATAAACACTAGCTCTAGTGTTTTAATGCAGGATAACAAAATAATGATAAATATTACCAGACGACCATGGTATGATTATAAAGCACAATATAAATGTGTAAAACACAACAGGATTGTCCTTAGCTTGGTCGCTGCAAAGAATAAATCTCTACAGTAACTTAATTTAACCTGCTTTCATGCAACTGAGTTAAGGATAAATTCACCTAGAAAAACTAGGGAGTTCCCGGATTAAACCCCTATCTTGGCTTTGTGCATTACCTCTCCTTTCAAAGCTAAAAACAGTAAGAGTCGTTTCGTTTTGTTCTGAGCTACAGCAGCATTGGAAAATTAAAAACACAAAATAGATACAGGTGGATCCAAATACAAGGTCTAAATCTTTATCATCTGTTTTCGTAGTCTGTTACAAACTACAGATCATTTGATTAATTTAGCTACTTAGTTATAGTATTTATTATCGTTTGATATGCTTCCAGAGTATTTCTTACTCTGCAACAACGGTTTTTAAACCAGCTGAAACAGTGACGTCACCATATAGATATATGATGTGTACATTAACCAAACAGAAAAGATCAAACTCCGCGTTAAAACTGATAATTAATCAGAATCTATGATGTTTTTACCCTCAACTGCAGCTGCTCCGTTTCCACTTCCTTTGTGACGCAGGCTTAACCGTCCGGTCGCGCGTTGGGTTCTGGGAGCTGTAGTGACACAGAGCTGTTAAGCGATTTTTTTTTTTTTTTAATCACATTTAATAAATAAAATTCACACTGAAATCAGCACAGCCCTACACAATTTTTATTTTTATTTTAATCTTTAATGATAACTTTCACATCACATTTGAATCATTTATTTTTGTATGGATCACACACAATGAAAACACACAAAATTTTAACAATAATAAGGATAAATAAATACAATTGTTAATCACTTAACGTTGACTCTTACTGAGACATAAAATATAGAAAAAAACTTGATCCTAAATTATCACTTATGTGTTTTTTAGTGTCAGGTCATTGTCGCTAATTTCGATTCTCTGCAGCTGTTAAAGAACAGATCTGACCAGATCAGAATGTATTTATTATCAGAAATAGAGACACAGTGATCTTTATCAGAATTAGTATTATGTGCTTTAATTCGGTGAATTTGGAGTTTTACTTTGAAAGTTAGAGGAAGTCACTGGATGGAGTTTTACTTTGAAAGTCGGTTTATTTTGGAGGCACTGGAACAGCGGATTATTTTTTCAGAACACACAGTACAGAGCAATTGCAATAGTAGTATTATTCAGTATAATAGTAGTACTGTAACCTGGTCAGTGATGGCTAAGTGGGGAGAAGGAGACCCTCGGTGGATAGTTGAGGAGCGAGCTGATGCCACAAATGTCAACAACTGGCACTGGTC
The DNA here is from genome assembly GCF_033026475.1 of Channa argus. Taxonomy (NCBI): domain Eukaryota; kingdom Metazoa; phylum Chordata; class Actinopteri; order Anabantiformes; family Channidae; genus Channa; species Channa argus. The sequence continues at coordinate 112,892 of NC_090213.1, read as the reverse complement.
TGTTTTATTTTTATAATTACTAACACCAGTAGTACTACTAGAAATTGTAGCATTAGTAGTATTATCAAGTTATTGCGTCAAAGTCGTGTTAAAGTGAAATCTAACTTGTTTCTGGCCAAGTCATCTGATTTTTTTGGGATCACGTTTAATTTAAAACTACACTGGACTTATTTTATTGTTGTTTGGAACAGAAAACAAATTTTCACATGTTTAATACTGAAACAAATTGGGTTTTTTTCTAAATCACTTTTGGATCATCAATGTTTGCCTGGTGACTTTCAAACTAATCTAATAGCAAAGTTCAGAAAAAAATGTAATTATAAATTCTTATTATAAATGCGACAAGTTTTAAACTCTAAGAATTTTTAAGTGAGTTATTTCAGTCTCTGACAGAGATATATATAACTGAGCTTTTTGAGCTGCAGCTGGTTCAGCTTCAGATATTTTTAAATTGGGATTGCTCTTAGGTCACAGCCAGAAGTCTCACAGTTTAATCATTTCCTGTTGCCGTTTCACAGACTTGACAAGAGAAATGAAAAGACTTTATGTGCAGCTGATAGAACACAGAAGTATCTAAGTAATTTACGTTTGTCTAAAACATTTATACTGAGGAATAATTACTATAGAACATTATTAAACCTTCTTATCATCAGCTGATCAGTGAATAACCCATTCCTTATTAAATTAAATAAGAAAGACTTTACAAGTTTTCAACCTACTAAAACCCAGATGGAAGTTTCTAGAAGTCGGAATCCTGATTTCAGATGGTTTAACCGATTAACTTAAATTATTAACTACATTTAGTGAGGTTGTATTTTTTATTACTTTAATAACCTATTTATACTGTGACTGAGGCAAACGTATCCCTCACATTCCTCTCTAACCTGCTCTCTGGATCTTGTCCCTTCCACTCTCCTTCAAGCAGTGTCACCCACAGCTATTGCCAGCTATTAAACGAATCATCAACACTTCTGTCATAACAGGCACTTTTCCAACCTCATTAAAGCAGGCCCAGATTAACCCACACCTTAAGAAGGCTTCTCTTGACCCCTCCCTTGTGGAGAATTACAGTCCCATCTCTCTTCTTCCATTTCTGGCCAAGACCACGGAACAAGCAGTCTTCAATCAACTCTCAGACTTTCTTTCCAAGAACAACTTCCTTGATGTCAACCAGTCTGGCTTCAAGAGTGGTCACTCCACAGAAACGGCACTCCTGACTGTCGTGGAATCTCTTAGAGCTACAAAAGCCACAGGTCAGTCTTCTATCTTAATTTTACTTGACCTATCTGCAGCCTTTGACATTGTGAACCATCAGATCCTCTTGTCCACACTCTCTGGCTTGGGAATCTCTGGATCAGCTCTAGCCTGGCTTCGGTCTTACCTATCAGGATGAACCTTCAAGGTATCCTAGTTAGGAGCATGTTTCTCAATCTCATGACCTCTCTACCGGTATGCCGCAGGGTTCAGTTCTTGGTCCTGTTCTTTTTCCCATCTATACTACAGCCCTGGGTTCTATCATCCGCTCACATGGCTTTTCCTAACATTGCTATGCTGATGACACACAGCTCCTGTCCTCACTGGACGACTCCACTGTCTCTTCACGCATTTCTGCGTGTCTCTCCAACATCTCTGCTTGGCTGGAGAGAGAGAGATCTTAAGCTCAATCTCTCCGAAACCAAAGTTCTTGTCTTCCCAACAAGCCTTCGACACACACACATCAGCATCAGCATCAACATTGGATCTACAGTGATTTTCTCCACTAAGTTGGCCAGAAATCTGGGCGTCATCATCAACGACCAGCTTTATGGACTACATCTCCTCAGTCTCTAGGGCATGCAGATTTACCCTCTACAACATCAGAAAGATCAGACCCTACCTCACGGAATATACAACCCAACTCATTGTACAGGCGCTGGTCATATCTCGTCTTGACTACTGCAATCCCTTGTTAATGTGGTTACCGGTATGCACAATCAAACCCTTGCAGGTGATCCAAAATGTGGCAGCACGGCTAATTTTTAATCAGCCAAAAAGGTATCATACACCACTCTTCAGATCTCTACACAGGCTTCCTGTAGCTGCCCACATCAGGTTCAAAACTGTCTCTTGCCTACAGGGTGTTCACCTCAACAACTCCTGCTTACCTCAACTCCCTCATTCAGGTCTACAATCCCTCCCGTCCGGTGCACTCTGCCAATGAACGACGTCTGGTGGTCCCAGCACCACACGGAAGGCATCAAGCAAAACTCTTAAGTGCAATGATTACACCATAGTGGAATGAACTACCAAACTCTGTACGCTCAGCAAACTCACACCTAATATTCAAAAATCTGTGTCTGTTCTCATCTAAACTCACTCCATGTTGTTTACCTTTGGCGTCAGGAGTCAAGAAAAGTTTTGGTTACCAAACTTAGCGTAAATCCACTGGAGTTTGATTCCAGAACACTGACCTAAAACCCCCCTTAAAAAGTCCTGAAAACTGATCAGTTATTACTCAAAACATATTGTTTATGTTTACAATAATGAGAGCAATTTAGAGTTCTTCTCATCTTTTTAAATGTCTGCTATTTTTCCTCCTCCTCCTCAGGACTGAGCGAGATGTCTCTTTCTGGTCCTCAGAGCTTCTCCATCAACTCCTCCTCAGGGTAAGGGTGAAGGGACCGGAGGGCATGTGTCAGGTGACTGATGTGAACAAACTAGATGGGGAAGCTACAATCAACAACCGTAAAGGGAAACTGATCTTCTACGAGTGGCAGCTGAGAGCCAGCTGGCTAGGTCTGTGACATCAGATGTCAATAGTGAAAACAGGTCTTTACCTTTTGCTTACTCTCTCCTGTTTCATGTTTGCAGGAACATCCAGCAGTGGAGTGAAGTACAGAGGAATGGTGGATGTGTCCAACCTGTCAGATGAGAATGACTTGGATGACCTTGATGTGGGTCCAGATTCTGGTTTATTAATCAGTTTTGTAATTATTGATATATTAATGTAATGATTTCTGAAGGTGTTCCTGATCAAAACGGTCTCTGCAGATTTCTGTGTCTCTGCATAAGGACCAGCCCAACACACCACTTCTCGACCTCATGAGGTGGTCCGGCATTCAGGAGGTCCGGAAGGTTCTGGGCGAATACATCCACCAACTCAAATCAGGTCTGAGACCCACAGTGCACAACCAGGACAGAATAGAACTAAATCCAGGACAGGGAGGACCCAAAACCAGGACAGACTAGGGCTAAGCCAGGACAGATCAGACTGACTTATCAGAGGCAGGTATGATGATCCCTGAAGTAAACTGCATGGCCTCTGACCCAACAGAGTTCAGTCAGGGGATGATCCTGCCGCCTGCCAATAAACCCAAACCACCTCAACCTGAGTTGAACAAGAGGAACCAAGTCAAAACCAGTAGGACCCAGTACAGTGCAGCCCTTAACATCCCTAAAATCTCATTAAGCTTGTTAACACTGTCCTTTGACTTTTCCAACAGATCAGCCCTGCTCCGAGGTGCTCCTTGAGCCTTGCCCCCTGTCCCAAAGGGGTTCAGATCCCAACCTGTAGCTTTAACCTGACGGAGATCTTCAAAGCATCTGCTGATGAACTCTACAGTACCTTCATTAAGCAGGAGGTACACAACCAGGACTAAAAACTGGGACTACTTGGACTAAGACCAAGTCAAACTAATCCAAATCTAAGCACTGAACAAAATCTAATAACAACAAATCAGAACCATGGGTACCAAAACCAAACTAATCTCATCTGGATCATTGAGACAGTAGAAAAAACAGTGCAAGTATTGTAGTATTACTGTACTGAAGGAGTATTAATATTGTAGTAGTATTTGAAATACCTGTCAATACTTGTGCAGTTTGTGCAGGTATTCACATGCTCGGTGGCGGTGGTGGACAGTCGTCAAGGCGGCAGGTTCCAGATGTTGAATGAAAGAATCAGCAGCGAATTCATACACCTGGTGAGGTCAAAGCTGCTCAGCCAACCAGAAATTAAACATTTTCTTTGATATCATCAGGGTAACTACAGGTCATTCCTGCAGGTCCCGGACCAGAAGATAAAAATGAAGTGGCGGTTCAGGACTTGGCCCCCGTGTACGTCTTCCTCTCATAAAGCCTTTAAGGGCAGTCTCTGCATTTTGAGTGTCTGTGTTTGCATTCAGGCACACTTTTATCTGTGGTCTCTCCCTCAGAGCACTACGTTACTATCACACTGAACCTGAGGGAGGTTGGAGATGAGACAGAGCTGAAATTGGAGTGTCAAGGAGTTCCTGTGGGGGAGGAGGACTCCACCAGGGAGGGCTGGATCCGGTTTTGCTTCCAGGCCATAAAACAGACATTTGGATACTGAGTGACTCTGTGATGATGGACCCTGGAACAACCAGAAAGGATGAGGGTCTTCTCTAAGAGCAGCCGGACTGTTTTACAGTTTTACAGTTTTACAGTGTGCACATGCTTTTCTGTAGGACCTCAGTGGTTTCCTCTGATTGTTCTTACATCAGTTCATTTCAGAAGTTGTGCAAAGGATCAGATTATTAGGTGCCTTCAGCTTGGAAGATCTTTTTAATAGTTCTTAGAAATACAGATGGAAATATACTGTTTTTGTGTGTCTGGACCAATTCAATTAAATTTCAAATGAATTCAACTTTATTTAAATAGTGCCAATCACAACAAAGTCATCTCAATGCACTTTACAGAAGACTATAAAAATGTATTGTGAAAACCCTACAAATCCCCCTTGAATGGCACTAGGCAACAGTGTAGAGGAAAAACTCCCTTTAATGGAAGAAACCCCTAGCAGAACCAGGCTCAGGGTGGGGGGCCAACTGCCTTAAACAGATGGGGTGAGTGGAAAGTGGAGAGACAAAAGAAAAGAGCAACAAAAAGCAACAACAAAACATCGGGCAGGTTGGTAGGACCAGTAGCTGCACACTGGAAAACACACAGCTTCAAAGCCGGGGACACCTGCAAAAAGGGACAGAGAGAGGGGGACAGAGAAGGAGAAAGACAACTACGGGAGAATAAAGACACAATGTAAATGTCATACAGTGGTGACAATTATGGGGTGAGAGGAGAGGAGGGGGGTGGGTCCCCCAGCACTCTATGCCTAGAGCAGCATATGCATAATTAACTATAAGCTCTATCAAAGAGAAAAGTTTTAAGCCTAGACTTACAAAGGGTGCTGGTTCCACAGGAGAGGAGCTTGATTGCTAAAGGGTCTGCCTCCCATTCTACCTTTGGAAATTTGGGGAACCACAAGTAGGTCGGAAGTGGTCTACTGGGGTGATATGGAACTATGAAGTCTTTCGTATATGATGGAGCTTGACTGTTTAGAGCTTAATATGTAAGAAGCAGGGTTTTAAATTCTATTCTAGACGCTATTGGAAGACAATGGAGAGAAGCTAGTGAAGGTGAAATATGATCTCTCTGTAATTCCAGTCAGCACCTTGCTGCAGCATTTTGGATTATTGTAGGCTTTTTAGGGAGTTACTGGGGCATCCCAAAAGTAGCGAATTATAGTAGTCCAACCTAGAGCTAACAAATGCATGGACCAGTTATTTGGCATCAATTTGAGACAGGATGCTCCTAATTTTGGCAATGTTCCGTAGGTGGAAGAAGGCTGTTTTAGAGATTTGTTTTATATTTGAGGTAAAGGACAAATCCTGGTCAATATAATATAATAACTCCAAGGTTCCTTGCAGTAGTACTGGAGGCCATACTTATTCCATCTAGAGTAACGATATGGTTGGACATCATATTTCTGACATTTTTGGGCCCAAATACCTTGACTTCAGTTTAGAAGTAACTGATTAACTTAACTGATTATTTTCATCTGGTTCCATAGATAAATATAGCTGGGTATCATCATCATAGCAGTGGAAATTTATGGAGCGCTTTCTAATAATGTTGCCAAAAGGAGACATATATAAAGACATATATAAAGTAATATATAAAGTTGACTTAGATTTTTGCTTGTTTGTACCTCACTTGTAAGTCGCTTTGGATAAAAGTGTCTGCTAAATGACTAAATGTAAATGTAAATGTAAAAAGTATTGGTCCTATCACAGAGCCTTTAGGCACTCCATAGCTAACCTTTGTGTGCATGGAGGATTCATCATTAACATGAACAAATTGGAATCTATCTGATAAAGATTTAAACCAACCTAGTGCAGTTCCTTAAATCCCAATTTTATGTTCCAGTCTGTGTGATAAAATGTTGTGATTATTGATAGTGGTATTGAATGCAGCACTAAGATCTAACAGAACAAGTAGAGAGACTAGTCCATTATCTGAGGCCATGAGAAGATTGTTGGTGACTTTTACCAGTGCTGCTTCTGTACTATGATGAACTATACAGGTGGTCACATAATGGCTTATCCAACTACTTTTTCAAGGATTTTTAAAATAAAGGGGAGATTGGATATTGGTCTGTAATTGGCTAAAACACCTGGGTCAAGACTGGGTTTTTTAATTACAGCTACCTTATGGCCTGTGGTATATAGCCTGTTTCTAAAGATACATTGATTATATCTAATATGAACATATCTATTAAGGGTAGAGCTTCCTTGAGCAGTCTAGTTGGAATAGGGTCTAGCAGACAGGTTGTTTGTTTAGATGAGATAATAATTGAACTTAGCTCAGTAAGATCTATTGGTAAAAAGCTGTCTAAGAGGGCCCTATTGATGATTCTAGCACTGTTGTACATTAAGATCTATTTGTAAAATTTGGGGGGAGGGTCCTGTGAATTCTTTCTCCAATAGGTACAATTTTATTCATGAAGAAAGTCATGAAGTCATTGCTGCTCAGATTTAAGGGAATACTAGGCTCAACAGAACTATGGCTCTCAGTCAGCCTGGCTACAGTGCTGAAATAAAACCTGGGGTTGTTCTTATGGTGATGAATAATGCTCTTCTAGCATTGCAGAGGACTTTTTTGTAAATTTTGAACATTTTTCCAGGCTAAATGATCTTCCTAAATCTTTGTAAATTAGTGGAACGCCGTTTCTAACTTTCGTGTTGCCTGTTTTAAGTTGCGTGTTTGCGAACTATACCATGAAGATCACCTCTTCTGGTTTACCACCTTCTTTTTCAGAGGGGCAACACTATCGAGTATTGTACGTAGTGAGGCTGCAGAATTGTCAACAAGATAATCAACTGGTACAGGAGTAAAGTTAAGGTGGCTAAATTGTATTGAAACATGGTGAAGCACATGATGAAAGAATAATTTACTTATTTTCTTAAGCACCTGTTGTAGGGGATTTTTTTTTTTATCCATTATTGTAAATTCAACTGTTATTAGAAAGTCCCGATTTAGATGTGGTTAGTTTATCTAAAATTTGATCCAGATTTGACATTGTGAATCTGAGCGCTGTGACACCTCTGTACCAGGGGGAAAGGCAATCAGCTGTGATATTATCAGCTCCATATAACCCAGTCTGCATTGGTGTGTCTCCCCAGGGGAGAACAGCTATGCAGTGGTGATTGGTTTTTGAGGATGAAACCTGTTGTAATTTTTGTCCTAGAACTTTTCCTTTAATACTTTTTGATCTCATTTAAATTTAAAAGATGTGGTTAGCTTATCCAGATTTAAGGAGACTACACTCCTGAGACTCACAACAAATCAATAAAGGAATACATAAATGTAAGTCTACTCGACCAGCCTGCATCACTATAGTTCCAACTGGCAGAGCAAATATGAACAGAAATAAAAACCCCTGACGGGTAATAGTCCCAACAACTATTCTGTCCGATGGCATCTATTTTTAGATGGTGATCTGTGTTGTATTCCACCTGGTTTTTTTTCTAGTTTTATGAAGGTGAAGAGGTTGCAGGCTTGGCAGCCTTTCCCTGACCCTAATGCCCCACATCTTGGTCGGTGGGACAACAATCCACATTTGACTTTAACAAGTTTCAAAACAACTGCACAGAGCTTAAATACTTGGGACTCCCAAAAGGTCACTTAGAATTAATGAAGCCTTTCAGATTAAACGTCTTGAAGAATCTCAGAGGTCCAGGCACCTGAGCCTATAGGTAGTGGATGGCAGCCTAAAGCTGTCTGTTCAATGTTCAGACCCCTTGCTGTAATTTATGGATGACCCAAACATTTTGGAACACTGAACATATCGTGTTCATCTAAAACCTGAAAGATTGGTGTTTCTGTGGGTTCAGAGATTTTTATGATAATAAACAAAATCTTGCGCATTTGCACTTATGTTACTTTCTTTAATATGTGTTTTCTTGTTTTATGATTATTTTTGGTATTTTACATTTAATCTGGAACAACACAAAGTTCAGTCTAATGTTCAGGCTAATCACAGTTTAATCAGGATAACTTCATGTTCTAAAATAATGAACTTTTCAACCAACACCAAAACAAACAAACATTCTTGTCCAATAACTACAATTGTCAGACACATCAGTTCACTGGGTGAAATGCTTAATTAATAAATACTTAGTAGAGAAATGTTTGAAAATCTTGCAGCAAATTGTTGTAACATTTAACAGTGATTTTAGTGTTTGTATGTAGATTGTTGATAGGATTAATTTAGAAAATGACTGGTTATCTTTAAAGAAAACACAGTAAACCTGTAAAATCAGCTGATTCTGTTGCTTAGTTTTGTTCATAAAAACTAAAACTTAACATGATGGTTTTAAAACAATTTAAAACATAACTTCATTAAAGGAATGTGAAGCAAGACATTTTTGTTATTTACATTCATACAGACAATATACAAACACATAAACATTACTGAAAACTAAAACTTTTACAACATGGACAACAAAAGAGCTCAGTGTTGCCTCAGATAAAAAAACTGATCAAAACATCTACTTTACTTTCTTTACTTTCTTTTCTCAGAAAGTGACTCTGAATTGATCACTGATATCAGTTATTTATCCGTGATGCTAATCCTTCTCAGTTCAGCTGCCTCAGTTGGACGGAGAGTTCAAAGGTCAAAGTCAGAAAGACAAAGCTAGAAAACCTCCTCCTCTGCCTCACAGCCGTAATCTGGAAAACACAATCAATTGTCAACGAGTAATCAATCTATCGTCTCTGCATCCTTATTTCACAATTAAAATATGAACTCTGGATATATGCTTAGTGGAATGTGATCCTGGATTTTTCTAAATAAAAGCATAGACTGACCTCCTACGAGCTGCAGAGCACTGACACACTCCTCCCCCACCTCCTCTTCCTCCTCTTCCTCATCCTCAACCACAGTGGGTGTAGCAGCTGTGGGGGTGTAACTGGTGTCTGGTTTAGGGTCGGGAGTCGGTTCAGGTGCTGTTGTAGTTATGGAGTTTTCTTCCTGAGAAGGTTAAAAAAATAAACAGCTGAATACATATGTTCAAGCAATGATGTGTGGTGACTGGTTTGGTTGCTCACCAGAGAAGCAGTTTTCTTCCTTTTCTTTGGCGTGGAGGAAATCAGGCGACGGAACCTGAAACAAAAGGAAACTTGTTTAGGACCGAAAATGAACAGAAACATTAAAAACTGACTTATTATTTATACTATTTATACTACAACAGATTGTAGATTAAAGATTATACAGTTGGTGCAAAAGTTTGCATGTCAAAAAGAGAAAAGCACAGTATTTGTTTTTAATCAACATAACTTTTAATGCACATTCCGCTAGCACAAATGTTCTTTTATCAAAAAAAGTTAATTTCTAATCAATTTATCGAGGAGAACGCAAACTTGTGGACCAATATAATTTTCATTTTTTAAGTTAAATGGCTGTTTCTATAGGGTTAGCGTTCACACGCACAATCTCACAAACCCATGGTGGTGGCTGCCATGCAAGGTGCTCACCTGACCCCCGTGAGCAACTCTAGTGTCTCTTTTTTCTTGCCCAAGTAGAAGCATGCTATGTACCACAGGCCTATGAGGTAGCTGTAATTAAACCACTACTTAAAAACCCTGTCTTGACCCAGGTGTTTTAGCCAATTACAGACCAATATTTAATCTCCCCTTTATTTTTAAAATAATTGAAAAAGTAGTTGCAAAACAATTATGTGACCACCTTTATAGGAATAATCTGTATGAAGACTTTCAACCAGGAATTAGAGTTCATCATAGTACAGAAACAGCACTGGTAAAAGTCACCAACGATCTTCTCATGGCCTCAGATAATGGACTAGTCTCTATACTTGTTCTGTTAGATCTTAGTGCTGCATTTAAAACCATTGATCACAACATTTTATTACAGAGACTGGAACATGAATTTGGGATTAAAGGAACTGCACTAGGTTGGTTTAAATCTTTATCAGATAGATTCCAATTTGTTCATGTTAATGATGAATCCTCCATGCACACAAAGGTTAGCTATGGAGTGCCTAAAGGCTCTGTGATAAGACCAATACTTTTTACATTTACATTTACATTTAATCATTTAGCAGACACTTTTATCCAAAGCGACTTACAAGTGAGGTACAAACAAGCAAAAATCTAAGTCAACTTTATATATTACTTTATATATGTCTTTATATATGTCTCCTTTAGGCAACATTATTAGAAAGCGCGCCATAAATTTCCACTGCTATGATGATGATACCCAGCTATATTTATCTATGGAACCAGATGAAAATAATCAGTTAAGATAATCAGTTACTTCTAAACTGAAGTCAAGGTGTTTGGGCCCAAAAATGTCAGAAAAATGATGTCCAACCATATCGTTACTCTAGATGGAATAAGTATGGCCTCCAGTACTACTGCAAGGAACCTTGGAGTTATTTTTGACCAGGATTTGTCCTTTACCTCAAATATAAAACAAATCTCTAGAACAGCCTTCTTCCACCTACGGAACATTGCCAAAATTAGGAGCATCCTGTCTCAAATTGATGCCTAATAACTGGTCCATGCATTTGTTAGCTCTAAGTTGGACTACTGTAATTCCCTACTTTCAGGATGACCCAGTAACTCCCTAAAGAGCCTGCAATTAATCCAAAATACTGTGGCAAGAGTGCTGACTGGAACTAGCAAGAGAGATCATATTTCACCTTCACTAGCTTCTCTCCATTGGCTTCCCATTAAATCTAGAATAGAATTTAAAACCCTGCTTCTTACATATAAAGCTCTGAATGGTCAGGCTCCATTATATATATATATATAAGACCTCATAGCACCATATCATCCCAGTAGACCACTTCGATCTCAGAATGCAGGCCTACTTGTGGTTCCCAGAATTTCCAAAGGTAGAATGGCAGGTAGAGCCTTTAGCTATCAAGCTCCTCTCCTGTGGAATTAGCTCCCAGTTCAGATTCGGGAAGCAGACCTCTTTAATAAAGCATAAAGTTAGTTATAGTTATGCTGCTATAGGCTTAGACTGCTGGGGGACCCACCCCCCAATGCACTGAGCTTCTCTACTCTACTTGACCCTCTCTCCTCTCGTCTCACCCCACAATTGTCACCACTGTATGTCATTAATTCTGTGTGTTTTCTCCCGTAGTTGTCTTTGTCCTTCTCTGTCCCCCTCTTTTTGTCCCTGTCTGCAGGTGTCCAAGGCTTTGAAGCTGTGTGTTTTCCAGCATGCAGCTACTGGTCCTACCAGCCCAATGTTTTGTTGTTGCTTTTTGTTGCCCTGTTCTTTTCTCTCTTCACTTTCCACTCACCCCAACCAGTTAAGGCAGATGGCCGTCCACCCTGAGTCTGGTTCTGCTGGAGGTTTCTTCCATTAAAGGGAGTTTTTCCTCTCCACTGTTGCCTATGGTTTGCTCCAGGGGGGGAATAGTTGGGTTCTCTCTATACATCTTTATAATCTTGACTTTATTCTGTAAAGTGCCCTGAGATGACTTTGTTGTGAATTGGAGCTATATAAATAAAGTTGAATTGAATTGAATTGAAAAGTCGGGACTGGGGATTGAACCACTGACTCCGTGGTCCGTGGACCTTACCAACTGAACTACAGCCACCCATTAGCAAGTTCTGATGATGGTTTGTACTAGTTGAATGTGCATTAAATATTATGTTAATGAAAAATATACTACAAATTAACTCATTAATTTATTTACAAATTAATTTAATTTGTAAATAAACTAAAAATTACAGATTATTACAAAATTATGACTAAATGTAAATGACAGTTTAAAAACTACAGATTACAGATGGCACCTCTTGCCCATGATAGCAGCATTAGCCGCTAGGTCGTGGTTAACCTCGCTGGGCTTCCTCCGGCGACTACGTAGACGTTTGTGGGTGGTGGTGGGATCAGGGAGATCAGAGGATCTGCTGGGACTGCTGCCCCCCCCACCTTCTGACCCTTTGCTGTTCAGGTCTCTGAGGACGTCGTAGTTTATTTTACTGGAGATCTTCTTCTTCTCTAGCATCATCTCGATTGCCTCGCCTGCTGTTGATGCCTCAATCGGTTTCCACTTCTTATACTTCTTCTTGTTCTATTCATGCACAGATTAAACTTTATTTAATCAGCCATCTCTTTATAGCAAGAATAAAAAATTAAAAACCAGAAACCAACCAAAAACACAATCAACTAATTAGCAACAGAAACTTCAAATAAATAAAAATAAAACAAATCCATCAGGATCAATTAGTTATTTTTTTCTTTATTTAAAAGCACCAAGTTTATAAATAATTTTAGTTAACAGTAGGGCTGTCAGTGTTAATGTGGCAATAATATGTTACAATACATTCCTTCTAACACCACAATTTTTTTGACACTATTAATGCCAAACTGCTATGATAACTTGGGCTTGACAGTTATGCAGAGTAGGAATGCAGAGCGATTCTCAGCATTTGATTTGCATGTGAAAAGTCAACTGAGTGAGATTAGTGGATGTGAATTCACAGATGTGGTTCTTTCTCGACTCTTTGGCTAACAGACATGCACAACTTGCACCTGTAACAGCAACAGAACACATGGCCCAATGAGGATGAATTACTTAGCCTAACAACATCTGCTTATATGGCCTAATGTGCGCACAATTAAGCTTGGCAAGTAAAAACGGCCTTAGAAGTAGTACTCTAAAAATAAGCATACAAATGCAGACAAACTTTGATGTTAGCACAGTTGATATATGTTATAACCATGGTGATCCCAGCTGCTCTCTGCGTACTAAAACAATAACTTGCTGTATGCTACATAAACATTACGTTTATTATCTTTAACCGCTCATTCTGCTCAGGGCCATGGGGGGCCAGAGCCCACCCCAGCTGTCATTGGGTAAGAGGAGGGGTCCACCCTGGATATGTCTGTTAATTATTTGATGTACATTTTACAGGTATTGAGTCTATGTAACTTGCTGTTGTAAAAACGAATTATTGGATTTTCAATCACTTGTCAGTTATTAGGTAGATACATCAGATCAGTATCATTAGTACTTCGTATTTGTCCACTCCTATGTTATTAAGAATACTGACAAATGGAAAGGATCAAAGGTCAGTCTTCCTAAGTAACTGATTAGAAATCACAATTATCAGTATATAATTGTTTTCTTGTAAATAAATCTATATTTTCAACTATAGTATCAGGTTCAGGGTACCACAGTATGAGACAGTATTATGTAATACAGTTATACAGTATGAAGTATTTGTGCACACTGACCTTCTCTTTGTATGTTCCTTGCTCCTTTTCCCTTTGGATCTTCTCTTCCTTCTCTGTGGACAAATGAGACAGGGGACTGTGACAGGGACCGGGTTTTATTCATCTTGATCAATAACAAACTAATTCTCTAATCAACAATTATTCAATAAATGTCCAGGGGCACAATGTTGTTAAAATTGCAGTGAGCATCTGTTTGTCTTGGTTTAAATCATGTTTGCTGGATGTTCAGCTGTAGCATGTAGAATTTGTCCGGTGTCTCAGAATCTGTGACAGGAACCACTGAAACACTCAAAGCAGGACTTAGACTACTAGATAAATCAGTGTGCATCCCCCCTACTACTGCTTCTCCGGGTTGAGCTTGCACATGAGAAGGTGCAGAGCCATCAAAGTGAGAAAATTTTAGCAATTGTGTGACTTGTTTTGCTGGAAGAATATAAAACATGACTAAATTGAAGTTGATGTGAATGGACAGAAAGTGGACTTTTAGTTCAAAGCTGCTCTGATTGTGGATGAATTAGTTCTGAGGCATCGAGCCATTTTTTCCTACGCAAGCTGTGAAAATAAGCTGATTGGTAACTCAGCCGAAACCTGAATTGTCCTTAAACAGTCCAAGTGGTGCAAATGCTTGCCTTTTTATGAAGCCAGTCATCTAATTAGAGTGGTCTGCTCTTGTTCTCTCAGCCCCTAAGACAACTGGCTCTGACACAATAAGCCAGATAAGAGCTATCAGTCTTTAATCCTTAAAGTGTCATGCAGACATGACACTTGGGCCCTCAATTGGTTTCTATCTTGTGAAAAATGTAGTGCTTCTGCATTTACTTATACATGGTGTAGCGCTAACACTGGGAAACAATTGGGCAGGGAAGGTTTCCCTAAAAAATAAATTTGTCTGATGCATTATTGTTTGCTGATGTTCCTAAGAAAATATAATCACCTTTAGGTAACAGTGAAAAGCCTGTGTTTGCAAATAGGGTGCCTTCTACTGCAGAGACTGGAGTTTGTCTATGAGCAACCCATCTCTGTCTATCATCAGCCAATTCTCACAAAACAAGTCCCTGTGTGTCCAGCATTGACAATGACTGGGCCTCTTGTCTTTATCTGTGCAATACCAACTATGATCAGAAACATTTTGAATCCTGTAGCTGCTCCTCTCTCCTCTGCACCTACCCAGTTGGAGAAGAATTACCTGCTCAAGTGTTGTTTCTGGAATATTAAGGACATGGCCTTAACCTCCTGTTTTGACAAAGCTGTGACTCTCACAGACACAAAGATCAAATTACAGTACATTGTGAGGCCTGACCGTTCATCTTTTTCAACATGGAAAGTGAGCAAACAGGTGAAGGTGATGGTGTAGAAACACAGGTGTGCACTGATTCTGCCAGTCCTGACATTGGTGATGATGATGTAAATGATACTAACCTTTCTGCTCCTGCAGGTACTCTGCGTTCTGTTTCAGCCACAGCTCTGTCTTCACTTGGACCTCCTTATCGTTGAGGATATACTGCAGCAGAAATCCACAGTCAAAAAGTAGTCAACACTTCCTGTACACAAACCTTTCACAGTAAAAGCCTTTATCTGTGAAGTGCAGCAGCCTATTTTTTTCCAGATACAAATAATGAAAGAGCAAATGAAGGCCATTGTCACCAATGTAAATTTCCTGCAGGAACTAAAATGGTTTAAAAGATTCTACACATTTATGGCCCTTGTTACAAGTTGTCTTTTTTTTTAAATTATTTTCAGTGCACACTTTGTTCAAAACTGTTAAATAAATGAAATAAATTACTTCTAAAGAAAATTTGTCAAAAGGCCCCCTGACAAGTAAAGCTAATTAGATTTAGCTGTTTTTCTCCATCTTGATTGGGCGCTGTATGTAATAAAAACAGCAAGTGAGTTATAAACTGACCTTATCAATCTCCCGATCGTCAATTCCATCCAGATCCAAGTCTCCGTTCTCCAACTCATCATCTAGAGAAACACCAGGAAAAACAGTACACCACCTGCCTCTGATGACATAATGATAATGTAATACAGGTGTTTCTTACCATCAGGTTTCCCAGCACTCTCTGACTTGCTGAAAGTCTGGAACGTCTGCTGAAGGCCCAGGCTGGCCACAGCAGGTAGCTTCCCCAGGATGGAGGCCAGAGGTGCTACCTGCCTGTGGGGCCCCATCTCATGGTGCTCTCTCCCTGCCTCCATATTGCTCTGGGCTGTGGTTTTGGTCCGCCCCTCCTCCTCCTGAATAACCTGACACAGGAAGTTCTGGGTCAGGTGTTGGGTGGCAGCTTGAAACTCGTCTTCAACCTCTGATTCCTCGAGTTCAGAGGTCGAGGACAAAACCTCCACATCCTCCGGGTCTAAGAACAACAAATATAGAAGTGTTGAGTATTTGGTTTCTGTGGAGGTAGTCAGACTCAGCAAACTCTAAAAAAGTACAGACCTATTTCTTTGGCATAGGCAGCGTAGATACCTCTCAGTTTGGGTCGAGTCTTTTGCAGCTCTGTCTCAATTTCGTCTTTGAAGCAGCTGATCTCCCCTGGACCAGAAAAGGCAACTGGCTTATTAAAGTGTTTGAAATTACTTAACACCATGATCTACTTGCGTCCAAAACAGGTCCCCTAGTGCCTTTTATATAGTCCTAAAGAAATCCACTAAGGTCCTTTATAGCAGCATTATTAACTGACCTTCAACTTCATCGAGCTTCCTGGTCAACTCCTGTTCTAGCTGTAGAAGAAGAGAACAGTTAATGGATAAACTTGTATCTACCTGCCAACCAGAGACACTGGGATATACCTGCTGCATCTTGGCCTTGTGTTGTGAAGCAGTAAATGAAGGGGGATCGCATTCCTGTTCCAGATCTACTCTCATGAACTCATCAATAGTCAGCTGACTAGTGGGGGTGTCCTCGAACTCTGTTAGCCTGCAGGGAGGGAGGATCTGTTATCTACTGTGATCTAGTGAGATCATATGGGCAGTGTGATCAACTGCAATTTAACGAAAACTTATTGTATGAATCACATAACAGGTGACCTGCTGTGTAATCTATGATCTACTGTTGTCTACTGTGATTTAGTGTTTACTGTGATCATAATAGCACCATGATCCACTGCAATCACCACCAATCTTCTGTGATCTGTGGTGATCTACTCACCTCTTCCTTAGAGTGTTCTGACAGACTTTGACCACGCTCACCACCTCCTTTACTGTACGACGAAACTTGTGCATCCGAGCTGCAACCAGCAGGGCTAAGGTAGAGACAAACTGTTGATTTGATGTGTAAAATGCTGTTGTTTTATTGTTGCTGGGGGGATGGCAGCTATGTTGTACCTGCTCCACAGAGGCCAGAGGGGCGGCGCCCTGTGTGCATCCAGTCCCTCTTCATCCTCTGAACCAGACGAAGAGCCGTCATGGTGACCTCATGAGTCTGTATCCCGAAGTCTAACATGTGGGCGAACCGAGGGATGTAGAGACAGGGGTCTGAGGAGTTGAGGGGGAGGACAAAAAGAGGATAGGAGAGAGGTACATAAATTTTATTTGAAGATAAAACTTCTAACCTCTGTGAATATTACCTTTGTATTGAATTAAATAGATTTCACATATTGTTATTAGCATGCTCCCCTGCAAAGTACGTGCCCAGGAACCACAGGGTCAGTGGTTCAATCCCTAACTCCTCCCTGCCACATCTTAAAGTCTTTAGAAAAAACACTGCACCTCAGTATTTGTAGAACTAATTCCTACAGCACCACAGAAATGAAAGGCAAAACATATATTTAAAGAAATTTACATTTCACACTAAGGCATACAAAACTTAAAGCAAAAAACATACCCATATTTAAAAGAAAATGTTATATAATGAATTTATAACTGCAATAATAAAACAAATCTTCAAAATACGTAATTTTTTCCCAGCGCTCTTTTGCCATCTTGTGGCGCAGCTCGGTGAAGACGGATATACCAGGACGATCTAAAATGGCGTTCGGAGTAAAGACCAGGAGCTGGTGTCCATGTCAGTACAATTTTAATGATAACGGTAGAACTGGGCGGAGGGAGTCTGACAGGTAACAGCAAACACACACTGATATCCTCCGTCTGTTTGTCTGTGTGATTTACAGCCAAATGTCTCTGCTCACTGAATCAAAACATGTCGCTCTGACCGCGCCTGTTCACCTCGTGTCTTAACGGGACCGCACTGAACGGTACCGAACAGGACACCGACGTCATTGTAATATTACCGGACTGCAACATAGACGCAATTGGGAAAGATATTATCTCTCAGAGCAAAAAGTCCAGATATTACAGGTTATTGACGCGATGTGTCGAACCGGGCTCTGCTGGTCCTGCCGTTAGAACCTGAAACGGGTCTGAGACATACTGGAGCTCACGGTAAAGCTGGATCCAGTAACATCACGTCTAACCCTGAACTTTAACACTAACACTCAAAGGTAGAAATTAACTAAAGTATATTTGGGTATTTTGTTACTTGATACTTGTACTCCGTTACATTTACCATCTGCAGTTACTTTACAGATTACTGTAATGACTTAAATACTGTGTAAAATATGTAAATATTTTTCTCCAGTACGCAGGACACTTGTAACATATAACAATAGAGCTGTTTGACTGTGTACTGAGCACTTTTACTGTTATGTACTCCTAGAAAAGGAGTCATTTTCGGTTTTCCTTTAAAGATCAGAGTCCTTCCTCCACCAAGACTAAAAACATAACCACTACCAAACATGAATGTGAATACAAAAATTTGAATATTTTATTATGTTCTCCTAATTTAAAAGGCTATGTTTTGTAATATTTTGCAGTGGTGATATTGCAATGGTTTTTGCCCAGTATTGTGATAATTTGTTTATATAGCAATTCTAAAGGTTTTGGTGTGGTTATGTTTGCCTGTGACCAAGTTGTTTAACAGTAATTGATATTTGACATAATCATTGCCTATACTTTGGCTAAATGTGACCTTATGTAATGGAAATTTGAGATGTTGAATTTAACTCTATTGCAGACTCTTCTCGTTTAGTGCCTCTGTACTTAACACTTCAAGTACAAGAACCAGTTACTTTACTAACAATAAACTGACTGACGTAACGCTAATTACCTAAGCAACACCTTAAGACCACATGAGTCACTTTCAGATTCTTAATAATACCAAAAACTTAACTGTATACTATGTAGTACACTGCGCTAATGAAGTCCTGTGATTACTGAGGAGTTTTTTTAGCTGTTAACAAACAGAACAGAAAACAATCAAATGTGCTGATAAACTAGCTTCATGACATCTGCTGCTTTATTTCTAAACCTTCACCTTCAGACTGTATCACAGATTAAAATAATTTCTCTGTGGACAATCATGTACACCTAAATATAATTTGCTGCTTTGCTAAACAACAAGCCCTGGGTCACAAAGGAGCTCAAAGCCTTCCTGAATGAGAAAAAGTTTTAATTCAGGCGAAAGAAAGGCATCAAAGGGGGTCAAGAGACTGCTGACTGGCAGGATCAAAGAGGGAAGGGAGGCATACATGAGGGAACAAGAACAGAGACTACAGCTAAATCACCAGGGAGTTGTAGAGGTGCATTAGGAGCATCAAGGTTAAGTTTGCATCCCCTTACATTGAAATGGAATTTAGGGGGATACAAACGTAACCATCACCTAACACAATAGTAAGGCACATTCAGATAATACAAATGTTGTCAGAACAAAAATGGTCTGTGTATAAAAACGTTATTTTCAATGGTGCAAAAGATCTTCCGCGATAAATTAGTAAAAGTGAACTTTAATTGTTTCTAAAGAATTAACAGTGTTGGCTGAATCGGCATGCAAAAATTTGGTGTGCTCCAACACATCTTTAAATTGGACCTGGACCTGAAGAGGGTGGTTGTGATTGGCTCCTGTACTGCAGGTGGCATGCTCTAGTATCCCCAACAACTACAGGCCAGTGGCATTGACATCTCAGATTATGAAGACTTGGATTATGAAGAGACTGGACTAAAACTGCACAATCTTGTTTTCCTGTCATGTTAACTATTATTTGTTTTATCATTTAGCCTCACAATTAACTTTGACCATTATCCTTATTTATGTCATCATCAGTGTTCATTCATTGAAATACAAAAAAAACAGCTGTTTCTTGTAACCTTCATTTTACTTATCTTAGATTTTCTTTGATGTCATTGATCACATCTAACTCTTAATAAAAAGTGCAATGTTTGTTTGCTTTTGTGTTGGCTTGGTTGTGGGTGTTTCCTTGCCTTTCTTTGTAATTTTAGTTAGTTAGTTATATTACAATTAGTCCTTTAGCTGATGCTTTTATCCAGTGTGAACAACTTCTTTAGAGCAGAGAGCAGCTGTAACAGGGTAAAGCAATTATCCTTGTTGATGAATAAAGTAGTTTGAATCGTTAATAAATCTCGATTTAGCAAAAAGTCAGTTAAACAGTTTTAGAATCTGGATCATAATCTTCTTTGTCTCTTGACAGGACACTGTCATGCTGTGACGCCTTGCTCAGTCTGTGACCAAAATGGAGGCTGAACTCTTCTCCACCAGCCTCCCCCACTGTGACCAGGTGGAGGTAGTGGAGGTGAAGAAGAGTTTTACCCAACTGAGCCGACTGGAGCCAAGGGAGGAAACCGGAGACAAACGAGACCCCGGTCTGCTGGACTCAGCTGAGGAGCAACAGGAAGAGGGGGATGACTGGCAAGCTGAGCACCCCACCCTGAGAGAAAGGTGAGGTAGGATAGAACACGGCTCATAAATAGTGGAACAAATGGCTGACACCAGTTCCATAGTCAGATGTGGCCTTTCCCTCATGACACCATGAATAGTGAAGCAGATGCAAGAGACTTCACCACAAGGTGCAAGCCACTGGTAACACTCAAGAACAGAAAGGCAGTATTAGAGTTTGCTAGAAAAAAAAAAGCCTGTCATGTTCTGGAATAAGATTCTGATTAAACCTAGATTAACTCTTACCAGAATGATGAGATGAGAAAAGTATGGAGAAGGAAAGGAACACCTCATAATCCAAAGTATCACCGCATCGGTCACACAGTATGCAGGGTTATTGCATGAGCATGTATGGCTGCCAATGGCACCAGTGTTTATTTATGACCTGACTGCTTATTAAAGTAGTAGAATGAATTCTGACATGTACATGTGTAGACTATACTCAGATTCTGTCAAATGCTGCAAAACTATACAGTTAAACTACCCAAAAGTTCCCCAAGGTAAAGAAATGATATTCCTCACTAGCCTAGCCAGTCACCTGATCTCAACCAAATAGAGCAGCTTTTCACGTAATTAAGACAAGACTAAGGCAGAAAGACCCACAAACAGCTGAAAACAGCTGCATTGAAGGGCCTGGCATAGCATCTTGAGGGTGGAAACATAGCATTTGGTCATGTAGACTGTAGTCTAGAACACGTGGGTGTAGACTATATTCTAATTGTTCTAATATTCATGAACCTAACTGTACATGTCAAAAATCTTATTGACAACAACATGCTACTGTGTTTCTGCAGGAATGCTCTGATGTTCAACAATGAGCACATGGCTGATGTTCATTTCATTGTTGGTCCTCCAGGAGAAACTCAGAGAGTCCCTGCTCACAAGGTACAGAACTGGGTCTACATCACAGCTGAATCCAGGTGGACTCAGTTTGACTGACCTGTGTAGTTTGTTCTGGCAGTTATCTGCTTAAGAAGACGTGCCTCATATAATTTTACTTTGGTTGTGAGCAGAGCTCAGTGCGTAATTTCTGAGGATTCCTCTAAGGTTCTCATTAATTCCTTTTCTTTATGTTGAAGTATGTCCTGGCAGTGGGCAGCTCTGTGTTTGGAGCCATGTTTTATGGAGATCTGGCTGAGGGACAGTCTGAGATCCACATCCCTGACGTGGAGCCGGCAGCATTTCTTGTCCTGTTAAAGTGAGTCCATTCTGGACAGAGTTTATAAGATTATTAGATTAGTGCTTGAGCATAGTCATTTTAGACTTTAATGTCCCCAAGATCTGTTGTGATTATTGTTTGCTATATTGCATTATAGCAGTTCTCTCTCCAGGTACAGTAATTCAACAACCAGCCCCAAGAGTAGTCACTATCTCCAAGATGCCCTTCACTAGACGACACTCATGTTTTCCAGGCCCAGGGGTCTTTGGAGTAGTTTATAGGGATTCTCGAGGGGAAAAAACAACTTTGTGGATGTTTAGGAGGAACGTGAAGCTCTGTTGATATTTATTTATACTATTATTTACATTATATTGTGATACCAGCTAGGGTTGTTTTTCAAGAGCGCGTCTCCCTTCTTCACTGGAGGTAAAACAGCATTTACAATATGATTCAGACTGAAGCAAAGAAGTGATAAATTGTATTCAACCTATAGTAATAAAGAAAATAGTTAATCTGGCTGCGTGCAAATTACAAATACAGGAGAACAGCAAAAACAACAGTTTTTTGATATGCTCCATCAGGTTGATGACACTGATCCTGATCCTGACCTTGTTGTGTGATCTGTCTTAGGTACATGTATAGTGATGAGATTGAGCTGGAGGCTGACACAGTGCTTGCCACACTCTATGCTGCTAAGAAGTACATTGTCCCTGCTCTGGCCAAAGCCTGCGTTAGCTTCCTGGAGACAAGCCTGGAAGCAAAGAATGCCTGTGTCCTGCTGTCTCAGAGCCAGCTGTTTGAAGAGCCAGAGTTGACACAGCGCTGCTGGGAGGTTATTGATGCTCAGGCTGAGCTTGCTCTGCAATCCGAAGGCTTCTGTGAGATTGATCTGCCCACACTAGAGATAATCCTTCAGAGGGAAACCCTTAAAATCCATGAAGTTGTTGTCTTTCAGGCAATGCTGAGTTGGGCGGCGGCTGAATGTCGCCGGCAGGGCCTGGCAGTAACCCCCAGGAACCAGCGGGTGGTACTAGGTAAGGCTCTGTACCTGGTCCGGATCCCCGCCATGACACTGCAGGAGTTTGCAGATAGGGTGGCTCAGTCTGGAGTCCTTACGCTTGAAGAGACCAATAATGTATTTCTATGGTTCACTGCCACCAACAAACCCAGATTGGAGTTCTCTCTGGTCAAGCGGGCTGGACTAGCACCACAGAGGTGCCACCGCTTCCAGTCCTCTGCCTACCGCAGCAACCAATGGCGGTACAGGGGGCGTTGTGACAGCATTCAGTTTGCAGTGGATCGCAGGATCTTCATGGCTGGGCTGGGTCTATATGGGTCTAGTGGAGGGAAGGCCGAGTACACTGTAAAGATTGAACTTAAGAGGCAAGGCACAATCCTGGCTCAGAACCTCACAAAGTTCCTGTCAGATGGATCAAGCAGCACCTTCCCTGTTTGGTTTGAACACCCAGTCCAGGTGGAACAGGATATGTTCTACACGGTCAGTGCAGTCCTGGATGGAAATGAACTTAGTTATTTTGGTCAGGAAGGGATGACTGAGGTTCAGTGTGGGAAAGTGACCTTCCAGTTCCAGTGTTCATCAGACAGTACCAACGGAACTGGTGTGCAGGGGGGACAGATCCCAGAGCTGGTATTCTACTGCTGAAGGACTTAATTAATTAGACACTAGTCAAGTTTTTTATTAAATCAGTAGTGAGGACACCGGATTGTGATAGACTGTCACTGAAATGGAGGCTGATTAGTTGTCTCGTGTGAAATTAAACTGAAAATTAAAGTTACAGAAACTAAAATTTGCTGTTTCTTTGAGGTGAGGTTTATAAAGTAAATATTTGTTAAACTTTCCTGTAGTTGTCACCAGATGTAAGTAAAGAGCCTTTAAAGTATGACAAAGGGGTTGATGAAGAATGTAGTTATGTAAGAGACAGCTCCTATAGGAGGACTGATAAGTCCAAACCAAAACACAGAAATCTTTAGTTATGCCTTCAGTGATTGTCACCCTCTAGTTATGAGTTTGGTCTGTATACAGACTAAAATTTACTGAGTATTGACATGGTCATGGTTCTGCTCATTAGGACTGTGAAATTAATAGAAATTTTGATTTCAATTATAATTATGGCTTACAACAATTATGAAAACAAAGTAATTGAGGTAAAATTATCATTGTGCCTCTTTTCATTTTGCGAAGATGCTTTTGTCTTTTCTTGTGTTGTGTTTTCTTTAAAGCAGTTGGCTTTCACCACTTATTAAAGCCCTTTTCACAGACCCCCGTAGTACAATATTTGTATTATGTGCGTGAGCTTGTACAACCAGTATGTTGCTGTGTCCCAAATGGATGTAAAGCGAGTGAGTGGTAGTTGACGGCGTTTCGACTGTCGTGATAGAAAACTTTTTTTTTTAAGATGCACGGCTCCAATGTGCTGTAAATAAAACACTGCTTCTACAGCAAGTTTTCTATCATGTTGTTTCTCGCTTCTCACTTGTGTAATCTCCTGCTGTGTGTTGAATGTGTGAAACGCACCTCCGGACAATGTTCTGGGTTAATTTCTCCAGACATTATACAGAGTGAGTACAGTGTGTAAGGCTTATAAGCTCAAACTCTTTCTGTCAGGCTGCTGTATGTTTATTTCTACACAACATGGTTTACTTGCAAGCAAAACCTGTTAGCATTGAGTCACAGTCAGGCAGAAGAAGAATTAAAAGAGCAACCTGATAAGAATTACAACATGTATTTTGTTGCTCAGTGGTCAATGGCAGATTTAAGTCCTAGTTCCGACCTAGAGAGGCTTGTTTCCTTACAGCCAAGGGTATCGTGTTATTTTCTCAAAATAAAATTAAGGGTCACAGCATGACCATCTTAGCAGAAATGAGTAGGTATTTCTCATATTAGTCAGGTTAGAGTAGAGTATCAGACAAACATTACTGTAAGCATTTGGTGCTGAGGCTCAAGAGTAGAGGCAAAAGTCCTGTGAAGTCGGAGGCAACACAATACACTTGCGTGTGGTGGTTTATCTTCCTCCAAAATCCGACAAGAACTTAAGGAGTTTTTGAACTTTTTGGGTTTTATTTTGCCAAAATTTGATTAACTTGCAATTCTTGGTGATTTTAAAATTTATATCTTCAAAACTCATTAAATATTACTGACTCTTGTCATGTGACTCAGTGCATGGCCCTACACATAAACAAGGATACACATTGGACCTTGTGATCTCCTACGGCCTGCCTGTTTCTATTACTTAAATATGAGACTTAAGGTTGTTGTTTCCTTCCCTGTTTTTAGTTTCACCATTCCCTCAGTGGTAAATAAACCTCCTGTCCCTCCAAGTTGTATGCGTTTGATCACCCCTTTGTCAGGAGGGTTTTCTAGCCACTTAAAAAACAATGCTTTAAAAACCTGGTGGTCATTTTGGTCATAAACCTCAGGTGCTATTCAGTGTGCCATGCACTACTTCTTACCGTGAGGCACCTATACATGTGATTTTTGTGGGGGTAATGTTTTTAGAATTTTGAGGAAAATAATTTGATCAATTTTGGAATAAGGCTATAACATAACAAAATGTGGAAAAAGTTAAACGCTGTTAATACTTTGTAGATACACTGTAGAAGTTTGAATATTTTGTTCACTATTTCATTGACAAGATCACAGCATCAGGCTCTGTTCTACTGCTATTTCCTCTGATTCAGCTGTTGTTCCTGTGTTGTCAGCTTTGATCAATTTGGGCCTGTATCTTTGCCTGTATTATCATTTAATGCCAACAAGACATTATAAGGATGTTTTTGAGACTGTGAGGCCTAGTTTTGTAGCTCTCATTAACTCCCAACTAAGTGCAGGGTCAGTCTCAGTGGCATTTAAACAAGCTGTTGTCCAGCTTCTTTTTAAGAATTCAAATCTAGACCCATCAGTGTTTTCTAATTTTACACTGGTGTCTAAATGGTAATTTACCTGTAAAGACAATGAGTGGCAGGTCACTGTAGCCATTGTCTGACTTTCTGTGGGATGTGAGAACATGGCTGACTTTTAACTTTTTACATTTTAATGAAAACAAACCCTTGACTAATGCAATGCATTGTATTCTGGTGTTAATCATTCATCCCTCTCTTGTCTAATGGGGTTCAGAATGGTAAATGGTCTGCACTTATATAGCGCTTTTCTACCTATTGGCTTGAGTGCCAATAGGTAGAAGTGCTTTACACTGCTTCTTATTCACCCATTCGCACTCACAATCACACACACACTCATACACCAATGGGGGAGCTGCTATGTAGCTGGCCAACACTCACCGGGAGCAAGTAAGTTGGGGTTCAGTGTCTTGCTCAAGGACACTTCGACATGTGACCAGGGTAGCCGCGGATTGAACTGTGAGAATGCTGCTGCTTGTTTCTTTAAAAATACAAGAAAATTAGACCACTCAACCATTCTGGCTGTTCTTTTCTGGCTTCCAATTTGCTTTCAAATTCAAAGTTATTCAATTTTGGAGTTGCTGATTTTGTTTTTTAAGGCTTTAAATGTACTGGTACCACCCCATACCATTAAATTACTCTATTGGCACAAACCATCAAGATCGCCAAGATCACAAACTCAGTTTCTTGTAGAGGTGCCAAGGGATAGGTACAAATGCTAGGGTGATGGCGCTAGAGTGTTGGAGCATACTTATTTTAAATAATTCTGCAAAACAATTTTGTAGACTGTAACTTAATTTTGTTTAGATTAAGATGGAAATGCAATTCTTTGGTAAAACTTAATTTTTCTTAAATCTACTCCTGAGCCTCGGGGTAAAAGTCTTAAGTCTCTCATAGCATCTCTACCACTGTGCCGCAGGGTTCAGTTCTTGGTTCTCTTCTTCTTTTTGTCTATACTACATCCCTGGGTTCTATCATCCACTCACATGGCCTTTCCTATCACTGCTATTCTGATGACACACAGCTCTTCCTGTCCTTTCCACCGGACGACTCCACTTTGTCATCACGAATTTCCGCCTGTCTCTCAGACATCTCTGCCTAGATGAGACAGAGACATCTTCAGCTCAACCTCTCCAAGACCGAAGTCCTTTTCTTCCCAGCCAGACCTTCAACGCAACACATCATCAACATTGGATCTACAGAGATTATCCCCACTAAGTCGACCAGAAATCTGGGGGTCATCATCGACGACAAACTGAGCTCCTCAGTCTCTAGGGTATGCAGATGTGCCCTCTACAACATCAGGAAGAGCAGACCCTACCTCACGGAATATACAACCCAACTCATTGTACAGGCGCTGGTCATATCTCGTCTTGATTACAGCAACGTTTTGTTAATGGGGTTACTGGTATTTACAATCAAACCCTTCCAGATGATTAAAGTTTAAAAGAGATCCACAGGTAAAAAGACATTTTTTGAAAGCTTAATACATGCAAGATATTTCCAAAGTCACAGAAAGATTACAAATAACTAATCCTGTAAGTCTCACTGGGGGCCTCTAGGATGTTACTCTTCTAACTGGCTGTTTATGCCGATGGCGTATACAACACAAGATTCCTTCCAATTAAGATTATATTAGTTATGGAAGACAATGTATGTCAAAGATCAATGGCTTTCGACTTGTCCCTTCAGGGGTCGCCATAGGAGAAATGTGTTCTGCATGTTGATTTGGCATATTTTTACGCCGAATGCCCTTCCTGAACCATCTTCCCAATTTATCTGGGGGTCGGGACCGGCACTAGGGTGGCCCTCTGTCTCATACCTGAGAGAATGGGGTTAGAAGCCGTGGCCTTCTGCATCCCAACCCAATGTTTTACAACTGATCCACCAAGCCCCCTATGGAAGACAATGGTTGTAATGTATTTTCATTAATACTACTTATCAAAAAACTGAATTATAATAAAATAGTAATAAGAATTATAAGAACACATTTCTATTTAAAGCTTTGTTTTAGATTTATGAGGATTTATGAACTTTCAATGGTAGTCTGATACAACTGATTCCAACTTAAAAACCCCATCAAAATAATCAACTTTCACTTATGCTTGGTTTCAAAATCATGTTGCCAGACCTAATGTCACTGCTCTGCATTGTAAACATTACATGCATCCAGTTTCATGTCTGTGCATCTGTCTCTCTCTCTCTCTCACACACACACACCCACACACACCTGCAGAGTGGGGGCCATGGAGGACCACACAAGAAATGTGCACTTTATTTGTATTCATATAAACTCTTTTGTGCAGGGTTTTGTGGAGGTGTGACCATGTTTTTTTGTGTTTTACAACATAAATCAGAAACTAACGTTTTATTATTCGATTATTCTCGCTAACGCCGCTAACTCTTTTTTATTATGTCACTCTACTGCTGCTCTCACTGTCAGCGAGCAGCGAGAGAAAGGCCAAACAAATGGACAGACAGCAATGGACAAATCATACGGGCTTTACCAAGTTAGCAACATCCGTCTCCGGAGGATTGCTGTTTCTCATTCTTTTTGTAAAAAACGGAGTGGAGTGGATGTAGGACAGGAACTGAAATTTGGGCAGAACATCAACAAGATCAGCTCTCAGCTCACAGAAGACATATTGGTCATAAATGTAACATCACTTGTTTTAAAAATAAGTTTTTGCCTTTAGGCATAGTGGGAAGTCTCGTTAGCCTGGCAAACTATTATAGGGGAAATACTGGTTTCAGTCTGACAGTATTTTTAATTTTGAGTAAATGTACCATTAAAACTAATTGTGAGGAAGAGAAATTCTCACCTATAGCAGGAGCATTGATGCAGAGCTCACGAGCCAACAGCAGAAACATCTTCCCCAGGATGTAAACATTTACCTGCAGACAGTAGCAGGGAATTCACACAATATATTTGCTTCTGCTGAAGTAGTTCTGGGGGTGTAGTTTGCTAAGCACATTGACTGAGGGTCTGCTGAGACTCTTGGATTTCATACCTGCAGCAGGTCACTCAGATCCAACAACATGTCTGAAACACAGTTTAGGGAATAAAGGAGAGTCTCTGGAGGTAAAAGGTAACACTAAAACCAGCTTAAAAAAAAATTAAACCACATGCAGAGGATCAGAGGCATTGCTAGGATACGTGGCGTCCCTTCGGTACGGCAAACCAAGTAGAGACATGCTGCTATGATGTGCTCCATCTTCCGTCCTCGGGTCAGGTGTTTACTGACAACCATCCTGAAGAAGTTGAAGGCTGTATCCAAACAGTGCTGGTTCATTTGCAACTGACTGCCCAGCTGCTGGATCTGACGCTTTCCTAGAGAAACAGGTAACACAGAGGCACACCTGTTGGATT
Organism: Channa argus; assembly: GCF_033026475.1. Classification (NCBI taxonomy): domain Eukaryota; kingdom Metazoa; phylum Chordata; class Actinopteri; order Anabantiformes; family Channidae; genus Channa; species Channa argus. The sequence goes on along the minus strand of NC_090213.1, from coordinate 84,166 downwards.
CACCTAAACATGTCTGGTTAACTTTCTTCAAATGTGGTATGATGAAACAATGCTGACTACTAATGGTTTCCCAATACCTATACCAGCTTTGGGTATTGAGTCTGATACTGGCCATGTGTCCATCTCAGATACATCACCCAAAACCACACTACCCTCATAGTGGTGGCAGTGAAACTGTCTGTGGTTTTGAGCCATTTTAAGATAGGTAACAGTGACAAAAGTAAAGCAGTGTGCAAGTTATAAGATCCAGCCATTCAGAGTATTTTAAACATGTTAAATATTACCACTGAAAACAGCAACCAATGGAGAGTTGGACACTTTGTTTTACAGTTCTTTTAACTCTACATTCCTTTGTAGATTCTATAGTCCATGCTGTCCGACCATGTCCAATATCTCACCTCAAATCAATACTTTATTAATCCTTTTTTTTTTTTTTTTGGTTCTTCTCTGTTTTTAAAATGGTGGTCAGCACTTGGCCAAAGAACAAGAATTGTGGGGATTGTTGTATTTGTGGGGTTGTTTACCTCCTTCTCCTTCTAGACTAGTAAAGACTAGAAATCTGTGACAGTTGTTGGAAACAGTGTTAAGGGTGAACTGTCTGGTCTCTAAAGGTCTTCAAGTGTGTCTCTACTACTATTTGGACCAACGATGTCTGCCAGTGTCTTTCATCAGCTTAACTACAGTGGACTGTTCAGGATATTACTGTCAAGCAAGCCATAGTAGAAGCAAAACAGTTTAGTACTCGTGTTGTTACTTGGTACCAAAGAGTACTCAAATGTATGTACTTTTACTTGCACTCAGTCTGTGAAAACTAATATTGGGACATCCCTACTGACTCTTTATCCAAATGCCAAAAACCATTCCTGAGGATCTAATCTTTAAGGATAATGAAGATACTCACCACTCTGCAAGGTCTGGGCTCTGGACTCTTTACCTACACTGCTGTGGAAACCAGAACCAAGAAGAGGAGCCTTAACTGGACCTGAAAGAGACCAGGGCAGGTGGAGTCAGTCAGTGTTAAACTGAGAACAGTAGAGGTTAAGCTGGGAGCTCTCTGACTGGAACCAGTAAGATTTGCTATAATGAGGCTGCTGACAAACCAAAACAAAATAATTAAGGATTGTCTTTGATTAAAAGAAAAAACTAATTTTTTAAAGAATGATTTGTGCAGATGATGTGCAGAAACATTAAGGTCAAAAGAGACAGAGAGGTACAACACCATATTATCACTACATAGCTAATTTCCATCTGTAGTCCCTAAACAAACAACCATAACAGATTAGGAAAACAATTAAACATATATTACAAATAAACCTACTCCAGACTTTACCCTATAACATTACACATTTTACCCACCCTTTACACAGATCCTACACTCCCCTGCAGATCATATGTACACACAAAACATTTAACATCATATTGTGCAAAGATCTAGGTCAAGAAGAAAACATCAAACCAAAGTCATATCAGAAAAGTGTTTACATTTCATGAGATGCAAGTGCAAGATTTTTAGAAGGTGCGGAAGAGTTCTGTTTTCAGCAGTTTTTTGAATATTGGGAGTTAGTTTACTGAGCGTGCAGAGTTTGTTTGCTCGTTCCATCATCATGGGATCATTGCGTGGGATCAAATTCTCTAGATAAAATTACATAGTGTGGGTTTTGAGGTCTGTGGAGAGAACGACATGCTTTCACATCAGACTCTCCAATAACACCAGCAAAAGTTGCTAAATTTGTCACTAGTTGCTTTTTTGAAAATTAGTTGCTAGAGGGATCTGAATACTCACTAAATTTAGTTACAAAGGGTTAGGGTTAGGGTTAGGGTGAGGGTTAGTTACTAAGTTGGCCACACTGATCACCACTGGCTTCTCAAGATTGACAGCAGCAAACTGTTTCATTGACAACTAATTTTCAAGGAATGGGACACTTAGGAATTTGATACACATGTAAGTATGTTTGCCGAGTGACCCCTGAAATTTGACTAATCAAGTTTTAGAATTTATGTATCCTTTAGGGTGGGTGGTCATCTGCCTTGACCGATTGGGGTGTCTGAAAAGTAGAGAGCAACAAAAAGCAACAACAAAACATTGGGCAGGTTGGTAGGACCAGTAGCTGCAACCAGGGACACCTGCAGAAAGGGACAGAGAGAGGGAGAGAGGGAAAAGACAGCTACGGGAGAAAGAACTCACAAAGTTAATGTCATACAGTGGTGAAGTATAAATGTGGACTTAAAGGTAGAGAGGATGTCTGCTTCCCGAATCTGAACTGGGAGCTGGTTCCACAGGAGAGGAGCTTGATAGCTAAAGGTTCTGTCTCCCATTCTAACCTATGGGAGACAGAACCTTTCTCCTACTACAACCTACTTGTTGTTCCCAGAATTTCATAGGAAACCCATATGAAATTCTGGGAACAACAAGTACGCCTGCATTCTGAGATTGAAGCGGTCTTCTGGGATGATATGGTAGTATGAGGTCCTTTAGATATGATGGAGCTCGACCATTAAGTCCTTTGTATATAAGAAGGTGGATTTTAAACAAGATAACTATCTTGTATTTGCCTATAGCCTGTCTCAGACAAAGCTGCAGGGAGGGTGGTGTGCTTTAATTTACATACTCTGCTCTGTTTGCGGAGATGTTTTCTGACTATTTGCTACCACAATGGGGGCACAGAGCAAGAACATAGAAGTTCTAAATATGTGTTTGAACAACACGCATAGAACAAGTTCTAAATATGTGCATAGAAACAATTTGTTCGAATAAGAATATTTTTATTTATTTGTGCAGCTTCACAAAACATGTAATGATAAAACTCAGTTTTGCTACTCGTGCAGCTTCATTTATGTACAGAAATACCTCCTAAATACCACACAGCATCCTGAAAGTCCTAAAAAGCCTTTTGTTGTGGATAAAAGTTGCAAATGAGGAAAATAAATATGAACATATCAGGGACAAGTTTACAAAAACTAGAAAACCTATTTCTTATTCTGCGTTAATCTGTGAATTAATTCAACTGATAGTTCAATAATTATTAATTATCTTTTCTTTTCTCTCTCCACTTTTCACTAACCCCAAACGGTTAAGGCAGATGGCCACCCACCCTGAGGCTGGTTCCTGCTGGAGGTTTCCTCCATTAAAGGGAGTTTTTCCTCTCCACTGTTGCCTGGGGCTTGCTCAATGGGAAATTGTTGGGTTCTCTCTATACATTTTTATAAACTTGACTTTATTATGTTAAGTGCCTTGAGATGACTTTTTTGTGAATTGGCGCTATAAAAATAAAGTTGAATTGAATTGAAATTCAATTCAAAAATGAATTACGGATTCATAATAACAGATTATAAGTGAATTTTATTGACAGGTATGCCACATCAACACACAGCTCCACTACAAGAGAAACATATTAAAATATCTAGTTTTTCAAATAAAAATGGAACTACAGGAATGACAGTTTACAATGTTCCAATTATTACCTACATGATTTACAGACTTGTAGTTTGTCTGTTCATCCACAATTATACTTGTTTATCAAGGGCAATTTATTGCTACATCTGGTCTAAATTTATGGAAGTAAAAATGTATAGCACTACTAAATGTAGAAAAAGAAAGAAGGTTCCCTTCCATTCATGTAGGCATCATTGCTAACTTCCACCCTGCACAGACAAGAAATATGTTCCTGCTCACTCCAAACAAACCAGATCCACAAATATGGCAATGGTCTGATGTCTACTGCAGCCAACCAAGCAGATCAAAGCCGGGAGGGTACTGGGTCACCTAAGAGGTGAAACCTTGAGACAGTTAAGAACTTCATAGCCAAACTCTCAGCAGATTAGTGTTTTCTAGACATCATTTCAACAAAAATCATCCATCAACCTCACAAACCTCTGATCTATTCCAGGCTGGCACTGGTCTAATTGCCTGACCTGACAGACCTCCAAATGCCAGGACTGGTAAATGAACAGGACCTGGTCCAATCAGGCTGAAACCAGCAGGGACACCAGGAGAACCAGGTCCATCCAGGTAGGGATTAGAAGCAACAATTTACAAAGTTTTAATTCTTTTGAGAGTCTCACATTTAGATAGATAGATAGATAGATAGATAGATAGATAGATAGATAGATAGATAGATAGATAGATAGATAGATAGATAGATACTTTATTCATCTTAACTGGAAATGCACAAAAGTTATTGTTGGAAGTGGGATTTGAACCCATGCCTCCAGGGGATACTACAACCTGAACGCAGCGCCTTAGACCACTCGGCCAACCTGACATCAATTTGTGTTCAGCCACCATCAACCACATGTCATATCAGTCTGCTTGACCAGCTTGATCCTGGTCTCTCCGAAATACTCCAGTATCAGACCACAAAACTGACAGATCCCACATTCTGTCACCACAAGAAGAACCATTGGGACCCAGCAGAACATCGCAAAGATGTCAACATTTGAACACACTATTGGTTTCCACACTGATCCTGGTCAAGGTTTAGATCCATGACCAGTATCAGGTCAGAGGGTGTTGATCTGTACAGACATCATGAGAGGTACCAACAGTTGGATCTTTGTTTAGGATCCTCATCAGTTGAATTTTAACCCTAACCCTATTGCTTTTTAACAAAAACACAAAATTAGAATGACAATATTACAGAGGGTTTGTTATTTTTTTGTATCTAAGCTCAAGATGAGTCTTTAAACTACCCATGGATGTATGAACAGACAGCTCTGTGCCTGACCCCATTCAGAAATCTGATTTAGTGTTAGATGTAGGACCTGATAGAACCGAACTTCACAGGTTAGTGAGTGTGTCTCACCGTCAGCAGAAACGAACTGTCCCACAGCAGCCGAAACTCCTCCACTTCCTTCAACAAATTGGACCTCAGAGACGATGATGTTGTCCTCTAGAACAGAACCACAGCCTGTACACACTGCGCTGCCCCGAGCCTGATCCACATCTATGTCAAACCCCCCACAGGTCCTGCACACCCTGGAGCTCATGATGAGGTTTTTCTGACCTGAGATCAGACAGAATCAAAATTTGTTTTATTTAATAAGATAAAATAATATGGTCCGATACAGAGACATTGTATAACATTTCTTTTTTCTTTGTAACATTTGTAACAGAAATATGCTCCAAAAGGTGTGATGGAAGCCTCCTGTGAGAGACTCATTGGTTACATCCCAAATCTCTTATAAGAACTGTTGTTTTCCTCACTAGCATCTTATCTTTGCAAAACAGTACCTCCCACTAAAGATGCATAGAAGGATTCAAGAAGATTCGGATTCAAGAAGATTTGGGCACAGCATTAAACTGGTTTGCTTCATATTTGTCAAATAGGAAATCTTGTGTCTCCATTGACAATTACATGTCATCCCCCTCCCCCTCTGAGTACGGCGTTCCCCAAGGAATTATACTTGGCCTAATTCTTTTCTCAATCTACATGCTTCCACTGGGTAATGTTATACGCAGACATAACATTTCATTTCACTGTTATGCTGATGACACTCAGCTGTATCTCCCTATTACTCCTAAATGCATTTTTATAGATTTGCCTTTCCTGAGATGGGAGAGTCTTGTTTTAGTATAACTTGATGTATTTTACCTTGTGCTTTTCTTTCTATTTTATATTTAACCTGATTTTATTTATTTAGTTATCTTTATCTTCCTTTTTAATGTACAGCACTTTGTAGTCTGTTTGATAAGTGCTTTACAAATAAAGCTATTATTATTATTATTATTATTATTATTATTATTATTATTATAAGACATGAGGAGAGAGGAACCAAGAAAATGTGTTGTACAAGACACAAGACAGTCTTTCCTCAGTGATGTGTGTTACTGAGGCTCAGCTGGATCAGCTGTCAGTTGGACTTCAGAGTTACTGTGGTGTCTTTTGGAGATTACATTTGCTTATATACACACCGTCTAAAGCAGTTATTTTTCATTCAAATCTGTCTGTGTTTATAACAGTTTCATATCTGTAAATTAAAAACCTGTGTAAAAAGATGTGTAATGTTCTTCACTGATCAGGTACTAGATGCACATAAGCACATAGCTATAGCTCAGTGTGCACGTCGTGTGGGTGCGTGTTGTGTGTGGTAGCGAACGAGTGGAGATTAGAGAGCGAATGGAGCCGATGAGAGTGGCGATGATACTGTAAGTTGGCAGTAACACAAAGAATGTACAGTATAGGTTTTGCTGTGCAGTTACAAAAATGACAGAGCTCATTAAAACCAAGCTACTGTCTGGTTTTTGCTTGCTGCGGTAAAGGGGAACAACTTCGGCCCTGAAGCAGAAACAAGGTCTCCCATGTGTCTCTCGCCTGGAAGCTGAAGAAGAAACTGTTAACAGAAGCCTTAAATAAACCAATAATTTGCCTCCTAATCTCAAACTGTAGAGACACAACTTTACAGAGGATCACAAGCCTGTTTACCTATCAACTTACCGACAGAGCCCGCTCAGTACAAAACAATAGAGTCCCGTTTGGTGGTTAGAACCACGGACGCGTCGTCAGCTTTACTATTCCGTTAGAAACCATTTTGTTGTTCCGTAATATTAGTGTGTTTATTTGACATTTGCAAAAATAAAACTTAGATTATCGATCACTACGTTTGGTTTGTTTTCTTCCTGTGTCGCCGCGTAGTGACATATTGGAGGCAGAGCTCCCGGGAAGAGCGGGTCATTCGACGATTTTTGTTAAAGAATAACCCACAATTATTATTAAACATTAATTAATTTAATAACAGCATTTTTAATTTTTATATTATAATGTCCGTATAGTTACAATATCCAGTTAAAACTGGAGGAGACTAAACAGATTTTGTTCTAAAAACGAAACAGCCTACCCATACAGAGGCAGGTAAATGGGTCCTACCGTCGCCATGTGATGACGTGCCTTGTTTGAGCGGGTAATTTTGGTGTCAGTGTCTGAAACTGAACTAACTAACTAACTAAATAAATATTTGCACGTCAATAAATACATAGTATCTGCTTTGAGTTTAACGGTGACAGCAGTGGGGGCAGCATGTCATTAGCTTGAACATGAATTGGGATCAACTGGAGCTCAACCCGAGGATCATAGTTGCTGTGAAAAGAGGTAACAAACTAAATTTAAAAAATTTCAAATTTTGCTTCTATTACCATGAAACAAAGTGATGCTAACAATGCCTATTTAGTAGCAAGTACCATCTGCATGTACTACAGCATGGGCCACAGTATGGGCCAACCTTACCTGATCCCAAACACATGTTTTTAGCTGTAGGAGAGCTTAGCAGTCCTATTTAATGTCCTAAAAGAATCTGACCGAACGTAGACAGTGCTCTGCTAGACTCCATACAAAATGTTTTAGTTTTGTATTTCAGTGTGATTTAACGTTGTTTGTTAACAGATCAAGATTTAAAATGTTTACTTAAAGTACTTCATCATGCTTATGTGTAACATGGATTTGATATGAAGTTTAGTTGGACCATGCTCTGGTGTCAGGAAGACATCTAACAAGTTTTGAGGAAAATATACGAGTGTTATTCAATGCTAACTGGTGTTTTCTGCCCCCAAATAGCTAAGCTGAAGTCTATAAGCGAGGTTTTATGTGTTTCTGGTTCGGATCTGCAGAGGCTCACTGGTTTGTCGCACTCTGACGTTCAGCACCTGCTGACCGCCGTTTCCACCACCTGCAGACGACACCCCCCCACACCTGGTGAGACCAGAAACAATTGATAGGACATCTCAGGACAATGTTAAAGAACTTCACATATTAACCTGTGTTTCCTGCATCTTAAGTGATCCTGCTCCTACACAATCAGGAGTCCAACCTCAAGCTCAGCCTGGGCTGTCGTATACTGGACCAGCTGCTGAGAGGGGGTCTTCCTGTAGTAGGGGTAACCGAATTGTCAGGAGAGAGTGGAGCAGGAAAAACTCAGCTGGCTCTGCAGCTCTGTCTGTCTGTACAGTACCCAACACAGTATGGAGGACTGAACTCAGGTCAGTGAACACAACATCAGGAATAGAATCTTGCTCCAGATGTTGAGTCCTCGTACCTCATGTTGACAAAGGTTTACTGTGACTGACAGGCTAAACCAATTTGAAATGGTCAGACTCTTTATAGAATTTGCTCAGAGCTTTGGATCTACCTATAAGTAGTGCAATTTCTGAATAGCAGATATTTCCTCTAACATGTCTGACTGTACAAAATATAAAAAACCAAAATAAACTTCTGTAAATGCTGCAATGTCTCACCCTGCAGTGAACTATTGGAATAAATCACAGGCTAACTCAGGATCTGCCTCCAACAGAAACCACACCATTGTTCTTGTCTACCTGGTCTTGTACAGGAGCAGTTTATGTCTGCACTGAGGACTTGTTTCCAATCAGACGCCTGCAGCAGCTGATCCAGGAACAAACCAATCTGCGCACTGATGTCCCCACAGACATTATCCACAGCCTGCGTTTCAGTGACAGCATTTACATTGAGCACGCTGCAGACCTGGTGAGTTCACATCAGAGTTTAGCTGCAGGACAGGTGTGTCTCTAGTTGTCCCTCCTCACATGTCTCTTTTTCCAGGAATCTCTTCAGGTGTGTCTGTCTCGCCGGATCCCTCTCCTGCTAGCTCGTGGTCTGGTAAGGCTCCTCATTGTGGACTCGGTGGCGGCTCTGTTCAGGTCTGAGTTTCAGGCTTCTGATTGGTTGGAGAGGAACAAACAGATGCTTGCCTTCTCCTCTGCTCTGCACCACCTCAGCAGAGAGTTCACCACACCTGTCCTATGCATCAACCAGGTAACACAAACATGCCTTCTGAATCAGCCAGGTAAAACGAACCTGTTTTCTGAAGTTGTGGTTTTAGGGATGTGGGGTTCTGATCGTGGAATGGTCTTGAACTCCTGATCAACAGCACCTAGACCAGGCTAGTCAGGAATGTGGACTCGCAGGAGTCTCTTATGTGTTACAGTACCCACTGTATCAACTGTGGCAATGCAACTGGAATCTTCAATAGATTTCCATCATAAAACTGCAAAACTCGAGTTTTTATTTTCAGGTTTTTATTGTTTTGGTTTTATCTTTGTTGGAAAAATTATAAGAATTTTATTTTTTAATTTTTGTTATTTGTTAGTTTTATCGATCAGATCAGTTTAAGAATAAAAGCAATATCCAATCTATTTCTGGTGGTGATAAAATAACACTTTGAATTCACTTTACTCAATTTATTTATTTTTTTGTTTGTTTTAGTCAGAGATTAAACGTGTTTTTTTTTTCATGTAAAATCCCAAAAACTTTATTATTTTAGTTGTAACTGAAGCAGTTTTTCTACCAGCAATCATTCTTTGAAGTTATCACCATAAATCTAAAACTTATTTTTATTGGTTTATAAAGTGGGCAGCACGATGGAGCAGTGGTTCACACTGCCGCCTGATAGCTAGAAGGTCCGTGGTTCAAATCTACTGGCCAGCTGCAGCCTTTCTGTGTGGGGTTTGCATGTTCTCCTTGCCTGAATCACCTTTACATGTGACTGAGTGTAAATGGTTTGCTGGCTTTTCAAGTCTTTGTGTTGGACCTGAGATAGTCTCCAGCCCCCCGTGACCCTGAACAGAATAAGCTGTTAAGATGATAGATGGATGATTTATCCAGTGTTAATTATGTTAATTTTATTATAAAAATTATAATCATTTAGTTTCTATTAAATCTTTATGCTTTAATTTAATGATTCATCATGAGTTAAATTTAGTGCAGTTTTAGGAAGTCCTAAATTAAACAGAAAACAATGTGAAATGATGAGTAATGTATTTCTGTGTTTCAGGTCTCTGACGTTTTCAGTGGATCAGATGACACTTTAGGGTGAAAACCCCTGTTATTTTATGTTTTATTTTTTTGTCTAATCATAACTTGCTGCTTACTTGATTTTGATTAAATTAATCAAACCAGACTCATTTCACATTTAGCTGAACTTAGGTTCAGGTTAATTAATGTCTTCTCATCTTACAGCCCCCGGTCCTCAACTGTGGCTCCTGCCCTTGGCTTGGCATGGGCCAATCAGTTGATGGTTCGACTTATGTTTCTGCGTCTCCAGAGGACAGTTGCCCGTGGTGACCAGACCAGTGCCGTCCGCAGGCTGGAAGTGATGTTTGCTCCTCACCTGGCTCGAGAAGGGCAGGACGCTGGCATCTGGAGGGAGGGGGTCCAAGGTGTTCATGGATGAGCACATACAAAACTTTATCAAAACATTTGTAGATTTATATAAAAGATACGTGCGTATATAAGAGTTTGTATATAATAAACTGTGAGCTGAGTTAAAAACATTAAAGTTTATAAATATAGAAACTAAGGTCACAGTTTGACTTTTAATATTAAAAAAGTAAATGGATAGTTTCCTTTGCTGCACCAATAACAACCTTTTCCGCTTCACAAACGTTTATAAGTTGAACAAAAATTTATTTTATCACAAATTTAATAATGTGTTTACCGTTGCTGTCAGTGCGCCTGCGCGTCTCAACCGTAAAAACTCAAGTCGGGCGTCTTTTTATTTCTTTCAAAATAAAAGCGTAAGACTGACACTGAATACAAACATGATCAGTAAGGAAAATAACTTTTTATTAAATATTAAGTTTTATTATACTGTCAGGTCAGTACATTATAATTAACAATATTTTTAAAACGTATTCAATTTGATTAAAGTTTGACTCATTTTATTTTAATCTTTTCTTAAGTTTCTTAAGTTAATTTTTAAACTTCTGTTCCAGACGAAGATCATGAGATGTGGGTTTAGAAATGCTTTATTCGTTTCTAAACATTTTATCAGTGAGGGGAAAAAATTAAATATGAAATCAGTCCTTTTTATGTTTGATTTTATTTTCGACGGTACTTTCCTGTGAAAGGAGTCTACCGGAAGAGATGATTCTGTTGTTTGCAGCGGGGATCAGGTCACGAGCTTTACGGAGATGCGCAGCACATGAAGCTTCGGGAAAATAACATCATATCAGCAATCGAGGATCAGCATTAGGTCAGTAATGACGTTTGTTTGTTTGTTTATATAATCAGATCTGTCTATCAAAGATTAATCATCAATACATCACTGAGTCAGCGATCGTGCTGCAGCACAGCTGATCAATACCAGATCATTAACTTATCAGCATATAAAATCAGTTATTGAGCAGGATTTTCTTCAAATTAAACGCCTTTAAGCAACATTAAAAAGAAACTAAAAAACGAGATGATGTCATGAGATAATGTGGGCGGTGTCCCGCAGACCGGAAGTTCATCATAATGTTACTGATTATTGTAGTAACTGGTGAAAGAGCTGAAGCATGATTAGACTTGGTTCTGGATCTGGACCTGTGACGTCCTTGATTTGAAGGTGTGGAGACTTAAGTCCAGTACAGAACATACAGTCCTGTGTGGTTTAGACTCATGATACAAATGTGATCAAACATCAGCATCTGGCAAGGGAAACAAATCTCCGGTGTGTGATTTTATTCATCATTTCAAATAAAGATTGGTTCATTGGCTCCTGTTTCCTCCAGCATACGACATTGAGACCATGCCTGGCTCCATTCCCCTCTCCCTGCTCCTTCTCTTGTTCCTCCTGGGTCCAGTATCCTCTGAGACCGTCAACCCAATGGTTCAGGACCTAATCAGCAGGAATGCGGACTTTGCCACCCAGTTGTATCGCGCTGTCGCCAGCCGAACAGACGACAATGTCCTCCTGTCCCCGTTCACAATTTCTGTAGGACTCTTGGCCCTGCTGAGCGCCTCCAATGGGGCAACCCGGGACCAGCTGGTGCAGGGGCTCACCATGACCGGATTGGACCCCCAGGCCCTCCCAGGTAAGTCTCGGATGTGAGGGTAGGGGTCAGGCATCAGGCAAATTTTAGATGATGTTTTGATTTTAACTGTGAGGTTTGGGTCTCTACTGGTCTCAGATTCGTTCCAGACTTTGAGGACCATGGTCCTGCGGGGGGAGGGGACAATGACCATGCGGCAGAGTATGAACATCCTCCCTGCCACAAACTTCCAGGTGTCACCATCCTACCGGGACCTGGTTCAAAAGTTAGGGGTTAGTGTCCACAGTCTGGCGTACTCAGGGCTGCAGGAAGCTGTTGACAATATCAATCGGTTGGTCCAGGAACAGACTGAAGAGCAGATCCAGGAACTAGTGACAACACTGGACTCCCATACCCAGCTGCTGCTCACCACTGCCACGTCCTATCAGAGTACGTATTACTTCTCATCTGTTAGAAGGTATGCTTACCTGACAGAGGGTGAGACTACCTGAGTCTTCAATGAGACTAGAATCAATCCTCTGGTAATAATCAAAACCCTTCCATGATTTAGACTCCAAGGCCCTTTTAAGCCCCTAACACTAGTTTCAGGGCCTTTTGTTGCCAGTATGACAGGGAGCCCTGAGTCCTCTGGGTTCTGTTCAGGGTTTACTAGAATCTGGCCTCAGGTATTGATCAGCTGACAGGTGTGCCCCTTAAGGTCCTAGACACTGCTGATCTGATGTAACTGTAGACAAAAAGCCTCAGATGTTGAATCTAAGGTTACATTTTCAAAGATGAAACAGTTTGAAAACACTAGGGACTGAGTTAAAATAACTTAAACTACATCAAGACTAATCAGAGATGTTCAGAAAGAATCGTTTTTATATATTACAGATTTTAAGGATGTGAAGTGATGACATATTTTTAGAAATATTTAACATGAAACAATTGTTGTCAACCCACTTTGTTGTGTCCCACAATTGCTGTAAATATTTAGTGACTTTATAGACAATTTCATTATGGCACAGGAGTTATTTTTTGTGTAAACTGGCAATGAAAGGTTTATAAAATGCAGCCCTAAGAGACCTCTGTATTCAAGATGACAGTCAGGTTAAAAACAAATTCGGAGATCAGTCACTGTCACTCACTGATACTTTTCTCTTCTCGTTCTGATGTGGTTCACCTCTGAGCAGGTACAGTTGGCAGAGAGTGGCGATTGGTTTAGTGGGGAAGCCCCCGTCTCCAGTAGAATTTGTTCAGTTATTAAGTTCTTTGATACACATTTATGCTTGTTTGACAGTTGATTTGTAAAGTAGTTTATTTGTTTGAAAAATGGGGAAAACATTTTTTTGTGTGTAATGTTCAAAACAAGTTATGAAACTGATTGTCTCACCTCAGCTGGGGTCTGTTTTAGTTGGTGCCACAACTCTGCTGTGGGTGTGTAGGAGGTGCCCCTCCCCCCCCCGCTCATACTCTGAGTCACTGAGACAAGGAGTCATCAAAACAAAACCTGCATTAATAACGTCAGAATTATTAGTGCCATGAAAAGGAACTTGGATTAATTCATAATCGTCACATTAACATTGACCGTAAAATATGTGTTAACTATATAAAAAAATAAGGAAAGTCAGTTACTGACCAAGAAGTGTCCGTGCACTTCTCAATTTCTAAACAAACTCCAGCAGATGGAGCTTCTCACTAGGTCAAGAATTTAGGTGTAAAGTCTTAAGTATTACCACACTTTCCTTGAATCCAGTGATGTCAGGACATTATCAGGACTGGGGATTCAGATCTGGTTCTGTACATAGATGTGAGCCCAACTACAATTAGTTGGTACCGCTTCAGCTTCAGCAGCAACTCCAGCTCCTTCCCCACTGAAGAAATGTTGTTTCAGGTGTTTAGGTCCTTCCTTCACATAAAAGTGTTGTCTGTATTATGTATTATAAATAAAGTTTTATTTGCCTGTTTCAGCGCGGTTCAGTCCATCCTTCAACTCATCACTCTCTCAGGATGAGCGTTTCAATGTGGACAAGTACCACGTGGTAATGGCTCCTATGATGTTTAGATCTGATAGGTACTTCTTGGCATATGACCGTTCAGTGAAGGTAGGTGTGTTAAAGCTACCAATGGTGGATGGGACAGCTATGTTGGTTGTCCTGCCTGACGAAGGTGTGGACATCACTGCCGTTGAAGATGACGTGACAGCTGAGAAGATCCAGGCCTGGATCAGGCAGCTCAAGAAAACGTAAGACAGTTTTCTTCTCCTTCACTCATTTGTTTCTAATTACGTCACAAAAAGTTAGTAATTACTTAATTATTAACACTTTTAATGTTAAATGACAATATGATACTAATAGTTAAATAATACTGAAATAAAATTTCATAGGTAGAAAAAAAAAATCCATTGCGGTTTTGTTTTGAAAACAGGAAGTTGGAGGTCCAGTTACCTCGCTTCCTATTGGAGCGTCTATACTCCCTAAAGGATGTCTTGCAAACACTTGGCATCAGGCAGGTGTTTCAGGATGATGCAGACATGACCAACATGGGCGGAACTAACGGACCCAAAGTGACTCAGGTGAGTAAAGTTCACACATGAACTTAAAGGATAATTCTGTCTTTTTCTAAATTAATCGTATTGTCCATAAAGACCATAAGGTCTCTTAAACCAACACTGATTCTTCTCTGCTCAAGTTTGGTTAGTTGTCAGTCTGCAGCCTGGATTTGCTTATTTGTTGATGCCATACACCTCTGTTGTTGTCCATAAAGTATTAAAAACACATTAGCCAGTCACACCACTGGGTGATGATGTTTTTCTTTCCAAAAACCAAGACCCTTGTAAGCATTGCATAATGCCCTGGAATGTCTGTGATTCCACCTTAAATGTTATACATGCGAAGTTTACTGTCAAGTCCCCAATCTGAGCACACATGAATAGAAAGGTCACTGGATTTGGAATGAAGAAATATGTTGTCTAGTCGAGCATTTTATTGCTAGTATGTGTGAGAGAGAATTTAAAAATTTAAATTAAAATGAGGGGTCATAATAATAATGACTGATGAATAATAACTGAGTACCTTATATACTTTTTTCCTGATTGTACTTACATATTTTTACTTCAGTAACAGTTTTAATGCAGTGCTTTAATATCACACTGTATTTCTACTCTATTTTTTAAATAATCTGAGTTTGTGTTTCTCTCCTTTTAAGGTCAAAACCTCAGAGATGAGCTGTATTTTTGTGTTACTTGTTTTCAGGTGTTACATAAATCTGTTGTGTCTGTTGACGAGCGCAGTGATGACATCACAACAGGGGGTGGACCTAGCGTGTTTTCAGCTCTTCCACCTCGTTTGACCATTAACAGACCCTTCCTCTTCATCATCTACCAGGAGTTTAGTGGCAGCCTGCTGCTCTTGGGCCGAGTCGTCGACCCCACCCTTAAATAAAACTGGAAGAAGTTCACCTGTGAGCTTGCTAAACCCACCCACCTGTGTCATACTTGGTCAGTGTCAACACTGAAACCGTTAAAACAGCTTTGCTGAGTTCTGTCACTCTTCTTTTTACTGTATGTAGAGTCTAACTGTCCTCCAGGGTTTCCAAACCTAAAGGCTGGGACCCCCTCCCTCTGAGAAGACATTAACGACTGAGTAAATTACATTTGTTTGTATATATTTTTTTAGCTTGTTGGACCCAAGCAAGAAACAGTTGATAAACATTGTTTGAGGATGAGCTGCAGCGCCACCATCAGGCAGCTATGTTGATTATGCTAATTGGGTCCCTTGTAAATTAGTCGGTTGACCACGTAACCCTCTCCATTTAACGCTACTTTACCTGAAACTGACATAAACCATAAAGATCACAGGTGACTAATTTGAATCCTTAATGATAATTCAGCCTCTTGGTTTTACTGCTACAGTAACCACAGAAGTAACAGTAGTATAGCTAATGGTAGCACTAAAACTACAGTTACTAGTCATGTGTTTTTTCCATTACTCTGAAGCTTCAGGTTTTTTAAATTGTTGGTTACAGGTGTAACTACAGTTTTGTGGAGGTGAATTAACAATTTTAAAGCTAATCACTATGACCTGAGAGGCTAAGGTGTGTTCACATTATTTCAGACAAGCAAGACTCCTTTGTTGCTTATGTCATATTTGCCTCAAACAACCTCCGGGGGCACTGTACTGGCAACCACCTCCTTAGATATGAAGCTGAAGTTTCAGTTTTTCTAAGAAATATGGTGATTCCACCTGATGTTCCATCACTTAAACTGTTTCTGTTCATCACAAGGGCCATCTCTTACTGTACAGGTTAATTAGTCATTATTCAACAGTGACAGGCTGCACAAGGGGTCAGTGCAGCTGGGGTCGAAGTTCAACAAATCTTCTGTTCTGCTCAGTGAACTACATACATAAAAATGTGAACACTTTTAGGTGAACTGTGTGTTTATAGCTAATTAGTATGTTAGCATGGCAGCCACTTTAATACTGTATAAATATTTTACTTGTTTAATTTTTTTGCTGTATTTACATTTACATTAAACCACTGCCAGTACCACGCTGTAAATCAATAAACACTGTAAAACAATGGATAGTACATTTTGTTTTATTTCTCACCAACATATTGTCATCAAACTTTACTGTGACATCACATACTCCCACCCAATCAACCACCCAATCAACACTCGTCCATGGATAAAACCAGCCAATAAGAACACAGCATCAGTTTGTGTGGGTGGGATTTACTGAACCAATCGGTTAACAGGATGAATTAACGCACAGTGCTAAGTAGAAACAAGTAGAAGTTCGACTCTATTGTCTCTGGTTGCTGTAAGGCAGAGATGATGTCCTGATGCATTCTGGGAAATGTCTTAAAACTGCTCCCTGATTGGCTGATGGACTGGGGGTATGCTGGCGTCATCTTCACTCTCGTCCTGATTGGACATTGAAAGAGTTCGACTTCCTGTTTCTGTTGATTAAAAACAAAAATCAATAATTTCTAAAAACTGAGAACACAAAGTTAAACTAAATATTAGGTTTAACCGTAATAGCATTTAAGAATAAATCAAGGGTAAAGCAGAAATAATAAGGTGCAAAACACCAGGGGTAAACTGAGATAATTCAGGTTTAGGACAGTGATAGATTAAAGGTTTCAGGGTTAACTATGCTAATATACAGCTAAACCTGGGCAGAAGTCTCCACTAGAGTAAAATCTGGACAAAGCCAGTTTATAATCTGGGTCACAGCTAGAGAGGAAAAACTTTTCAGACAGTTAAATCACCAAAGACCAAAACACCAGATTCGTCTTGGTTCTGAAAATGTTGATATTGATTTAAGGAGTGTTGTAAACCCCTTCCTGAACCGCTGTGGTGGGGGCTTCACCTTGTTTGGGGCCCACTCCTGGACCTGGTCTGAGGTCAGAAACTATAAAACCTGTAAACACTGTTTGGAACCATAAACACTGTTGCTAAAACTCACATTGACAGTTTTCTTGATTGACTATCCTTAACTCCGCATCCCCGCTCCATTGTTTTACTATGCTGGTCCAATGCACTGGTTCTTTGTTCTCTCTGGTCCAAGGTACTTGTTCTGTGATCAATTGTACTGGCTCTCTGGTCAATCATATTGTTTCTGTGGTCCATGTTACTGGTTCTGTGGTCTAATGTACTGGTTCTGTGCTCCAGTGTACTGGTTCTGTGGTCTCTCTGGTCTAGGGCACTGGCCCTGTCCAAAAGGCTGGTGGTGTTGCTGCGGATCAAGACTGGCATGGAGGAGGTGGACTGTGTTGCCATGGTGAAGTGTGTTGTCCTCAGAGAGTCCTCTATAAAACACAAGAAAAACAAAAAGCATGTCATGAAGTGTACCAACTGGTCCAAAAGTCCTAAATTGATAACTGATCATTGGTGATGAGGTCCTTGTGAGGGGGTGGTACCTTTGCTCTGTAACATGGAGGACTTCCCCAGTCCAGAGGAACTGCTAAGGTCTCTAACTTTCCTGAAACACAAAACCAAAATTAGAACACTACGCATACTGGACCTCATTTTGATTTCAAAACAAATAAAACTTAACACTAACCAGCAAGTTTCAAGTGCAGCGCTAACCACACCTCCCCTAACCCTAACCACACCCATCCGCTCCTTCTACACTACAACAATCCAATACAGGATACTACCACCTATCAATCTTATGTTCCAGTTCTTCCCTAACACAACCCTGAGATACTGAAATTTGCAGTTAGTGTTAAGTGACTGTCTAGAGAGAAGGTCTGCTCAGTCTTACAGAGACCGGTCTGAGCTGGTAGGTTTAGATGTTGTCGGCTGACTGCTTAGGGACCGACTTCTTGATAGTTTAGCCTTCCTGATCTCCTTACCTGTAGGAGGAAGACACATCATTATCAAAGGTCAAGGTTCTAAACTGGTTTTGTGGTTTTAAGTTTTAGGCCTAAAAACAACCATTGCATTCCAGTACACACCAAACCACCACAGGTAATGTGACTGGCTTTTAATAAAGGTCTGGTCAGGATTGTAGTTTCAGTTGGGAAGCAGCGTGTCTTACTTAATGTTGACTTACCAGAGGAGGACAAGGTGGCTCCAGACGAAGACACAGACATAGATTTGGTTGCAGATAGAGTGGTTTTACTGTCCCTTCCTGTCAAAGACAGAGAGTTCAAAGACTGAACTACAAAGCAGAAATGGATCAGTAAATTCTGACCAGTGTTTTTTACCAGTAATTGTACAGCAGATTAAAAACTATATGAAAAAGTTAAACAGTTTTACTCACGTTTTCTCTCTATGTGTTTCTCAGAGTTCGGTTTCCCTTCAATCTGTTGTCGCTCCAGCTGCTCCTGACCACAGAGGAGATGTAGTTAAAACAGGAAGTGACTGAGACAGAATGACTGCCAGGTTTAGACTCACCATTTCCAGCAGCAGTGTCTCCTCCTTCTCTTTCTTCTGGTCAAGCAGATCCCTCTCCTGCCGCTTCTGAAACTGACAAGATGTGGACATTATAATTATACAAATCAAACACTGAGCTTCAGTTCTGGTTCTAGTCTTTATAAAAACCAGGTGGCTTACAGGCTCTGTGAGGTCCAGTTTGTCCAGTTCCAACACTGTCTGAAAAAAATGATGAGCACAGTAAACCCCTCAGTTAACGTATCACTGATACCAATAGCTTATCTCTGTAGTTCAAGTCTGCACAATACATAATTTTAGCATTGTCATTGCGATGTACACATGCACAATATCCACAATGCACAACGTCCAATATTGAGTGAGGCACATTAATGGCTCTATATGTAATTACTCTAGACAAAAAGGAAAAGTATAAAAAAAGGTTTCTTTGTCGACAGTACTTTCATGGTGACTTAAGAAAAATATTTATCTTATATCATTAAATTTTAAACTTATCTCTCCTTCTTCAGAAGAGCAGTCACAGCACACACCTGCACAGTTCATTGAATGCACACATTTTTTCATTAAACAGTCAATTGACCGTATCCATTGTTACTTAAGGAAGTGAACATGACTGTTGTTAGCACAGGGTGACACTCGACGTGAGTCCCTACACCCTCCCCAGGTCTCCCTCATCCTACTTTCTTGTTGAGGCAGTCAAGGACCGTGCAGAGTGCAAGTCAGTGGAGGTTTTTTTTTACAAATTGTAATGGTAAATGTTCTGCACTTATATAGTGCTTTTCTACCTATTGGCACTCAAAGTGCCAATAGGTAGAAAAGTTCTAAGTTCACTCATTCACACTCACAATCACACTCACACTCATACACCAATGGGGGAGCTGCTATGCATCTGGCCAATGGTCACTGGGAGCAACTAAGTGCAGGTTCAGTGTCTTGCTCAAGGACACTTCGACGTGTGACCAGAGGAGCTGGGATCGAACAAACAACTGCGAGATTGGTGGACAACCGCTCTATCTTCCTGCCCCACAGTTGCCCCGTTGTGTAACTGTATTTTTTCATATCGCAATACATATCACAGAAAAACGAAAAGCATCACAATGTAAGTTTTTCCCAAAATTGTACAGCCCTAGTCTGGATTAATCTTAGACCTATAGATTCTTCTGACAGTGGGTCTGGATGGATCTCTGGTGTGGATGTTACCTTGCGGATAGTTGCCACAACATCTTTGTCTTTCTCTCTGCAGAGAAGTTTCTGGACACAGAAGTCAAGCTGTTGCAGCAGCTGTTTATCAGCTGGCAGGTGGAGTGATGACCGGAACCTGGGCAGGAGCTGGCACAGCTTGTACCTGATAGTCAGACAGGTGAGCAGGCAGTCAAGTGAACAGACTTACAGGTGGACAGACAGACAGGTGCACAGACAGCCCTACCTGACATTTGCGACTGGATCGTGGACTAGCTCCAGCGCTGGGATCAAGAAGTGTTTGTTGAAATATTTTCTAGAAAAAATCTCAGTGGCCATTTCACAAACATCAAGGAACCTGAGACGGTTCCAGTAGCTCCGACCCTGAGCCAGACCTTAAAATCAGAACGACAGTGAGATAAGCTTCTAAGAAGTTTGAGATGGATTAATAAACTGAGGTACCTGATGTTGCCTGCTCACGCATGACACATTCAGAGTACCTAAGACTGAAGAAACAGAGGCTTCTGACCTTGGATCAGTTGCTCCATCATCTCCTGACGCTGCTCCTGTTTCCGGTTGTAGCGGAGAAATGTGCAGAGTGTCCGAGCTGCCTCCTTCTGAACCGGCAACACTTTCTGGAACACAACAACCAGAGCAGAGGTTACCTGCGTGTCCTTCTGTCCTCCTGTTGTACTCTGTGTTGTAGTTTCCTGTGGTGCTGACGTTAGTGGTGAGAATGGTGAAGATGCGAGGGGAGAAGTTGTGGTGCAACAGGTCTCCAGGCAGCAGCCGAGCCAGGCAGCTGTAATGCTGCAGCAGTTTCTCATGCAGCCGCCAACGCAGAGAACATCCAACCTTCTGTTCTGCCAACAGCAGTGCTGAAAGCAACCCTGGGAACTGGTAAGGAACAGACAAAACCGTGAGAGAACATTGGGGAACCACAGCCAAAAAAGGGAGAAGCATAGTAAAACACAGAACAAACTCAGCAGAATGAGATTATGGAGGAACCTTGGCAGAACCAAAGAGAACATGGGGAAACATAGGCGAACATGGGGAAACCTCAGCAAAATCACAAGAGAACACAGGGGAACTATAGCAGAGCCATATGAGAACATGAGTGATGCAAAGTTGAACATGCAGGAACGACTAGTATCAAAGTTTTGGAGCTGTGTTTTCTCACCTTATTATCCAGAGTCAGGTTGTCTCCTTTGGACATAACTGGTTCTAGAGTTTCCTCCAGATGATTCATCAAAGCGTCCAATACCTCAACAACAATCAAAGCCTCAGCGAGTTAGATCAACACCACACTCATCTCATATTAAAAAGCTATGTTAGATCTGTCAATGTTTTCTGGGATTTTGTGTCTGACTCTAATAAGTAAACCAAACTTTCAGCTTCAAATGACGAATAATGGATAAAAAAAGGAGTTTGTTTTCTAACCACAGATTCCTCCACAAACATTAACATGCTAAGCATAAGCTGAAGGTTTCCACAGTTTACTGTTTTTAACATGGTGCCTGTTTTAATAAATCATTGACCTGCAGGCATGTGACCTTGTCTAGACTCACCTCTAGAGCATCATCCTGCACCAGAGCCAACAACTCTTTATGGACCACCTGGACCTTTGGGCCAAGCAGTTTCACCACCTTATAGGGCAGAGATCAGAGTTTTTATCATCTACAGATCTATAGGTTAGCAGCCAGAGACCTCAGTCATATAGAAAAAACTACTTCTATCTATATGACAAGCAGAAACTAAAAACAGTGACATTCACTTTGGTGCTTATATGCTCCTCAGAGTATCAGTGACTCCTGTGCACTCTACAGGACAAATGTATAGTTCAGACTGTGAAAACAGAACAAAGATCAGGATATATGTTCATGCTGCAGTGAAAATCTGACCTGGTGAAAACTGCCAGCGGCACTTCGCCGAACACTGATCTCTGGGTCACAGCAGAGACCAGAGAAAGATGGGTAGAGCTCAGGCAAGAAGTGGGCAGGGTCACCAAACACCACCATGGCCTGGAGAAAGAAAATAAAAAGCAACGTAACTAAAATATCTGATAGAGAACTGTGAAGACCCGTGCACTATGTGTGGTGTGTGGGGGTTACAGGGAAGTTGTAGCAACAGTTGCAGCGGATCAGCGTTGACTCATTGTTGCCATCATTTTGGTTTCTTTCGGTCTGCAGACCGGCAACACACAGCGCCTTAAAAGTCTGCAGCAATTGCCCCTTCTGATCGTCTGACAAAGAGCCTGAAACACAACATCTTGTCCTGAGCCACCACACCTTAACTATAACTTTGACTTGTGATACAGAAACAAAAGCTGAACCTGCCAGTTCCCTGAGTCTCACCTGTCAGTCCAGTACAGAGCTTCCCAAATTGGAATGACAGAGATGCCACAACAGCTTCGTCTGCCTGTGAAAAGTCCTCGCACACTGCCATCACCAGAGGGACCACCACATGAAGCCTGTCATCTGGGGGTGGGGGGTGGGGTGGGGTGGTTAGATGGGGCGGGGGGGGGGGGGGGGGGGGGGTTAATTATGCAGTCTACAAGGGGTTTCTAATAGGAGATGACAGGAGGGGCTGATGTTGGACTCACCACTATCCATCATCTCCATCAGATTAATGATGGTGTCGAAGGCAGCGAGGCGGACGCTGCTCTCCTCATCTGCAGCAAGCTCCACCAGGTCAGGAAGGACTTCTGTCCTCAAGTCCTCTACCCTGGACAAGACACACATTGTACTTCATTGTTTGGTCAGTGTTTGCTTGATGATTTGTTGGTGCTGGTTACTCTTACCCTGTAGCCCTGGCAATGGTCTCCAGCTGACGGCACATGCAGGCTCTGACCTCAAACTCCACGTCCTGACATAAAGATCGAGCCAACGGAAGCAGTTCCCTTTTAACTCTAATGCAAAGAAAACCCATCTGTCAGAATTCACTTCATGGTGTCTCAACTACAGATTTACATTTACATTATTAATTTAGCAGAGGCTTTTATCCAAAGCGACTTACAAGTGAGGTACAAGCAGTTAAAATCTAAGTCAAGGAGAAAACATCAAAGCAAAGTCCTATCAGAAAAGTGTTTACATTTCTTGAGATGTAAGTGCAAGATTAAGCAGAAAGGAAGGTGTTTTTTTTTTTTTTTTATTTTAAAATAGAATAGATTCAAATGCATAGGAAGGTGTAGAAGAGTTTGCTTAGCGTGCAGAGTTTGGTAGCTCGTTTCACCAGACACACCTGACCTGAACAGAAACAGTATAACTAAACTCACATGTGAGAATCAAACTTGCAGGAAACTTTTCCTAAAATGCGACAACTGGCCAAACGCGCCTGAAGAGAGTGAGACAGCTGAGACTGGTAAAGTAGGGGGTTCAGTACCTGCAAAGACAGACAGGTAGAGAGTGAGGCAGGTAGAGTAAAAGGCAGGTAGAGGGTGAGATAGTTGAGACTTTACCTCTTGTTTGATCGTCTCCTTGGGTAAAGTGTTGATGGCTGACAGCAGAGTCTCCAACCATGCGTTGCTCACCACTGAAACACCACACACGGATCAGATTATCTAATAATGCCAGTTCTTCAAATCAACTTGAGAGGTTTATTTAAAAAAATTGATTTGATCAACTGATTTGATCAACTGCGATAACTGCTAACTCATTTGACTAGAGCACATACATTAACACTAGAAACCATAACCAGCAGGTTTGTCATTTGTTATGTGCTAATTACAAAAGACAGAGAATAAAAACAGTTTTAGGGTGGCTATGAGAATTTGCTGCAAAAATCTAGAAAGATGGAGGCAAAGAGTGTGGACACACATAGGACTATTGATGATCGATTGATATTAATGCCTTTTTTTGTGGTGAATGTCAACAGACTGCTGTCAGTGTCAGATTAATTTAGACCGACATACTGTTGCATTGCGAAACACTTTGTAAAATCTATCAACACACATTCCAATTTCAAAGGTTTGCTCACAAAAGAACAGTGCATCCAGAGATGAATGGACGTCGTGGTTCAAGACCGTTCAAATCTCAGAGGTTATCTTGGTGCACTGACTAAACGTGAGAATAAACATGCTCCTGAATAGGTCTGTGATTGTTAATCAAATGCTGGGACAACAAGCTGAACATGACTTTGGAAGAATCAACATATCCAGGACCACATCAAATCATGGTCAACAACAAACCAACTAAAACAACAAAATGATCTAGCTTACTGTTAATGCACATAGGTAAACCAGGGCCCAGGTGTGATTCCCTGCCTGTGGGTGGTATTTCAAGAACTCAGTTTGGTGACAGGTCAGAGTTTGTTCACCCTGATTTCAGGTTTTGCTTTTGTTTTCAGAAGTTTATGTCAGGGGAAGAAGATATAAATCCTGCTTTGTACCATGTTAATTCGTCATCCAAGACCTATCTTTACTGTTATCACTTTCATGATCCATCAGTCAGTGTTAGACGTTGATCTGAATACATTACAGAGTGTGCATTCCTCCTCAGCTCAGAATAAAATCTTTCCACTGTCTGTCCTTCTAACACGGTGACTCTGTCGGTAATAAGACTGTTGGGTTGTCAGTCTGTTCTCCTGAAACATCTACCATCCATCAGCTGACTGTAACCACGTGTGAAACTTTAGAAACACAAAATACTGATCTATGAAAAGTAATTTCTCGTGTTGTAAAAGATTGCACTGATGCATCATTATCATAGTTTTTATGACATGTTGAAAATTATGTGCATTTTAAGAGGCTGGTTGTTGCAGCTGCTAATACTAAATGAGAGAGAAGTTTTAAATAAATTTTTTAAATAAATGTTGCAGATAATCTGAACTTTTTAGAATGACATTTGTCAATGAATTTTGTTGAGCAAGATTTTTACAGTAAATTTTACTCTCACTTTTGCATTTTTACCTGTACCGTGACATTTACATTATTCATGAGTAAGACTGATATTGCAGTCACACGTCTATGAAAACCTGTTCAACATAGAGGTATAGATTAAATTCCAGGACTAAAGAGGATAATTTTTGCTAAATTTAATTAAACTAAATAATTCTAAATAATAACAAAAAAACTCAAAATGTGTGTAATGGTAATTACAGGAGAAACAGAATGGGGCACAATAATCTTTTTTTGGATTATTTTATTTTGATAGTCACAGGAAGACATAATCATAATTGAAATCGAAATACGATTAATGGCACAGACCTAGGTTAAAGCCTGAGTTTTAACTAAAGCTGCTTTCTGGAATCTATCTGTGGTTCCAATGTGTTTACCTGTGTCCCGGTGGTTTAGGTGCAGCAGGACAGTCTTTAGGATGGAGTAGGTGTGGGTGTGGATTAGGATGATGTCGTCCTGCAGGATGGTTAAAAATGATGCGGCTGCTGCAAGCTGAATTTCAGCTCCAGATCCATTCAGGACCTCCTAAATCAGAGAGATAGGAGAATTTACCTGTCTGACACCCATGTAACACTTAGCTACTGACAAACAGTTTGATGATACATACGCGGACTTTTGGGACAACCCGACGAAAAGTCTCAGCTGGATTTTGGCGGACGAGACTTGGCAGGTTACTAATGACGCTGGTTCTCTGGACCTCCTGACCCACACTGATGATGACAAAACAAAGAAAACACAGGAGACAGGTGAAAGGACCTTAAAGTGAACCCAGATGGACTGTGAATCCACTTAGGACATGGATCTAAAACAACAAAGTTTAGACACTTTCCATCTGATTCCTATTGTTTGTACTTTACATCTACACTTGATGCAGAGTTGCTGAGATCCTGAGTGATCCTCCACATTCCAGGATTACTGAATCCTGCAGGACTTAGTCCTGGAACTCAAGTTTCAAATTTTCAGATGCCAAATGAGTCCACTGAACTAGTTGAGGTCCTCTGGGATCAAATTAATTAGTTTCAGAGTTTACTGAGACACAGAAAGGAGGACGGGAACAGAGCTCAACTGCTGCTTCCTCCACCTGGCAACTCAGAAAAACAGCTGCTTAATTATTCTGTATTCTTCCTGAGCAGGTAAACAGTTCTCACCTGAGCAGGTAAACAGCTCTCTCGATGTCATTCAGGTCTTCATCCACAGTCAGCTGATCGATCTCTTCGGCCGTCTGACACAAAACAACAAACTCAGAATCAAACATGTAAATAACAAGGACAATCCAAAAGTAGCAGTACTACAATAAGGAAGTCAGGTCTTTAAGTTACTGATCAGACCTTACATGATCTGGCCCTCACATTTGTTCTTATTTTCGTAAGCTCATTCACTCCTTAGTTAGTGAGCCTCAACCTCATTAGTTCTATGTTCACTTCACCTATTAAGGTTCTTAATTTCCATAGCCCTTGTTTAAGTTTATTTCCTAGATCATGGTTATCTCCTAGTTCTTGTGTCTGTACTCAATTTTAAGTTCTAGCTCAATCTTTGAATTTTGTCTATTTCCCTTTATGGTTCCTCAGTCTGCCCACTCAGTCCATTTTGTTCTTGTCTTTTCATTATAACCTTTTTTACCATACCCCTCTCTCCTGGTTGCACTTGGGTCCACCCTAAAATACGTATTCTGACAAGTATTCATACACTAATGAACTTGATACTGTTGATGACATGAATGTACAAAATTAGCCAAATGTGTTCCATACATAACTAAACTAAAGTTTCTCCAGAAATCTAAAATGTTCAGTTCCTGTTAAGTTTAATTTACAGATTCAACAAACGAACCACTTCAAACAACAGACTTCTGATAATATACTTCTGACTATATATACTTATACTGTGTGGTATTAGTACTTCCACTGAAATACAGGATGTCCTCACAAATACAGTAAAATGGATAGAGACTGTGTTTGTGGGAGGAGAGGGGGGATGTGTCTGCATCGTCATGACAACGGGGTTTCCTCCTGTAAGAGACAGCTCCCACCTCCTCCTAGCGTCATCAGTGACACCCCCCAAACACACACACGTTCAGGTGAACAAACACAGAACTGATGGATGTGGAAACGTGTGGAGGTGTAGTTGGTTGTCCATGAACATAAACACAGCCTGAATGATGGGGTATGGGAGACTAATTTCAGTCTCCTCCAGTCAATCACGTTTGTTTCAGTTATGTAAATTTTCTGCACTTATATAGCGCTTTTCTACCTATTGGCACTCAAAGCGCTTTACACTGCTTCTTATTCACCCATTCACACTAACAATCAAAAACACACTTAAACACCAATGGGCTGCTATGCAGCCGGCCAACGCTCACCGAGAGCAACTAAGTTGGGGTTCAGTGTCTTGCTCAAGGACACTTCGACACGTGACTGGGAGAGGTGGGGATCAAACCAGCAACTGTGAGATTGGTGGATAACCGCTCTACCTTTCTGCACCACAGTCACCCATCCCAAAGTCTGAGGACCACCTGCTACTTGGTCATTGGTCTCTGGGGGGGCTCCAAGACTTCTTCTTCTGTTCCTATTGTTACTGTTATTATACATACAGACAGCCTTTGTTTTATCCACTTCCTGAAAAATAATTTGGATCTGTCCCCGTCTCACTGCAGACAGAAACTGCGTCATGCTGCACAGACACCGTGTCTCCCTCAGCTTCCTGTGTGGAGGCTGCTGATCTTCCTCCCACTGACTCATCCTCACCTCCATCACCGTCTCACACCACACTTCTCCAACACATCTCCAACAGGCACATGTCAACATTACACACACATGTCTGACCCATGACTCAGTGTCTGTCCCTGTGTGGACACAAATACCTTGAGGCTCCTGCGGACGGGCCTCTCGATGAAGGCCAGCTCCTGCAGCTCCTCCAGTGGTCCGTACAGGAGGCTGGACTGGTTTATCCTGCTAGGGAACATCTGTCCAGTTTGCTGCTGGTCGTTAGTGGGAGAACCTCCGGCAGGTCTCGGTACCGACCATCTCTGATGGAGGAGGAGGACAGAGGGACTGTCACCAACTGTTTCCAAGGAGATCCCTGCTCGATTTGTCCCAGCGGAGGCAACGTCACGCCAGACTCCGTACAGATTTCTAATAATATAACACGTATTCGCTCAACTGCAGGTGAAGCTTTAGTTTAAGTTCAAAGAAAAAAAAACACATCCACACGCTTTCTTCTATTCGGCAAACACTGACACCTCCGACCTGCGAAAATTATTTCGGAAAATCTTGATATTTTTAAAAAGATTTCCCGGTAGTTAGTACGAGAGCGCGTCTCCGGTGTTGAGTCTCTTTCAGCCAGAGCGTTTCCCAGCTAATCCGCGCTCTCCTCTATGCAGAGGAACCAGACTCCGTTGAAGAATTTGTCGTTTGAACGTTTGTCCTTACGTCAGTTGTCCCAGTAATCGCTTCAAGCTCATAACGCAAAAGAAGCATAAATCATAAAGATCTCCCTTCACTTCGGCCAGTCGCCACTAAACCAGGCAGCACATTTTAATGTTTTAGATCATTTACACTTGCTCAGCTTTTCCTGTCTTCTGCGGAGAACTTCATACCAAGATCCGTCCAAAATTATTACACATAAAATGTTCTAATCATTAAAGGGAGAATCGGGAAAGTTGGTACATCAACAGAATTTCAACAAATCTACACGATCTCGTCTTCGGCACACACAACACACGCAAAAACACGAATTCAAATCACATCCCGACCGTGTCCACTTCAGCCCGGCTCAACTGTATGAACGTCACTCCGAACTGCGTTAATTTTTTTTAGCGCAATAATGCGTCTGTTCGCATTTGGAAACCTGCCTATCGTTAAGACCCTTAAAACGGAGAGTTTAGGAGTCGCTACGTCCCACTTGTTCCGGCCTACACTACACCAATAAGCAAATGTTCAAATAAAATGTCGATCTTTCTGAACCCAGATCTGTCTAGTCGCTCCCACACGTAGGGCGGTACCGAGCAGGTCAAACAATCTAAAAGTTAAGAGATAATTTATATGTAAATCTTCTTGTGTGTTTTTTTAAACCAGATTTTATCGCAAGACTCTAAAGAACGTTTTTAATCGTTATCGCACCTCCTGCCGTTCATTTTTATTCGAAGTGGATCGTGAATCGGTAGAACTGTCAGAAATCTGAATGGATATTGGTGAGCGGAGGTTTCACTGACCTGCTGCTCAAGCGGACGTGACCAAATACTGGAGGCTAAACCATCGAACCGAAACCGGGTGATGTCCGACCCGGGGTGGGGGGCTAGCTGGAGGCTAACACCCGCACTGCAGCGAAACCGGTTTCCATGGAAACGGCTGGCTAGGACCGTGCAAACTCATTCATGTATGCTGAGTTTTACTAAGAATAAAAAGAACAATTTCAGTTCATTCCAAATAAATTCATTTTTAAAAACATTTTAATCAAAGAAAATTTAGCTGTTTTGAAACTTGGCAGCACTATATTATAAAAAAACAAGATTTAGTGAAATTGTAGAATAAACCCAGAGACAGAAATCAGTTTTAATGTGGTGACACTGTGAACACTGCATACAATCAAACAGCAAACTTTGGTTTAAGTCACATTGTTTTCTCCAGCAGAGCGAAACTTTTCAGCTCTCAGGCCTAAAGCCATCCCACACATTTGACCTGTAACCTTTATAGTACAGGTCACCAGTTCTGTTATTATCAGACAGGAGACTTCGTTTGCTCTGACTGACTTTCAGCCAGCAGAGTTTCAGATTCAGTGTTTTTGGCTGACTCCCTGTTGCTGGAGACACCACCTGACTCTTTCTGTTATTCCCAGCACACAGATCAGCTGCTGCTGCACAAGCATTAACTTTCTGCTGGAAACACACAGGACAGTTTGACAGGTAGTTATGACTCATCATCTGTTTATCGCTCTCTGGTCTTCTCAGACTGATTTTAACATTTGTTAACATTTGTTAACGTTTCTTTGTGGAAGTCAACCTCAGTCATCAAAACAAGACAGAGCTGTGTGTGATAAATGTGTGGGTACTGTGCTATTCAATAATGTTTTTTTATTTTGAATAAAAAGCTGTTTCAGATTTCAGATTGAGGGTTTTCAGAGTACATCTGAAGCTTGTTGGCAGAGCAGTGTTTCCAAATCATTATTGTTGTTATCATAATTTCCATGAGTGACCTTTAAGGTTCACATTTACATTCAGCCAGATGGTGTTTTTCAAAGTGACACAGTGAGTGACAAAGATGTTTTTTTTAAGTTTAGGTGCACCCATAAGTTGAATAGTCCTGACTTCAAAAGATTTTCAGTATATGGTGTGAGGCTGCTGAGTATGCAGGGTTTGGAAGCTTGTTCCAACATTGTGGGACCACTGAGCCTAAGACTTTTGCTTGCGATGCTGTGTAGTGAAGGGACCACCAGTGGGAGAGAGGGATTGTAGATCTGGATGGGGAAGTTCAGCTGTTGAGGTGATGAATAGGTGTGAATAAGAGCTTTGAACCTGATGAAGGCAGAGATTCAAACAGTGGTGTGACAGATGTTATAGTTAAAAGAAGGGAGGAGGATTTGGATGTAAAGGATGAACAGTGGACTGAGGATCCATGTGCTTATCAAGACCAGCATTCAGGAAACATAAAACATATAATAATATTGATCAGTGCAGTAGTGGAGGTTGAGGTACCATAGACACTTTATAGAAGCCTGTTGCATGTCAGATCAGACATCCAGCAACACATCTGCTGCAACAACTGCTGGACTATGAGAGGCCACATCTGAGCTGTCAGGGGTTCGCTCCAGCTGATCTCACACAGTACTTATACAGTGTAGATTCAAAAAACAACAGCTCACATGTTCCATTCAGTGGTGAAAACAGGTATTGAACAGCACTGATGACAGCAGAACATTTGAGACCTCCCCCAAATGTAAGATTTTAGAATGACCTTCATTGTCATTGAGCACATACAGGTTACAATGAAATTCTTTCTCTGCATTTAACCCATCAGTGGGCAGCCACAGGGGTGCGCCTGAGTAGCTAGTGCTGAATGTCTCGCTTAGGGACACCCCTGGTGGTTAGGCTGGGATTTGAAACTGCTGATTTCTGAATCCCATCCT
Organism: Channa argus; assembly: GCF_033026475.1. NCBI lineage: Eukaryota > Metazoa > Chordata > Actinopteri > Anabantiformes > Channidae > Channa > Channa argus. The sequence goes on along the minus strand of NC_090213.1, from coordinate 53,332 downwards.
GCTGCACTACCCATTGAGCTATTGCTTCTGGGGGGCTGAGCTGTCCCTGGGACCACTGTAATATGAACACTGAATGGGCCTGTTGTCATGTGCTAATTATTTAACCATCACTATCATAGTTATATAATCAGCTTTGTTGGTTCAATCAACAAAGTGCACAGGAGCCAAGCTTGTCATGTTCCAGTTTTCCATCCCCTTGCTTTAGTTTGATCCCTCTCCTCTTTCTGTTTTTCCCAGTCCTGGAGAAATAACAAAAACTGGGCTGTTAGCCAATGGTGGATGAACTGAAACTTCGTGACGCAAATGTGTTGAAGATGGTTTAGTGTTTAGACGTATTTGACACAGTTAAAATGGTGACATCTGCTGACAAATCTGTGGTTTTACATGTGAATGTGTGAAATAGAGGATAAAACAGTCAGAGTACACCGTTTTAATGCTGCCATGGTTGTTATTTTGTTCAATAAAGTCTGTTATAAAATTAGACAATTTTTGACAAACTCTGTAACTCTGAATATGCAGAACGAGAATCTGATGTTCAAAACCTTTCTGATCTGAGGGTCAAGTAACAAAGATTCATTTAAGGTGGTTGCATGATTCTTTGCATGGTGAAGCATGACATCAGAACTTGCTGATGTACTTGCTGCAATACTTCTTCACAAACTCATACTAGTTTGGATGTAACATCACTACTGTTAGCTGCCTCCAAAGCCTTGAGCTCCAGAGTTTCGGACCTGTTTCTTCTCTGATCATGGACTTTGGCTATTTGATTCTGGATTGAGGGTTCCATAATTTTATGGAGTTTGGATTATGGAACTTTCTGATTAATAGTAAAACGGTTGGACCTACACTCTAGTTACCTCATATATACACTCTATCTCTGGACCTTGTTGTCTACTGAGCTCTACCTAACTTCATTCATCATATGTGTGTCTATGCGGAGTTCTTGTGTCTACTTCTCCAGCCTCATCATTCCCAACTCACCTGCGGGATTGCGGCATCTTATTCTCCACTCACCTGCACCTGTCACATCCTGTGCTACAGGACTGTGGTGCACGAAGGTAGAGCTTCATGATCCGACACTTCTGTTCACTTCCTGCCCTGGACTTTTATTTTGTACCTCCTTTTCTCCACTCCCTGTCCCCAGTTCATGTCTCCAGCTTCACCAGTCATCACCGCTTACAATTGCTTTCACCTGTTCCCCTGCCTTTTTAAACCCAGCTCTGCCCTTGGTTCATTGTTGGATTATTGTCTTTGTTTGGCCCTGTCATCAGTGCATCACTTTGTGTTTCCAGTTACCTGTCTTGTGGTTCTTGGACTCCTGACCCTGTTCACATGTACTCTGTTACCAGTATGTTTGGTTTAAGGTTTGATTTGTTTTTTGATCCCCGTGTCTCAGTCGCTTCCTGTATTGTCGCCTCTTTTTGATATTATTTGTGTTCTAGTGTGACTTAGTCTGGTTTTGATGTTATGTTCATGTTTTTGCTCTTCTCAGTGTTTCTGTTTTCCTGGTGTTCGTTTAGTTTTGCTGTCCCGGTTGTTTTAGGTTATCACTCGTTTGACCCATGTTTACCATTTGTGCCGCCTTCTAGTTTATGTTTTTCTGCCCTAGTTAAATTCCTTTGAGTTTGTGTCTCAGTTAATTCCTTGTTTTTAGTTTTGTAGTCATCCCTCTGCGATTTGCAAGTTTTGTCCTTCATAGGAGTGAGTTTATGTTGGTTTCTTTCCCTATCCTGTGTTAAAATCTTTAAATAAAAACTCATCTAACCGAACTCGCCTCGTTACTCTTGGGTCCACCCTGAAAGCCTAATCCTGACACTTAGGTGCTCCAGTGAGCGCTGACTAGCTGCATAGCAGCTGCCCCATCGGTGTGAGTGTGAATGGGTGAATAAGAAGCGGTTTAAAGTGCTTTGAGTGCCAATAGGTAAAAAAGCACTTTATAATGCAGACCATTTACCATCCGGTCTTTCCCTCTACTTACCTGCTACGTTCTCTCCCACTGGGCTCCGTCATTCATCTCCTTCTGTCACCCATTCCCTGAGCTCGCCCACTGCTTTGAACTATTTCCACGTAACTCCTAGTGCTAAGCTTTTTCGGTTTCAGTAATGTTAATGTGTTATGTTGTGCTTCTCAAAGTCTGAGAGGAGTGTTAATTGTTTTCACTGCATGTGTATTGAATGTAGACAGCAGTAGCTCTTTTATTTATTCATCTAGTATAATTTATAGCTGTGGGGGGCTTTCCAGTACTGACTCATGGCCATGTCCCTAGGCCAGTCTGGGACGTCTCGATGGTGACTCAAAGTTGATCTTCTGTGAATGGTGATGTCTTATAGACTAGGAGAAAGAAGGAATCAAAAATAACAGGGATGTGGAGTTTAAGGTTAAATCAATGCAGAGAGGCTGGGTTCTGGGTTTTCCTGTCTTTTAACATATTTAAAGGAAGAACAAAGTACTGTGATTGAATGCACTAAATTAGCTTCTCTTCATTGGCTTCCCATTTAATATAGAATAGAAGTTATAACCCTGCTTCTTACATGTATAGCTCTAAATGGTCAAGATCGATCATATCTAAAAGACCTCTTAGTACCATATCATCCCAATAGAACACTTCAATCTCAGAATGCAGGCCTACTTGTGGTTCCCAGAATTTCCAAAGGTAGAATGGGAGGCAGAGGCTTTAGCTATCAAGCTCCTCCTGTGGAACCAGCTCCCAGTTTAGAGTCTGGAAGCAGACACCCTCTCTACTTTTAAGTCTAGGCTTAAAACCTTCCTCTTTCATAAAGCTTATAGTTAGAGCTGCTCTGTGACTGTGAACCAGCTCTTAGTTAGTTGGACTGCTGGGGAATCCCCTTGTTGCACTGAGGTCCTCCCCTCTCTCTTCATCCCACACATCTGTATGTAAATAGTAAATGGTCTGCACTTATATAGTGCTTTTCTACCTATTGGAACTCATAGTACTTTACACTGCTTCTCTCAATCACACACCAATGAGTGCTATGCAGCTGGCAACACTCACCGGGAGCAACTAAGTTGAGAGTTCAGTGTCTTGCTCAAGGACACTTCAACATGTGACCAGTGGAGCTGAGGAACCAACAACTGCAGGATTGATGGATAACCACTGTACCTTCCTGCGCCACAGTTGCTACTGTATGACATTAACTTTGTCTTCTTTCTCCCGTAGTTGTCTTTCTCCTTCTTTGTCTCCCTCTTTGTGCCTTTCTGCAGGTGTCCCCAGCTTTGGAATTGTTTCCAGTGTGCAGTTACTTGTCCTACCAACCTGCCTATTGTTTTGCTTGCGCTTCTTTTCTGTCTTGGCTCATTGGGACCTGTTAACAAGGGAGGTTATTAGCAGTTTCCAAGCCAGCTGTCATGATTGTACCTGAAGAACTGCAGCACCTCAGCCTCACGGGTAAAGGAGTGGGAGTCTTTGATCCATGTGAGGGTGGAAAAATGATTTTATGGAGCCTTGGGTGCAGATTCCTGAAAGGATGGCGTATATGTAGCACAGAACACAAGTGGCTTCGCAGAGAGGTTTGGTTGTGTCCGACATAATTGGATGTTATGTTATTTATGCCTTAAATTTTAATACAGGTGAGAGGTGAAGGTGCAGCTTAAACTGAGAAGTGAATTTTTAAAAACTGTCTGATCTTTTTTTGTTTTTTGGTTCGGTCTAGTTAGTGTGAAGGTGCATTATTTTTGTCTGCACAGCTTAGTGTGTTTGAGCATTTTGGCTCAGGACAGAGAAAAGAAACACCACTGACCTGCATGGCTTCTAGTCCCTGATATTACATTTACACCAAGTTCGGCCAAAGTATGAAGAGTTCAACTCAGATGACTTGTTTACACAGAAAAACCCCGTTTGTCCTGCAGCTGCAACTACTGCTGCTTAGAGTTTAGAACCAAACTAACTGCTCCTCTTCTGTCTCCACCTGTAGATCCAACATGGCTGTCTGTAATGTGGATATGGATGACTACAGTGTTTACTTTCACCTGTCGGATGAAGAGCTGCTGCAGATTGCTGTGGAGAGAAGTCTTGCTGACAACCAGTTTCCTCCACTCACTGATCAGAGGGCATCAACATCACCATTGTCATCCTCAGCCTCTTGCAGCCTGCTTACCCCAACACAATCAAATAGAAACCCCAGATGGAGACTTCCCGACTCCTCCAGAAACCCGTATTATGTCCCTCCATCTCGGTTTTCAAATGCAGAAATCCTAAATTCTGCAAACCCTCAAACATCTCTGTCTCAGTTTCTTTACAGACCCCACAAGAAGTGAGTCAGTCCAAATCCAACGTTTAGTCACACTTCAGTACAGGTTCTGACTTGGTCTTGTTTCTGTTCAGTATGTGTCTCTCACTGCTTCCAAATACCGCTCCACCTACCTCATGTCCCCAACTCTTTCCCTTCTCTGGATCACCTGCACACCATTGTAACATTTCCCAAACCCACCACGCCAACACCCATTTATTAATCAGAGTATTGCTATATGTATAGTGTACCCACCGGTCCCTCTGGCCTGTGTTTGTCACTTTCTTATCCTTGAACCTATAACTTTTTGACCTTGCATTGCTTGTTAAGTTTGTTTGGATTTGCTGACCTTGCCAGGCTATTTTTGACATCTATCAGTTTTTAGACTTCATTTCCTGTTACCCCCACTGCCTGTGTTTGAATCTTCTCACTCTCAGTTTGTTACATGTGCTTATTTTTGTCATTGAGTCCTCTGTGGCTTCACCCACTGTTGGTGAATCTAGTCCCCGAGGTTTCAGGTGGGTCAGATACTCCTGAATGTCTGAAAATCCTTCTCCACCCTGACAGTGAGGTGAGGGCATGTTACCTTTCAGAGGCTGTTGCAAGAGGATTGGCTGTTTCAGGTAGTGCCACTTTTAGATACACCTTTGTCTTGTAACCTGTCAGAAACTCTCAGAGGGCCTATGAGGTTCTCATTCAATTTGGTGGAAACTATATTGCTGCAGACCTTCCACAGATGTTGGGTGTTTGCTGGATGTGTTCATGTTTCAGATATATAGAATTTCTATCTGTTCTTTGTCTTGGTCAGTGATCTGCACTGTAACTTTGTTTTTGATTCAGAGAGCTCAGTCTGTTACAGTCTGTAATTGTGAGTGGAAATGCTGAAGCTTTGATGGATTTGGTCAGACAGAGTTCCAGCAGTCTGACAGAACCACATGATGATGGCTGGATTGCTCTTCATGAAGCAGCTTTTTATGGACAGCTACAGTGTGTCAAGATTCTTATCGAAGGTATGTTTACTGCCGATTGTCTGTAGGAAAAGATTTGACTTTTAATTTAAACGGCACAATATTTACAATGAGATTTCATAATGTGTTGATGACTTGGCTTTCCATTTCTGTTCAGTCCCAATGACCTATAACTTTCATTTTCATTTAAAATGTCTTTTCTGGTTCCAGAAATAACAGTAATATAAATATAACTAATTGTACCAATATTTCACATGCAAATTAGGTTTAGTGTCTGTTTATGACATCTCATCATACCTGCCTTCTGCATTAAGTAATAGAATCTATTCTGATGATCATTTCTATCTGCTATAACTGATGCTTTTGTCATAATCTCATCACATTTGTAATCCTGGAGGATTTTTTGGTTGGTTGGTCACATACACACTGTTGTACTCTCTACACTTAAGTCCCGGTGTTTTGTCAATAAATCATTGATCAGTTGTTGTGAAATTTGACCACCAGATTCATTGTAATGGTTCCCAGAGGATACATCCTCTTGACTTTGGTTATCTGTCTTCTAGCTGTAGGTTTTCTATTTGTTCATATTAAGATGTCCTGTACTTTTTAGTTTAATTTTAATACGTCTGACCCTCTATTCTAACTTAAGAAATCTAAGTTCAGGACCAGTTATTCCTGCTTCAATTACTCTTTGAGAGACTGTTTTCACAGCTATAAATATACAGTTAAGATAGGATATGTGAAATTTTGTTCTGTCCACAGCTCATCCTGACTCTGTGAACATGTGTAATTTGAGGAATCAAACTGCTTTGATGTTGGCTGTTGAGCGCAGAAACGTCTCGTGTGTCGACTTTCTCCTGAAGCATAGAGCCGACCCAAACATGGCTAACAAGGACCGGGACACTCCCCTGTTCACAGGTTACATCACAGTGACAAGTTACAGGGACAGGATCATAAGAGTTGTTTTAACAAAACTGTATTGTTTATAAAGGTTGAGTGGGTATAAAAGTGGACAGTATCTCAGATGCCTGTGGTATTTATATTATTGCTGTATTTTAGCATGTGAGCATCCAAATGAAGCAATCGTGGATCTGTTGCTGAGGTGTGGAGCTCAAGTAAATTGCTCCTGCAGTCAGGGAGGAAGTGCTCTTCATGAAGCATGCAGGCATGGCCAAGTGAAGCTCTGTCAGATGTTGCTGGAGGCAGGAGCCAATCTACAAACCAGAAATATCTATGGCATCCAACCTTTCTTTGTCAGTTCACAGCATGGACATGTTGACATCATCCACCTGCTGGCCAAGAGAGGTCAGTACTACAAACCTATCATTGTCTTCATTGTCTTTTGAGTCTCTCAGGAGTAAACATGTTTTTGTTTTCCAGGTGCAGATATAAATGGACAGGCAGGAGATGGAGCCTCACCACTGTATGAAGCCAGTAAAAATGGTCACGTTTCAGCTGTGGAGGCACTTCTGTCTCTGAAAGCTGACGCTAATCGATCCATGAAATCTGGTCTGCTGCCACTTCATGTAGCCGTTCAGAACAATCACATAAGGTCTGAAATTCTGAGATCTGTCAGTCACTGGTATTACCTTCATTACCCAGTGCTCTGTGTTTCACAAGGAAGCATGAGATATTAACTGTTTGCTATAAAGTAATGTATGTGAGAATATTCAACCATGCCCAAGCAGAATCTGCCAAAAATGTGTTTCAAAAATCACCATGTACACCCTAATATCTACATTTCATTTCCAGAATTGTGTCACTGCTGATCCCAGTCACCAGCAGGGTCCGAGTCCAGCACAGTGGCATCAGTCCTTTGCACATTGCTGCAGAAAATAACAGGGATGACATCTTGGAGCTGCTCATTGAGTCCGGCTTTGATGTCAACGCCAAGCTATCTGAGGAACGCTCAAAGATGTACGAGGACCGGCGGAGCACATCACTCTACTTTGCTGTCTTTAACAGGAACCTGGAGGCTACAGAGCTGTTGCTGGAGGCTGGAGCTGATCCCAACCTTGATGTCTTTAACCCACTGCTCATTGCCATCCGGCTCAGCTGGATGGACATGGCAACACTGCTGCTGAGGTATGATGCTGACATAAATGCTCAGATCTCCATGCCGCCTTCTTCGTTTCCATCTGCCATCCTGCTGAGCATGGAGTCTCTGCCCATGCTCAAACTGCTGCTGGACAACGGCTGTGACGCCAATCCCTGCTTTGACTGTCTGTATGGTCAAAAACCACATCCCGATGTCACACCATCACACCATCCTATTGAAGAAATGCAGGTCATGGGAGATGCAGCACCAGAGCGTCCTGTTCAGGTGAGTTCAGAAATGTACGGTATCAATCAGTGTATGTTATAAAAATATGTCATTTGTCCTCTCATAGTGTCCATTGTCCTGTTTCAGTTCTGTGAAGCTGTCTCTAGGAGGTCTTTCTGTCAGATCGGCGGTCCAATCATCTCTCTGCTGTTGGACTATGCCAGTCATGTCCGTCTGTGCTCTCAGTTGTTGGGGGTTCTCGAGAGTCGCAGTGACTGGCTGCAAATCAAACTAAAAGCTCGTAAGGGGAAAAAAAAAAACACCACTGAGGTGACAGGTGTCAAAACTTGATGAATGGTATGGCTTAAAGGTTTCCTCGGTCAGTTACTGGACCTTGTCTTGTGGTAGTCTGCAAACCAAGCTGAAAGATTCTCATTTTTAGGTTCATAAAACAATTGAGTTTTTGGAGAATGTTATGGTGCTTTAGGGATTTCTAGAAGGTTTTGAGTTCCCTAAAAGGGTCCTTTAAAAAGATTCTCAGTTCAAAAAGTCTTAGTTAATAAAACTTTCAAAGTTTCAAAGAAAGCTGTTATGAAAGCCTGAGTTCAAGCGTTTCTATAAACACCTCAGTTCTTATGAGTTTCTGTTTTCTGTTTGTTCTTCAGTTCCTCCTCACCCTCTGATGCAGCTCTGCAGACTAAAGATCAGACGCCTGGTTGGAGTCCGACGACTCAAACTGCTCCACACTCTGCCACTTCCTGTCAGACTCTTCCGCTTCCTGCAGTACGACATGCGCTCACTCACCTGAGGTCACCTGACTTGAGTCAAAAACAATTTCTAGATATTTATCAGTGGACTTAGTTCTGCACAGAATCACTAACTGATTAGTAGCTGGTCAGTTTAACATATAAATGTCACGGTGAATGTTCTTAAAATAATTTCAGCACAGATGTTTGTATTGGGATTTTAACTTGTTGATGGAATATTGTCATTAAAGTAGTACAAACTACTGGACCATACTGTACTGCTCTGTTTGTTTTAACATTGGCTCACTTTCAATCAGCAGCTGAAGCTAACATTTATTTACAGATTGTCTGAATTTAAATTACTGGTTGGTTTAACTCAGTTCTGTCAAAATAACCTAGGACAATCCCTGGTTATTGTTGGTGCAAACTAATCCACATATTTTAGTGTGTATAAATATAGCTTTCTTTCTACAGTTTAGATTTACATGGTTTACATTATGAACAATGCTGGTTTACAACTTTCAGTGTTCTCTTTCCACTTAACCACAGCAAGAACTGGTCTGAGTTAGACCAGTATGTGACCTGAGCTTAAACCAGGACAGAGCTAGGATTGACTGGGGTCAGAATAAAGATTAATTTCTGACAAAAGTCAGATTAAGCTGTGGGAACATGTGTTACTAAAATGAATAGATCCATGAATAACTACACAGAGTAACCACAGAGACTGCAGATGGAACAAAACTCAGATTAAATCAGAACCTGGAACATTGGTTGGATGAACTAAGATTAAACAGGGACAGATTACATAAAGATTTGAGAATTAATTCAGTTTTGATTGATCTGCAATAAATCTGTTTAAACATAATGTTTTATGTTTCAGTCAGTCTGCTGTCCTGTAATGACCCTGCAGTGTTTTTAAATAACTCAACCTGTAACATTAGAGTTAGCGGTCAGCTGGTCAACAAGCTCTAACTTCTGGTCTTAAAATAAACGTTAAGTAACACTCCACCACCATCCCCCACACAATGACGTGCAGACGACATATAAACATGTGGCTGGGTTTGAACTCAGGAAAAACTTTGCACTAACAAAAACAACCCTTTTAAACAAGGTGAGTGCATTTATTATTCTCTCACATCCAGTTTTTATCGTCAGTTTTGTTTTGGGTTTCCTTACTCTTTGTGCCTTTTATTCAACATTGGATTTATGTCTTCAAATACTTCTGTTTTTTTTACACTACAGTTATCTGAAGTGAATCTAAACTAACTAGACCTTTAAGTAGGGTTGATGTTAACAATTCTACATTGCACACAGAAAAAAAAAAAAAAAGATTATACATGACTGGGGCGACTGTGGCGCAGGAGGGAAAGCAGTCGTCCACCAAGCCCCCAGTTGCTGGTTCGATCCTAGCTCCTCCGGTCACAAGTTGAATTGTCCTTGAGCAAGACCCCCACTTAGTTGCTCCTGGTGAGTATTGGATAGCTGCATAGCACCTCACCGATTGGCGTGTTAGCATGTGTGTGATTGTGACTGCAAAAGGGTGAATAAAAAGCAGTGTAAAGTGCTTTGAGTACCAATATATAAAAGCGCTATATAGCTGTAGGTGCAGACCATTAACTATTTACATGGTGGAAATATAATGAACACAAGGCAAGATCAATAAAGCAGTAAAACATAACTTCAGTGTACATTTTGAAAAGTGTTGAGTGAGTTTCTGTGCTAACAATAGAGATAGATAAACTCAAATGAAAAGGTCCATATACCACATAAACTAATTCAAAAAATAAAAGGACTTTGGTTAAAAGTTAATCTATGATGTCAAAGTTGTAATCATCAATGCTAAAAATCTGTATTTGTCTGATTAACCTGACTGATCCTGTTCTAACTTTTGTTTCTCTTTGTTTAGTTTTAACTTTATCCCCACAGCTCTATCATGGCTGCAGCCACCATCTCTCATTCTGGATCAGCAGCTCCTTGTGGCAGCTTGGAGGATTATTCCCTCTACAGTAACTTGAGTGATGACGAACTGCTGCAGCTTGCTATTGAACGCAGTCTGACTGACACACACTGCAGCAATACCAGTGCAGCCAGCAACATTGCCACTACAACTACCAACACTTTATCTGCTGCAACCACACCTGCTCACCTACCTGACAGGAACATGAACCCTACAGGAAGAAACACCAATCAGCTCAAACCAAAACACTCCTCTAATTCACCTGCAAATGCTTCATCTCCAACACAGACCACAGCACACTACAGTTCTCCAAATCCTCCAGCTGAAAATCCTCCTGATCCGTAAGTGAGCTCATACAATTTCTACTCCACCTGTGTATTTATAATTCTTTTGAGAAAATGGTTACGGGTCTGATGAAATGAATTGGAACATAATTCTGCTTTAAGAATTTCAAAAGTACAGAGGAGAACTGCCTTTTGAGGTCAAATCTGACAGAGGAACTGGTCTTGTATCCAGGCACTGACATATGTTCTGTCAGGTACAGTATATCCTACCACTCTGCAGGCCTGTGTCCTGCAAGGATAGGAATTCAGAGTTGAGTGGAGGATAAGGTAGTTAAAGGTGAAGGCAGGGACATTCCTCTGTGGTGGGGAAGGAGCAGGGTTTGGTGGAAGTGTTAGATGGAGCAGTAACATTTATTTATAGCTGGGCTTACCTCCACGCACAGCATTGGTTTTAGAACCAAACTCTTATAGACTGGCTGAACTCTGTTCTGTTCAAGACTTGCCCAGAGTAAGAGGCATAAGACAGGTGTGGAGATACCAGTTGAGCACCAGTATGTTGTAGTTCCCCCTGAAGAACCAGAAGTTCACGTCCAAGAAACTGAAATTGCTGAAAGAAGTGCTCTGACTGTTGTCTGGGCCTATGCACCAAACAGCACTTTGGAGTACCCAGCCTTCTTGGAGGCCTTGGGTGGGGCCTTGGAAAAGGCACTGCTTTGATAACACATGGTTCTGACTTCAGTGATCACATGAACAATGGTTGAGAAACCTGGAGCTACCAGAGGTCATACCATCAGATCTGAGGGCATATACAGTATTGTTCAAAATAATAGCAGTACAATGTGAATGACCAGAATAATCCAGGTTTTTAGAATATTTTTTATTGCTACATGGCAAACAAGTTACCAGTAGGTGCAGTAGATTCTCAGAAACAAACAAAACCCAGCATTCATGATATGCATGCTCGTAAGGCTGTGCAATTGGGCAATTAGTTGAAAGGGGTGTGTTAAAAAAAATAGCAGTGTATGCCATTGACTGTACAAACTCAAAACTATTTTGTACAAACGTTTTTTTTCTAGCATTTAGCAATCCTGTGAATCACTAAACTAATATTTAGTTGTATGACCACAGTTTTTTAAAACTGCTTCACATCTGTTTGGCATGGAGTCAACTAACTTGTGGCATCTCTCAGCTGTTATTCCACTCCATGATTCGTTTGGGGTCATTGTCTTGTTGAAACAACCATTTCAATGGCATGTCCTCTTCAGCATAAGGCAACATGACCTCTTCAAGTATTTTGACATATGCAACTGATCCATGATCCCTGGTATGCCATAAATAGGCCCAACACCATAGTAGGAGAAACATGCCCATATCATGATGCCTGCACCACCATGCTTCACGGTCTTCACTGTGCACTGTGGCTTGAATTAAGAGTTTGGGGATCGTCTCACAAACTGTCTGTGGCCCTTGGACCCAAAAAGAACAATTTTACTCTCATCAGTCCACAAAATGTTCCTCCATTTCTCTTTAGGAAAGTTGATGTGTTCTTTGTCAAATTGTAACCTCTTCTGCACATGCCTTTTTTTTAACAGTGGGACTTTGCGGGGGATTCTTGAAAATACATTAGCTTCACACAGACGTCTTCTAACAGTACAGTACTTACAGGTAACTCCAGACTGTCTTTGATCATCCTGGAGCTGATCATTGGCTTAGCCTTTGCCATTCTGGTTATTCTTCAATCCATTTTGATGGTTGTCTTCCGTTTTCTTCCACGTCTCTCTGGTTCTCTACACTGTTCTTCTGCACAATGTCTTGAATGACCCATTTTCCTCAGGCTTTCAAATGCATGTTTAACAAGTGCTGGTTTCATCCTTAAATAGGGGCCACCTGATTCACACCTGTTTTTTCACAAAATTGATGACCTCAGTGATTGAATGCCAACCTGCAATTTTTTTAACACACCGCTTTCAAACTAATTGCACAGCCCTACGAGCATGCATATCATGAATGCTGGGTCTTGTCTGTTTTCTGAGAATCTACTGCACCTACTGGTAACTTGTTTGCCATGTTGCAATAAAAAATATACAAAAAAATCTGGATTATTCTGGTTAGTCACATAGTACTGCTATTATTTTTGAACAATACTGTATCTTGGACACTGCTGAAAAGAGGAACAAACCTGTCAACTAATCACCATCTGTTTACATCAAATGGTGAGAGACACTGTTAGACAGACCTGATAAACCCAAAAATGTAGTTCGGTTGAAATAGAAACATCTGAGGGAATTTTTTGGTCACAGACCTAATTTCTTTGCAGGAGAACAGTCCCAGTTTAACTCTGAAATACACCTGGATTTAGTCTTAGTTTAACAATGAGGCAAGTTTAGTACCAGTTTAACGCTTTCTGAAGTAGAACTGCTTTTACTCCGAGCTTAACCGTCCTTGAGGAAAGACTCTACTCTTATTGCTGTTTTTTTCTTGGTGGTGTAACAGAAAGACATTTGATGGGACCATCAGTCGCTTCATGACGGGGTCTGGAAAGAGGATGGTAGCTTATCGTAGACCAGATGGGAATCTGGTCTTCATTGGTCCAGAACCTGAAGAGTAAGTTTACATCTGTTAAAAAATATATTTGTTTATAAAACCATCTCTATCACCTGGTGTTTCACTTGAAGTGTTTCTATGAATTAAACCATCCTCCTTGAATGTCTGGGGTGACAGGTGATGATAGTTGAAACAGGTTAGAGAAATAAGCATAAGTGAAATGATGAGGAAAAGTACAACAGGTAAGACAGTGAGGTCAGGTGAGACCGGTGGGACAGGGGAGACGATGGCCGATGGGTATTTTATCTCTAGGGATGAAGAGCCTCTGTTTAAAGCAATCAGTGCTGGCGACGTGAGCAGGGTTAAAGCACTAATGATGCAACCGGGGACGAATCTAATGCTGCCGAGTAAACCTGGCTGGCTCGCCATTCACCAGGCAGCATGGTTTGGTCAGGACACCTGTGTGAACGTCATGTTGTCAGGTAGATACACACAGGATCTTTACACAAAGACATAAAGTCATAAATACACAACAGAGTGCAGAGAAATTTTCTGTGGTTCATTCCTCAGCTCAGCCTGGGATGATCAACAAGCAAACTGATCGTGGCGAGACAGCACTGCTCCTTGCTGTCACCAAAGATCGGCTGAGATGTGTTCAGGTGCTTTTGGAACATGGAGCTGACCCTGACATCAGAAACTATGACAAAGAGACTCCTCTGTACAGAGGTAAGCTTGACAGGAAATGACACTGGTCAAAAACCTGAACAAAAGTGATTTGGTCTAAAAGGAATCATCATGAGTTCACAAAATAGAGGAGCAGACATCTAATATTGTTCTAATTAAAAAATCTGTTTTGAATAGCATTTAATAGGATTTAGGTGATTTTAAATGTACCTTTAATTTTTCAGTTTCTTGGCTTAAATTCTGTAAGGTCTTGATCCTACCATGTAAACTTCCTTGCGATGATTCTTGTTTTGGTTTGGTGCTATACATATACATCAAATTTAACCAAGTACCAACAAGTACTGTTGCCACATTGACACTAAACTTAGAGTATCTGCCAATACTAAATACTGATTTGACACCCAAACATAGGAAATTTTTTCTAAAATCAATTTAAGTACTGAACCTTCTCCATAACAAACTTGGTTTCAGTAGTCTTGATGGCTTATCACTAACTTTTTTTATTCTCCACAGCCTGTGAGAGGAACAATGCTGCTACAGTGGCCATGTTGTTAAACCATGGTGTGGGGGTAAACACTCACTGTATTCATGGTTGCACTCCGCTGCAGGAAGCTGTGGCTCAGAGCAATGTAGAGATCTGTGAGATGCTGCTAAAGGCTGGAGCCAAACACAACCTCACCAACATGTTTGGCATTTCACCAGTGTTTACAGCGGCTCAGAGTGGAAATCTTGCCCCTCTACGCTTCCTACTCAGACATGGTAAACTATGGAGATGGTTTATAGCACTGATACTCATTCCTAACAAATGTAAGATGCTGTCCTGCTTTTTTTTTGCAACCATCTCTGCACTAATCCCTGCTGATTACCTGGATCAGGTGTGTTGAATCAATCAGAAGCTGGAAAATACCCATACTTCCCACACTCCACCCTCATATAAGAGGGTATCTGCAGGACAGAGGCTTGCGTAGGCCAGGAATGAGTATAGTTTGTAATAATCATTTTCTAATTGCTAAATTAAACTGAAACCTGTTTTACATATTTTGTAGAGGCAATAACAGGCGAAATCAACCCCAGACATTGTCATGAGTTGCGTTTCACACATGTAACACACAGCGGGAGCTAGTCTGAGTCAGAAAGTGTTCTCACTAGAGAAACTCTGCTCGATTTCAGTGTGTGGTCTGTGCACACATGGGGCACAAAATGATAGAAAACCTACGCTGTGGGAAACAGAATTTTGTTTACAGCAAATTTGCAAGTGCCACTGTTGCACCCCTAGGGGCAGGGGTTAGGAGTGCAGCATACAAGGACAAATAGTTTTGTTCCCTCCCCCGTCCCCAAGCCAAAATCCATAATCCAAACTTTAAAATTAAGTGAGGAATTTATTTCTACAACTAAGAGAATGAGGGTAACAAGAGAAAATGATAGAAAGAAAATGGCAGTTCACCCCTACATCTAATCTTGTACATATTACTATAAATAGTATTAAAGCTGGTCCTAAGTAATACTATTTACA
Source organism: Channa argus (assembly GCF_033026475.1). NCBI lineage: Eukaryota > Metazoa > Chordata > Actinopteri > Anabantiformes > Channidae > Channa > Channa argus. Next base: position 38,126 of record NC_090213.1, on the reverse strand, counting down.
AACTACACAATAAATACACAAGACTATGGCACAAGGCCTAACAATCGAATAATCCAGCTAACAATAATCCAAAATTCACAAAATTGTTGAAGAGGGTTTGGAGGCAGAGGAGCTGCTGCCAAAAAAGCCAGTCTAGTTGGAGTGAACCAGACTTTTCAAATTCCAGGATGTGTAAGATGGACCAGTCAGCTGCCAACACTGCCCCCCAATCCAGACTGTCAGACAGGGCTTCTACAACTCAGGCACAAAGTTGTAACACCATTAACAAGACTTCAGAGCAAAGAATGTTTTCAGCAAGACAGCATTTGTTTCTACTAAGTGGGACAAAGCTTCCCAAAATCTTTATTTGGAAGATCCTGGTTGCAAGAGGAAAAGAGGACATAAGTTGCAACTCTGACCTTCAAACTGACTCCTCTATAAACCAACTCATTTGTTTAAATATAGTCTGTTTATTACTACTTCTATTAAGGCTGCTGCTAGCTACCAACATCATTTGAGTTTAGCTTAGTTGGCCTCTGAAAACTCACTAGGTGGGCTGATCTAAATACCTATTAACTCATTGAGTCACTATATATAGTCTGAAGTTTTAAGAATTTTCTCGAACTTAACCCTCAACCCTAAATGGTTCCTGCAGGTGCAGACATGAACAGTCAGGCTGCTGATGGAGCCACTGCTCTGTATGAGGCTGCTAAAAATGGACATGAGGACATTGTAGAGCTCCTTCTCTCCCAGAATGCTGATGCCAACAAACCCGGAAAGACTGGATTATTACCACTTCACATCGCTGCCCAGAGAGGAAGTAACACGTAGGCTCACTCATCTCTTTCTTCCTCTTTTAATTTATAGTTGAAGTTGTCAGAATCTCAAAGACCATGTTTCTATATTTGGTGGAACCAAAATCGTCCAAGTTAAAAAGTAATGCCCTTGTGTTTGTAAGTTCTGAAGGCACAAGACTGAGCTTTAAATTAATAACTGACCACTAAACCACAGTTTTAGGTTAAATGTGGTGAGGTGAGATACAATGAATGAGGCCATAGTTTGATATTTTCGATCAACAATGAGAATGTGTCCCGATTCAGTTGGAAGATATTCGCTTTAAATTTAACTGAGACTGGAAGAAAATAAAATAATAATTAATTTAATAATTTTTTAAATGTTGAGCCCAATCTAAAATCAGGGGTGGGGGGTTGACCAGGGAAACCACATAATGCAATCCATGTTTCTTGGTGAGGTAAACATAAATGAGATGAGATCTATAGTTGCACAAATATAAAATAAGACATCAACTGTTAAACTGTGATTAAAGCATTTGATACTATAGATCATTGTATTGTAATTACAAAATGAGAGGTGTATAGTATTAGATGAGTAGTGGTTAAATAAATTGGTTAAAAGAATTTGTAGCTAACAGACAACGATATGTATAGTTTGCTGGCATTACATTTGAGCATATGAAAATTAAGTGTGGAGTTCCACAAGGTTGTGTACTGGGGACTAATCTCTTTATTTTGTATATTAACAATATATGTGAAGTATCGCATACATATTGTTTCATTCTGTTTGCGGACAACACAATTTTTTCAGTTCAGAAATGTATTTAACATTTTTAACTAGAAGGATTGTGAAAATAATACTTGTACAAAAACAAAGATAAAGAATGTGAGAAACATTTAGTTTCAATTTTTTAAAAAAAGGATGAAAACGTGTGGTCTCTAGATGGAGTTGTCATTGAACTTGTTTTTGACAAAATCCTGACCCAGACCCTCCTATTGCATGTATAAAATCAAAGGTGTTCAAGAAAATGTATGTTTTGAACAAAGCCAAGTGTAAAATTATAATGCACTGCCCGTGTGGTATTATTATGTTACTGTGTGGGTAACATAAACCAAAGTGTTTAAAAATTCTATGTTGTTATTGCAGGAGAGCAATAGGAATTACACATAAGGTGCATGCAAGAAATATACCAACACATTGTTTATAAACTCTGGATCATTAAGTTTATGACATTGTTGGCTATGCAGGGTGCAAATATTACAACATATGAAGAACTTAAAAATACAGTTCTGTGGTTGAGAATCCTCAAAGCAGATTAAAATTTAGGCACCACTTGGCACAGACAATGTTAAAACTAGAAAAATGTTTCTGTGTGTGAAATTCAGCTTTTTAGTGATTTATTGTAGGAGGACATAGAGCTTTTAAAATATAATATAATAATAAATTATAAAACATGAACAATGTTTAAACATAAAGTTCAAACATTTTATCAAGTGAAGAAGTTGCTGCTGGTTTGTCTAATAGATCAGGGTTTGTCGTGGGCTAACTTCGGTGATGTTTCCTTTTCTCAGCATCGTGTCCATGTTGATCCCAGTCACCAGTAAGGCCAGAGTCCGACGGACTGGTATCAGCCCGCTCCACCTGGCGGCCGAGCGGAATCGTGATGACGTGTTGGAGAGTCTGATCAAAGCAGGTTTTGATGTCAACGCTCAGATGTCTGAAGAGCGGTCAAAGTCATATGAGGACCGCCGCAGCACTGCACTCTATTTTGCCGTCATCAACAACAATGTTGATGGTGTTCGCATGCTGCTGGAGGCTGGTGCCAACCCAAACCTGGACATGTTCAAGCCACTGATGGTGGCAGCAAGGCTGGCCTGCATCCGGACCGTCGTCTTGCTTGTGGAGCACGGTGCTGATATCAATGCCCCCATCCCCACCCACCCTACCACCTTTCCGGCTGTCTACATGTTCTCTATGAAGTACCTGTCCATTTTTAAGTACCTGCTCGACCATGGAGGCCATGCTGTCTCCTGCTTTGACTGTGTCTACGGCAGCGGACCTCATCCCCCAATCAAAACCACCCGTTCACAGAGAGATGAGCTCCATTACAGTGACAGTGTCCTGCCAGAAATACAGTCCAGGAGAGGTGTTCAGGTGCAGTTTGACATTTTACATTTAAACCTACTGTTATGTTTGTTTCTCAGGAACAGCAATGGTGTTTCTGGGTCAATTTGACCTGGGACATGTTTAATTAACCAAAAGTGTCAGAAACCAAACATTCCCAATAAACATTGTTTATATGCCTTAACTGCATTACGAACAATTTCTATCAATATTTAGTGCATTGGTGTTCTTGAGGATGAGTATAATTCACTCTTTTTTTATAAAAAATTATTAAAAATGATAAGAAATTATTTTTAAATTTCTATTTCTCTTTTAATTGAGTGATGTTGATAAATTAACACAAGACAAAATCATGTAAAGACAATGTTTGGAAACACACACAAAAAAATTTAATAGTTGGAAATGAACAAGTTGCATGTGTGTGCATCTACACAGGACATGAGGGGCATGTCATCACAGTTTCATTTTATGTTAATTACACTTACTAAGGGAAATCTGGAGAGGTGGAGGTCTGCTCTAGAAAGCAAAGGAATGAAGCTTAGCCACACCAAGACAGAATACGTGTGTGTGTGAATGAGAGGAAGCCAAGTGGAACAATGAGGTTACAGGGAGCAGAGGTGAAGAGGCGAGTGCAAGCAGGTTGGAACGGGTGGAGAAAAGTGTCAGGTGTGTTGTGTGATAAAACGGTATCAGCAAGAATGAAAGGAAAGGTGTTCAAGACGGTGGTGAGACCAGCAATGTTGTTCGGCTTAGAGACAGTGGGACTGAAGAAAAGACAGGAGGCCGAGCTGGAGGTAGCAGAGCTTAAGATGTTGAGGTTCTCTTTGGGACTGACAAAGATGGACAGGATCAGGAATGAGGACATCAGAGGTACAGCTCATGTTAGATGTGTTGGAGATAATGTCAGAGAGGCCAGATTGAGGTGGTTTGGACATGTTCAGAGGAGAAACTGTGACTATATCAGTAGAAGGATGCTGAGGTTGGAGCTGCCAGGCAGGAGGTCTAGAGGAAGACAAAAGAGGAGATACAGTGAGACACACATCCATCTGTTTTCTTGTGTTCAGGTGGGGTCTGTAGCTTAATCCAGGTAGTTCAAATGTTCCTTTCTCCAGCAACACTTTTGAGCCCCTCCTGCTAGAGCCAAGGCCAGGTAGACCCAGCGTGTTCAGCTTCTGCCCTGAAGTCTCGTCCCAGTGGAAATCTAGAAAACCTCCAGTAGAAGCTGATAAAGAGTATACTGATCCGATGACCAAAGCACCTAATATACCTCTGGTAAAGAGGAAGTAGCAGGGGCTCTACTCAGAACCACTTCTGGGTGGCCAAATTCTGAGCTCTTTCAGAGGACACTCTGAGATGCTTCCATTCATGATATTTGTTTTGGTCACTACCCAGATCATAAGTGAAATCCTAGGTGGAGGTAACAACACTCCATATACATCCCCAGTCTATGGCAGAATTACTCAAAGGCACCTTTGCCCTTGAGTTGTAGATTAGGAATCTACAATAGTGATACAAGGGATCTGGACAGTAGTGTGACATGTGCCGGAAGGGTTTGATGGTGCTGCTGGGGCTACCAGGGTATAGCAGCAGTTAAGACCAAATATGCTGCCTGAAAGACAAAGGGGATTTGGTCAGTAAAACTCAGTTGATCGTTAATGACGACCCCCAGATTTCTGGCGGACTTTGTGGTGATGATCCTAAGTTGATGCTGATTTTATGGCAGACTTTCTGGGGACAATCACCAACATTTTAATTTGATGCTAATACTGTGTTGTATGGAAGGTTTGACTAGGAAAACTAGAACCTTTGTCTAGAAAATTGAAATCCAAGCAGAGGTGTCAGAATCCAGGCAGACATTTTCAGTGAGGAATGCTGCTTCTTTAGAATGACCACTCCTGAAACCAAATTGGTCAACATCAAGAAGGTTGTTCATAGAAATTCTATGAAAGAAATTCTGAGGTTTAATTGAAGACCACTTGTTCAAGGGTCTTGGCAAGAAATTGAAGAATATTGATTCATAGTTCTGTTATTGGCTGATTAATGATAGACAGATGGACTCTATTATTGATAATAATTTTTGCCTATTGATTGACAGTTTTGTGAGATGATCTCAGCTCCCAGCATCAGTCGGTGGGCGGGTCCCATCATTGATGTCCTATTGGACTATGTAGGTCACGTGACTCTGTGCTCCAGACTCATGGAACACCTGGACAGCTACTCCGACTGGAGCATCATCAAAGAGAAAGCAGGTCTGTCTGTTGAATTTGGTTTGTCTACAATGTTATTGCTTTGTGTGGTAATTCTCCAGTCCTGTTACTGGTTTGTGTTTCAGCCCCCCCACGACCACTGCTGCAGCTCTGCCGACTGCAGATCCTGAAGGTGGTTGGACGCCATCAGGTGAAGAAGTTGCCACTGCCTGGCAGTATGATCCGTTTCCTGCAGCACCAGGAGGCTCCACTTGATGAGTGCTGAAATCCAATTTACAGTTTGCTCAGGACAATGGTCCTGCAGATTAACAGTTTGATTTGTGTAAAACTGGTTATGTATAGAAGTTTTGTTTGGGAATGTTTTTGGGTCAGGGTTATGTTTAAAATAAAACAAAATAAAAATAAAACCTTTATTCAGGGTTAGGGTTAACATGGCAACTGTGTAAAACAAAGTTCAAGTTTCAGCTCAGTGTTTTCAGTTTTATCAAATTTGTAGGAATGAGGCTTGAAATAAGACAAGTCAAGGTTTCACTACAAACATCTCTCTGACAGAGCTGCAGCATTACGATTTCATAGTGACGATGATAATGATGATCAAGGTAAGGACCCATCTCGTCCTTGAGGACATGTATCAGATGATTAAGGAGCTGGATCAGTGAGGTCCAAAGCTTTGAGTCTTCACAGGTAACTAATGACTACATGTTTAATTTACATTTACATTTACATTTAGTCATTTAGCAGACGCTTTTATCCAAAGCGACTTACAAGTGCTACAGCTGGTTTCATTAACCAGCTGTAGCAGAGACTGATCTTTAACAGTCACATCACTCTGACCTCACACTGTAACAGCAGACATAAACACAAACACACACATTTCAGGTCCAAATCCGATAATGACCACAGTCCTGCTGACTGATCTGGACTCAACACTGAGGCAGATTCTTGCTAAAATGAATCTGGATTGTTTCAGGATGAGGTTGTGATAAGATTTTTCCTCTAGCTGGGTGAAGCACTGAGATCCACATCTTAGAGAAGAGAAGAACCAGTTTAGTGGTTGATAAAATGATATTTCTGGTCATGGATAAGTTTTATCTTTTGATTCCTGTATTAATGATTTATTTGCATTTGTAAATGCAGACATTATTTTATTATAAACAAAACTGTTTGTGTAAAGAGGGAAATAAACATAGAGAAAACAGCAGTAATTTTTAAGTTTAGTGTTTGCTATGATTTGTTTCTAATGTTGGTGAAATATTACTGAAAATGTTCTGACAATACTCAGGTGATAATAGTCTATCACAGGGGTCACCAACATGGTGCCCATGGGCACCAGGTAGCCCGCAAGGACCACATGAGTAGCCCGCGGGACTGTTCTAAAAATATCTCGCCTTAGTGCCACTTACCAATGAGCTGCATCTAATTTTTTTGTTGCTATTGTTTTTTAAATCACATTTGATAGTTATTGTGAGAAATCATTACATGATCTGTGTCTTCACATAGAAGAATATCATTAATTTAATAAATTATTAATAATAACATATAATTAACGGTAAATTCAGCAAATTTGTTATTTCAAAAGTGCGTATTAAACTGGTAGCCCTTCACATTAATCGTTACCCAAGAAGTAGCTCTCAGTTTCAAAAAGGTTGGTGACCCCTGCGCTATCATGTGTGGACTTTTTCACTGCCCTCTGACATGTCAAACTCAGGGCAAAACATAACCTTAATCTGAAAACCTGGTTTTCTGTCTGCAGGTGGGTGTGTCTGAATCTGTATTCTACTGCTGTTTGGGGTCAGACTTTAATTTGATAGTCTGCAGGATTCAGGTCAAATGTTTGTGGACTCAGTTGTGTCTGGTTCTGTCACTCTGCATCATTATTAATTTATTATTACCAGATGTGATTTCTGATTGTGTTCATACTGATATTTATTGTCTTTTCATCATGTGTCACCATCATTGTCGTCACAGTGTTATGAAGCCCTGAGCAGATTAGTCTCTCCATCACTTTTTAATTCAACTTGAAGAATTCACATGAATGTGTTGCTGCTTGTTTATGTTTATGTTAGATTTCCTCCTGTTTATAACAAAAAACTATTTATTAGAATTTGAACTCAAGACACTTCTGGAAACAATCTGTGTTTTTATTAAATTATGTGGTTTATGACCTAGAGTTTGTTTTTCTCAGGAAACATCTGTGGAAATGAGAGAATAAAAAAGGAGGATAAAACCAGCTACCGTGACCACATGAGAACTTCAGACCTCCTATATGCTTACAGAACCAGTATTGGTTCTCCTCAGGTACCATACTTAAAGACAATTCTGAGGCATTTCTACTGAATGTCATTCTTTGAAATTTAGCAGCTATCCTTCACTATACTAAAATATCTTCTTAAAAACATATCAAGTTGTTAATATCAGCTCCATCGTTTCTATCTCCAACATTTAAGTGATGAACACATTAATGTATTAGTAATTATAATATTCGGATCTATACTTTTTAATATTTTAAATGCAGGTTTACTGTAAGACAGGATTTCTACATTGTGGTTGTGATACTTTTACTGTAGTAAATGGTTTAAGTACTTCTTCCAGCATAAATAAATTTATATATACATATATTATTTATTTATTTTCTAATAAAGATAGTAACAAGTAAAGTAGACTAGGATATGACAGGGGGACATGTAGAAAGGATGAGGAAGATGAGCGTAATGACTGTCTCTGTGGGAGATGTTCTCAGACAGACAAGTGAGTAATGCAGTTAATCCAAAAAAACAAACACTTCCTGTTTGTTTAAACTTTATTTCACCTCCACACAACTCAGTCTTATTTTTGAAAACCTGCAGATTTTAGTATAAAAGCACACAAACATTTTTTTTAAATGTAGCTTATAAAAATGTATTGATGAATGCATGAATGAGGAAGAGGACAAGGGTAAAGATCCCAGCCCTGCAGCATCAGTTGGTCAAAATGATGAAGATGAAGATCAGATTCTGGGGCCTGGTCTGGAGCTCTGCTGATACTCTGGAAGGTGGTGAAGGATCCAGGCAGCGGGGGTGAACATGGCGATGGCAAAAACCGACATGACGAAGAAACTTTGCTTCATAAAAAAAAATAAATAACAATACTAATTAAAAGCTGAAATCTGACACCCCAACCCTTGCCCCTTTAATGTTGAACCAGATTTCAGACACTGAGAGGGTGGAGTGGTAGAGAGTGACTGAAAGATTTAGTAGATAATTTATTATTATTATTTTTTAATATGGTGAGAACAACAGCTACTCTGAGACTGAACGATAGCACTTGAAGAACCAGGTCATGGTTCAAACTGGGTCAGACAGAACTGCAACTGATTTTATGGCTGACAGAAGATGAATAAAGTAAAATATATAATTATTATATAGTTATTATCAGTTGCTCAATTAATAGTTATCAGCTTGTTATAAGTTACTTATCAGTTATTGGTCTGTTATTAGCCGGACATGTTAGACTCACTGCGGCTCCGATCTTGTCCTTCGGGGGTTTGCTGTAAATCTTCTTCGTCATCTCCTGTAGGATTTTTTTGGGACGAGTCAACGTGGGAAAAGAAATGTTACCCATCATCCTCAACACACCACTCGCCATCCTCACAGCTCAGGAACACCTGTCTGAGGCTGATGATGTGTTTCGTTTAAAAACTCAGTTTGAGGATTAATTAGAGCCACAACAAGAAGAACTAGAGAGGAGAGAGTGTGTGTGTGTCTGAGTGTGGGGGAGGACTACTGTAGAGACGGGGAGGCGGGTCTGTGCAGATGAGTGGTTCAGCTGCAGCATGGAGCTAATTATAGTTCAAACAATAAAACCAAGAGAATGCGTGATGATGAGTAACGTGCAGAAAAAGACATGAAGCTGCTCAACATCACACAAACACACACACATACATTTTATTCAAAGGGCAATATACAGAATAATAAAATATAAACTATATATAGACACATTACAAGAATAGAACAATTGTGCTAAAAATTATATATGCTTGTAAAAACAAACATATATAAATACATACAGATGAGTTTTACTGTAACACATCTGTAATGTGTTACAGCACCAATATCCTAACCCTCTGGATCTGGATCTCAGCTGAGACTGAACTAGTTAAATGTAGTATGATTTTCTGTCACTTGTGTTTAAGGGTCTGAGGGAGGGGGCTGAGGTGCTCCCTGTGGGGCTGGAGGAGGGCCAACGGGTGTTTGTTGTCTCCCCGGTCATGCCAGCAGACGTCCAGCAGGGGGTAGACTTTCCCCTGCACCTCCAGCTTGAAGCTGTAGATAAAGGCCAGCTCATCAGGACTGTCACTGTTATAGAAGCTTAGGGCTCCACCCTCATAGTCCAGGAACAGTCCCACTCGTTGAGGGGGCACAGACAGTGGCAGGACCACTCTGGGGGAAGCGAAGGCTTCATAGACACCGTCTTTCAGTCCGATCAACCACACTCCACTTTCTGGGTTTTTCACCACTTTGGTCTTACGATGAGTTGTTCCTTTGATCAAACCAAGACGCCACCTGGGTTTGTTCCCCACCTCCACCTAAACAAGAAGCAGAACACATCAAAAACACAGCTGATGTAAGTACAAAATAACACCAGGTTCAAGTTCTGTCCTACAGTCCTTTTTCTCTCAATTTTTCCTCCAGCCTTCAGATGTCCATAAAGCCTTCATTTCCTGGCTCCACCTGCACACCTGTTCTACATTTAGTCCCTTAGAGGATCCATGACCTCATGGTTGCTCTGTGTCAGTGTGTACTATAATCTGGTGTTTATGTATGTCTGATTTGTTCATATACCTTGTCACCATTTGCCTGTCTCCAAGCTCTGCCTGGTTTATATCACCTGGATTTTAGCTGTAAATAACATCCCTGGGTCTTTTCTGGGTTTACCTCCCAGTAGTGTTTCCCAGAAGAGAAGCCTCGATTTGTCAGGACACAGTAACTGAAAGTGAACCTCTCTGGATTATCAGGAAGTCTCCGCAGCAGAGACCCACAGACTACCACTGTGTCCCCATGAAGGAGCTCCAGAATTGGGTGAGCAGTCTGCGGATCCAGCTTCAGAAGCTCCATAGCTCGATGGGAGACAAAGATTTAGTGTTAAGACTGAAACAAGTTAAGACAGGGGCAGGTACATTTCAAGGACAGGACAAGTATTGTGTACCTGGCAGGACTTTGCGGTGCAGTCTCTTCCACACTGTGAGTTTAATGTCATTGTGGTTGAAACCAGGTTTGAAAATGACAGAGCTTCTCTCATCTCGTTGCTGCAGATCCTGACTTTGCCTGAACCTGGACACAGTGATCACAGAGTGGTGTCTCTTGATTACAACCCTGTTTACCTTAAATGACATAATTTGTTTTTATACAAAAATTTCACATCAGCACTTTCTGAGATATGGAGTACATCAGGTTCGAGTTCTTGGCCCTCATCTCTTCTCACTCTACATTTCACCTATCAGCCAAATTATATGTACTCATGGAATTATTTTCCATTGTTATGCAGATAATGATAATCTGTATGTTTCCTTTGTTAAATTGACTTTTTCTCCTTCCATTTGCACCTAGTGCTGCTCAGTGATGATTTGTTGGGCTTTCTCTATAACACTATAACGTCTTGGCCTTACTTTGTAAAATGCCTTGAGATGATGCTGTTGGGTTTGACACTATATAAATAAAACATCAGTGGACTGACATCATGTTGGTATGTTTGTTACCTTGGAGCGATTGATCCATATTTCTGTAAACAGAAAACACATTACACTATTGATATTTTTTACAGTCAGAAACAGGCTTAGTTTTAACTGGTTTTGGACTTTGACTTAAAGAGAGTGTTGGATCCAGTTTAACAGATGTACCACTATAAAGTCCAGGTGCCCCTCATTACTCAGGTCCTGCAGGGTGCTGTAGGCCTCCTGCAGCCGATTAAGGTTGTGGTTTAACTGATCTGTCTGGTTCTGGAGGGATAATATGAGGGCGGCAGCTGACGTCTCCACCTGCTGCATAAAACCAGCCTCCTCCACCTCCAGGCATCGTCGCAGTTCGCCAAACTCCTTCCTTACAACCCACTTGAGCACATCAGACTCATTCTGATTGGACAGAGAGCAACAGGTGGCACAGTCAGACTCACTTCCTTTGACTTTTCCTTTGACTTTATCTCAGATCATTTAAGAAAAAAAAATCATGGACCCACTGTAATCCTGGATTTGTTGTGAGCCAGTTTACAGATATGATCCTCTAGTTTACGTTTCTGCTGCTGGAACTCGGTCATCAGACAGGAAATGTCCTCCTGAGACACACAGGTAAAACAAATTGTTTTTGTTTTAAAAAGTTTAGTGTGTAAAAATTTGTTTGTGATTAATTAGTTCGAACAAGCAGCTATGAAGCAGACCAATTCAATTACAGGATTAACGTAACTGCACTAGGTTGGCTTAACTCTGATAGACTTCAATTTGTTTATGTTAATGATGAATCCTCCATGCACACAAAGGTTAGCTATGGAGTCCCACATGTCTCCGTGTTAAATACTTTTTACTTTATATATGTCTCCTTTAGGCAACATTATTAGAAAACAATCCATAAATTTTCATTGCTATGCTGATGATATCCAGCTACATTTATCTATGGAACCAAATGAAAAAAATCAGTTAATCAAGCTTGCCTACAAGAGATAAAGGACTGGATGTCCCACAGTTTTTTAGATCTAAACTCAGACAAAACTGAAGTCATAGTATTTGCGCCCAAAAATCTCAGAAATATGATGTCCAACCATTTTGTTACTCTAGATAAGTCTGGCCCCAGTTCTACTGCAAGGAACCTTGGAGTTATTTTTGACCAGGATTTGTCCTTTACCTGACATATAAAACAAATCTCTAGAACAGCCTTCTTCCACCTATGGAACATTACCAAAATTAGGAGCATCCTGTCTCAAAGTGATGCCAAAAAACTAGTCCATGCATTTGTTACTTCTAGGTTGGACTACTGTAATTCCTTACTTTCAGGATGCCTTAGTAACTCTCTAAAGAGCCTGCAATCAATCCAAAATGCTGTGGCAAGAGTGCTGACTTGAATTAGCAACAGAGATCATATTTCACCTTCACTAACTTCTCTCCATTGGCTTCCCATAAAATCTAGGATAGAATTTAAAATACTGCTTCTTACATATAAAGCTCTGAATGGTCAGGCTCCATCATATATAGAAGACCTCATAGTTCCATTTTATCTCAGTAGACCACTTCGATCTCAGAACGCAGGCCTACTTGTAGTTCCTAGAATTTCCAAAGGTAGAATGGGAGGCAGAGCCTTTAGCTATCAAGTTCCTCTCCTGTGTAACCAGCTCCCAGTTCAGATTCGGGAAGCAGACATCATCTCTACTTTTAAGTCTAGGCTTAAAACCGTCCTCTTTGATAAAGCTTATAGTTAGTTATAGTCATGCTGCTATAGACTTAGACTGCTGCGGGACCCACCCCCCGATACACTGAGCACCTTTCCTCCTCTTGATCCTCTCTCCTCTCACCCCACAAGTGTCACCACTGTATGACATTAACTCCGTGTTTTCTCCCATAGTGGTCTTTCTCCTTCTCGGTCCCCCTCTCTCTGTCCCTTTCTGCAGGTATCCCTGGCTTTGAAGCTATGTGTTTTCTAGTGTGCAGCTACTGGTCCTACCAAGCTGCCCAGTGTTTTGTTGTTTTTTTCTCTCCACTTTCCGCTCAGCCCAGCCGATCAAGGCAGATGGCCACCCACCCTGAGCCTGGTTCTGCTAAAGGTTTCTTCTGTTAACAGGGAGTTTTTCCTCTCTACTTTTGCCTAGGGCTTGTTCAAGGGGGAATTGTTGGGTTCTCTCTATACATCTTTATAGTCTTGACTTTATTCTGTAAAGTGCCTTGACATGACTTTGTTGTGAATTGGCGCTATATAAATAGTTGGTTGAATTGAATTGAATTGAATTGAATTCACCTGACTACAAATATGAACACAAACTGCTGCAGGTGAAGGTCACAGCTTGATGAACACATTTGACCTTATTGTTGCTGGAAAGAAAGCTTGTATGTGACTTCTGTAAAAGTGTGTTTAATCACTGATAATATGATGTGAAATAATGGCTGCTTATCTGCAGTGACTCAACAACCACAAACTGTTGTGGGTTAAATTGTAACCACTGGACAATCAACATCACTTCCCAGGAGACAAATCCCATCCCAAATGGATCAGAACCACATCACTTCTCTACAACTGAGAAATGTGTGAACAGAACCAAAGCATTTAATGGAGCTGTCATCAAGTATCATCGTATGTTCTATACAGTTTTCAGAGTTTTACAGTTAAATGTCAGTGACCCACCTGCACTGTACATTTTGGTTTCTCAAGATTATCATTTCTCAAGTTACCAGTGCTGGTGGTTGGTCTGCTGTGGGTTTTTGCTGCTGGAGGGACAATCTGGTTCACTTGAGCAAAAGGATGGACTCCAGGAGGCAGAACACTTAAACACAGTAAGCTGCTAACTGGACTGTACCAAGAGGCTGCTACTTCAAGAAGGAATTGTAATTTTTTTAGATTTTTGATCACTTAGCTATGAACACAGCTATGTTATGGTAGGTATTTGATTCAGTAGTTTGGATAGTTTAATTATTTGCATCTGTTAGATTTATTGTTATATTTAGTTATATATAAATTAATTGCGAGTTTTTATCTTTTAGTTACCCCTGGAGTGTCTTTCATGGTCTGATCAGCTGTTACATACAGTATGCTCCCCTGGGTGTTTGTGGGTTAGTTTTGTTTGGTTACTTTGTTTCTGTTAGTATGTTTCTTTAGAGATAATTCAGTTGAGTCTGATTGAGTCTGAGAAATAATATTAATAAAAACATTTTTTTTAGAGTGGTTAGCCTGGAGGGTCCGACTTCAAATCTGGCTTCCATACATATTTATTAAGTAATCTGTTAGCAGACAACTTTAACTTGTGGTAAATAGAATTGTTTATGTTGTAAAATTATTTTAAGGTACAAAATGCCAAGGAGATGAAAAATAAATTAGATCTGTAGTTTGAACATGTAGTTTAATTCTCTTTTTGTTAAAAGTGATTTTATAATTTTTTTTATTTTTCATTTAGAAACTCAAACTCAAAGTGTTTGCATCAGTACCAAAAAGTATCATCAGTACCAAAAACGTTTAAACACTACTTGTCAGTGTTAATTATAATAAAGTGCAGTAGTTTATTTTGTCATTATACATAAAAAGTGTACAACAAAATTTCATAAGATGATCAGATAGAGTGTTAGTCCTAAGCCACAGCGACTAAGTGCGCCACCACTATGGGCTGACCTGACCTGGTCCCTAACACACGTTTTTGGTGGTAGGGAAAACCAAAGCAAACATGGGGAAAACAGGCGAACTCCAAACAGAAATCAAACCCAGGACCTTCTTGCCATAAGGCAAGAGTGCTAACCACTCTTTCACCTTGCTGCCCCCCTCCCACAAAATTGACCCTGTGTCAATGTCAGAAAACGCCAGACAATTTAAAGGCTATGCACCAAATTCTTTGGCTTTTCTGTTATTAAGGATGTATGTTTTACATCATGCAAAAACCCCTTGGTTTGTTGCTTTCACAGTCATGTCAACCGTGTGTGTCTATAAATTTCTGACAATAATTGTACCTTCATGCGACTGTAGACGGAGCCTAAGGGGGTAATATTGTGTCCACGGTGAGAACCAATGCTTCCACAGAGACCACAGATCACCGTTCGTTCATCTTCGCAGTAAAGACTCAGCGGGTTGTTGTGCTGAGTACATGTCTCAAGGTGAGCTCCACCTGAGACGTTCACCTCCTGTCAGGACGAACAGGTAAATACTAGGTCAGGGCTGCTTGTTAAAAATTGATGTTTGTAGTTCACCAGTAACTGGTTTTAGGTGAACTTGCCTGCAGCGCCTCAATGACTCGAGCCAGACTGACGTTAGGAGGAGGACTGTCTCCATCCACAGCACAGCGACACACAGGACACTGCAACTGGCCAAGCACGTCCATTGTCATGGAACGCACACAACACCTGCACAAGTATGGGAAAGGACATGTGAGTACATGTGAAGTCGCAAAAGGTGAGTCTGAAACAGGAGAGGTCAGGTAAGTTCAGGACAGGTAGGGAAAGGTGAGAACAAGTAAGATCAGTGAAGGTGAGAACAGAACTGGTGAGATGACATGAGATCAGGAAAAGCGCGTTCTTTCCATCTCACCTGCAG
This sequence comes from Channa argus, assembly GCF_033026475.1. Lineage (NCBI taxonomy): Eukaryota > Metazoa > Chordata > Actinopteri > Anabantiformes > Channidae > Channa > Channa argus. The sequence continues at coordinate 22,774 of NC_090213.1, read as the reverse complement.
TATGAGTGTCCACACTGTAACATCAGAGGTTCACTGAAGATGTCCAGACAAACTGGACACCTAAGCTGCTCCTCCAGACTCTGACGACGCTCCATACCACCCCAACACCTGGACCAGAACCACTAGGGCAAAAACGACTGGGACCAGCAGAATTGTCCAGACTTCAGTTGACCGCATTAAACCAGTGACAGGTCTAACTCAACTGATGGTTTCTCTGATTTTCACTGCATTAATAGACATAGGTGTAAAAAATATTTTCTGTGATGTAATTGGACAAGCAATGAAAAGGGTGGAGTAAGCAGCCGATTGGTCTTTTTAATTCAACATGTTTTTATGTCAGTGTGTGAGCATTTGTAAATGGTTAATAATTTTATCTGATAAACACCTGAAAGTCACCTTTACGTGAGAAACTATGTCTCCACAATAATAGACACAGGCGTGGCCAGTTCAACCAGTTTCACCTAAAACTTAAATTTCATTAGTTTTTCAGTTTTTACTTTACTGTATGTACAGGCCAAGCAGATTTAGACTAATCAATTAAAACAATTGTCCTATTAAAAAGATACCAGTCCTGTAAATGTTCTATGACGCGTCTCCTTTTAATAACATAAGTAATAAGGACAAACATTAACAGAAATGGAAACATGTTAGTATGTTAATTTTCTTTTATTAGGACTGGGACGAGATGCGTCTTCGGGAGGCAGGTCTACACAGTCCAAGGTCAAGTCCACAATTATGTACAACTCACCAAATTGCTGTTTTCAAATTTTAAACATAGTCACAGTAAGGTAAATGAGTATGGTTGAGAAATAACTACCGCTAAATACTAATAATTTAAAAATAACTGTTAAAAAAAAACAACTGTTAAGGCAAATGTGATTCACTGGTGAAAGGTGTCTAATTGCAGAGTCGGTGGTTACCAAACCAGCATTTTCTCTTGATGGGTAACCAGATTCAATACTTGTTACTCCAGTGCTCTCTAAACAGAGTGTGCAGTATAACAGGTTTGCTGCTGATTGCTAATTAGTCAAAAAAATCATGACATTGATATGAAATCCAAACCAATAACCCTTACATCTAATTTGTAATACATTTTTCTTGAGGCCGTATACGTACATACATATATAGCCATATTAGTGCAACAGTTACACTGAAGTTAAAAAGAAATTTTCAATAGATATTCTATTATGTTTTTAAAAAAAATTTTGCCCTCACCAGAAATCCAGCGCCCTGTGTAGAACTTTAGGCCCTGGCGATCAAATTCAGATAACAATGGCCAATAAAATGAGAAGTAAATAGAAATGATGACATGCAATGACATTTAAACAAAAAAATGCAGAAACATGTTTCTGACAGTACATTTTTAGATTTACACTGACTTTCTGTTCAATAAGGAGCAGAGTCTGATCAGTGAGACATGAGAAAACTCCACGTTGTTCAGTTTTATTAGTTTGCAGTTCAAAATAGACAGATGTTGGAAACCTCTAAAACTCAAATATATATATAAAAAAAGTTTCAAAATTAGCTGAAGATAACTTTAAAATTATGAGGATCAACACAACACAGGAAGTCATAGGTCATGGTTAGGTAAAGGCCAAAGGTCATCAGGCACAGTAGAAACGTCCAGCATCAACTCGTCTTCTCTTTCGAGTCTGCTGCTGCTCGAAGAACTGACGGATGTCATCAGGAGTCACAACCTATCAGAGTACAGACAGTAATTTCACAAAGTCAAAGCCCATCATAAAACAGAGCTACATCATAAAGTAGATATACTTTTGTTATCCTGAGGGAAATTCAAAAAAATTCACAGAGAACTCAGTGACATCACAGTCACAGCAAATCAGTCACTGACCTTTCCTTCAGCTGCAAACCTCTGTAGAAAATCTTTCAGCTCAGTTTTCATATCGTTGTATCCTAAAATACACACAAACATAGGAGTTCTAGTTTCATCTATAGTAGTACCGTACTGTAATTATTGTAGTACTGTGTATAAATTCCACCTGCTTGACCAGGCTCAGCTTGTAGTACTGGGTAGTACTGCATAACATAGTGCAGTAGAGTAGAGTAAAGTGTAGTAGAGGGCTGTAGTACCATGGATGATCTCGAGCTGCTGGACTCTGTTCAGGTTGTCCAGCGCGGACATCAGAGGGTCATGTCCATCATGTTTCTGTTCGTTGTTTTTTCCTTTTTTCTCATAGGCGAAGACAGTGTCCGCTTCATCCAAAAGGAAAGACAGACCAGCTTCAGACAGACGCTTCTGAGAGTGGGTTGGGGTGATGGGTGTACAGGTAAGGACAAATGAGGTACAGACATATGGTTAAAGGGTAATATTTGCTAACATCTGCTATTTGACATTAATAACTCAAAATTATTTAAAATTATTTATTTAATAGAATTTTTACATTCTGGGAACTTATGAAGTGACCTTGTCAGGGCTGTGTTGTATTTTGACTACCATATCAATACATTTTTGATGGAGTTTTAGATCAAACAATACTATTTACATTGATATCTTTTTTGAGGAAAGCAACACAAAGATTCCTGAAGAAGTTGCTTTTCAATTCATTTTTAAAATTCAAACACTTTGTGTCACTGTACTGAGAGAAACAAAAATTCCAAAAGTTGTACCTTCAAAAACTATTGAAACTATGCTTCTATAAAAAGTCTGAGGTGAAGGACAAATCAGATTACTCATCTGCTGAATACATACATTTTCTGGATCCCATCCCATCCTCACCTTTACAAGCAACTGCTCCCACACTAAGCCCAGCCATTACAGAATTCATAAATAACCATCTCACAACAGGCACTCCTCTCTTGTGGAGAATTACAGACCATCTGCCTTTTTCTATTTCTGGCCAAGACCCTTGAACGATCAGTTTCCAATCAAGTCTCCCCCCCCAAAAAAAACCATCCAGTTCCACATAAAATTTGGCACTATATAAACAAAAATAAACAGATGCAGGATGAACTTCTGGATGAATTAAAGGAATTACCATTTTTATTCATAGAAACTTTATGGGTTCATATATATTAATGAAATAATAAATCTTATTCCCTTATTTCCTCCAAATGCTAATCAAGTTCAGATCTTTATGGACCCACAGTGAGCACAATCAAGGTTCCTTATGTAATAACATTTTCCCAGGATGCAGTCAATCGACACAGGGAAAATCTGTGTTGTCACTGCTGAGAGACATCTGTGTAAAAGTAGCCCAGATGATAGTGATTTTGCACAAAATGACACATACATACAACTTCACAGTGACATCATAATTGGCTAGGCCAATAGTAAGTCAGACAGGTGGTGTTACTTGGCAGGTGTTGCAGCAGCAGAGTTTGGATCGCCACGCTGACGGCCAGAACACAGCTCCTGACTGGACTCTGTTTCGCCCAATCTGCTGCAGCTCCTCCAGCCTGCAGCTAGGCTCCGCCTCCTCCCGGCAGCGCTTAAAGGTGGGTTTGATGATCTCATCGTCCTGATTGATAATTGATTAATGATCAGTGATCAGACTTAGTAATCAATAATCATATAGCACATATTGTCGTTTATTTCACTAGAACTTCTTGAAGCACTAATAACATAGATACAAAAACAAACAGAGTGCTGGAGGACCCTCCTGATGCACTGAGCTCCTATAGCCCCCTGCATGACATTAATTTGGTGTCCTGTTTCTCCTGTAGTTGTGCCCCCCCATCTGTCTCACTCTCTCTATGCCTTTCTACAGGTTTACCAGGCTTTGGAGCTGTGTATTTACTTGCTCTACCGACATGCCTAGTGTTTTGCTGTTGCTTCTTGTTGCTCTTCTTTTCTCTCTCCACTCTCCTCAAAAAGTCAAGGCAGATGACTACCCCCTTTAAGCCTGGTTCAGCTGGAAGTTTCTTCTGTTATAGCCTAGGGCTGCTCAAGACAAATTTGTAGGATTTGTAGGATTCAACAAATCTATATAACCTCGATTTAATTATGTAAACTGTTTCCCACTGGTTTCTTAATTGGCGGTATATAACTATATAAACTTTACAGTTACAAGACTTTACAGTTAAGGGAGATACTGAAACTGTGTATCTGCTTTTGTAAACACAATTTATATCATTTTCACTCAGTTGTCACTTTAATATTTACACCCAGCTTAAACCAAGTCTGTGTAATCCAACAGTAGATTCTCTATTACGGTGTAAACTGCTTTAAGTAGTAAAATTAAAATAAAAATAACCCTGAAAATATGAAAATAAATGAAATAAAATAAAAATATAGATTTGATCTCGTTTGGTTAAAAAATGAATTTTATAGTCGATATACTAGTATTAATATCAAAAGTTTTTTAAACAATATCCAGCCCTAGTGGAACCCCTTTGAATTGCTTTTCAGCTGAGTGAATCATGCAAGAAAAGAGAGAAAAGAGACTTAGGCTGAATTTACACTTACTGCACCTGCACAAAGACATATGGGAGACTTTCGTATGCATTTCTGTTGTACGGCAGGAGAACGTGTCCACGAGAGAACAGGTTTACATTTATCAAAATTGTATTTAATGATGAACTACAATTAAACAGTAAGTATAATGCGAAGTTACCTCAGAGTAAACAAATTACTACACTAAAGTAGTTGAGAGAAAAAGAACCAAACTGGTAAGTTGTGGTTATATTTTCTATTCCCGTCTGCCAACAGCTCATTTAGCTGCTCAGTTTTTCTTTTTCTGTCCTGCCTTCAGGCTCATTGACTGTACCCAATCAGCTCTTTGACGCACATGAAGTGAATTAAAAGTAGATATAAACCATCTGTGGTGAGGAAGTTTTAAGAAAAACGGTAAGCAAATGCTGTTTATTTACAGTTTTTACATATGTGGTCCCACATCTTCCTCTCATGCAAGTGCAGAGCATGCAGCCTTACATGCTTATTAGCTCTCGCCTCTGTGGGGTGTTCTAGCACCCCTACTTGGACAGGACAATGCAGCATTGCGTCTTTGCTGGTGCTAGTTGTTTGAGGTCGACTTGGGGTGTCGCACCCTTTAAGCAACTGCTTTTACCATAATAACCATAGATTTGATCCTCTCACCTTTTCTGGTTTGTTGGACTCTGCTCCTGTTTCCTCCTTCACCTGTACAACCTCACCTGGAACTGAACACATTATTTAATTTTGTCATTTTCTCCTTCAGATTCTTGTTTGGACAATTACTGCTGTTAACATCTTTTTGTAGGAGCTACCTGAATTTCTCCAGTTGAAACACTTTGAGCAGTAAAACTCCTGATATCAGCATTATTCAAGAGCAGATAAATTGAAAGGTGCTGCTTGAGATGTACATTGTTTTCATCAATTTACTTTTTAAGAACATAAGCTGTTGTTAGTTCACTTTTAATGTTTTTCATTATTTTATTTTTTTTCATTATTATTAGAGATCCCACAGCCAGAGATCTCTGTTTGTCTCAAATACATTAAACCAATGTATTTGAGAACATGAAGCTGCTTTTTTTTTCCACTGTAGAGAGAATAAAGATCTCTACATCTGTACAGTTTCTCTGTAGCTCACTGCTTTTATCTGTACTCCTGATTATTTACCTGCAAGGTGAATAGCATAGGTCCACAGGAATGGATTTTTGTTCATACACGACTCACAGATCATTTCCTGCAGCTCCACAGACTCTGGAACCACACAGCCCAGGTGCTGAACAGACAGGTAAAGGGACAGGAACAAGTCCAGGTTTAGAAATTGTTTAGGGTGCATTTTAGGATTCAGATATAGGAACCAGATATAGGAACATGTTCAAATATAACTTCAGAGATGGGAACAAGTTCTGGTATATAGACAGAAGTAGGTCCAGATTTAGATATTGAAAAAGGTTCATTGATAGGAATAGGTCAAGGTTCAAAAATAGAAATTCCTTCAGAGACAGGACCACAATTAGGTTAAAACTGTAGTATGAGCACTCGTTAGTTGTGACAGTGTGTAGGACAGGTGCTGTCACCTGTCCCAGGTTTGTCAGACTCACCCGGCCATGCAACCAGTCTTCACACACCACACATTGGATCATCTCGTCCTCCACCTGGAGACAAACCAGCCAATCAGAGAGAGGCAGTAAAGAGAAGAGCAGACCTGGTGAAAAGCTGAGGTCAGATGTGTCACAGCTGAGGTCAGGTGTGTCTCACCTGGTCATCAGGGTCTGGGTAAGGCCGGCTGCAGGTGCAGTAGAGTCCGAAGAAATTCTGGCTGTATTTATTCAGACTGTTTACCTCATCTTTGTCCTGAAACACAGTTTGTAATCACTTTGTGGGAACACATGCTTAGGTCCTGAGTTAACCTGTGCACCAGGGAAAACACCTGAACCCAACTCACAGGGTGAAGTTTACACTGCAGGTCAGTAAACTTCCTGTTACCGCAGTCACAGCGGAAGTTCCTGAACAAACCACAGAAGAAGAACAAAAATTAGTATACAGTAGTTTTCCAAATGGAATCAGATAGACCTGGAACCTTTGTTAAGCAGGGTTAAGAGATATTTTAATGAAACAAATCTTGGTTCAGCAGCCCACCATGTAGAACAGCCTTGATCAGTTTGTATATAGACAAAATCATTTGCAGAGAATTAAGTTGTAACAGTGACAGAGCATTAATCAGACAGTCAAGCGCCATTTTTACTAACTTAGGAGCACCCCAAGGGATGCCTGCTGCTGACTTTACGGATTGTTCCCACAGAGTGTTTTGTTGTAATTTGAAAAAATTAATACATATATAGTATATTAAAAAAATTAACATGATTTATAATTGGCCCATACAGTGTCGGAACTAGTGATGGTGGAGTTTTAGAATGGAATATGTTTCTGAAGCCATGTCTCCATAACATGCATAATACTGTATTTGCAATGTTGCCACTAGGTAATAGTGCATCAAGTTCTCCATTTTATTTGCCAGGGACCTTACATTTCACATACTGGCCAATGTAAGAAAGTCTTTAAACTTTCTTTTCTTCACTTTCCAATTGAGTTATCACAACATTCAACATTTACAACATCTCCTCAACTTGACAGATATCTATGGTCTTGCTATGAGGGATGTGGGTTAGAAGAGCGCAATTATCTCATCCTGCAGGTTAACTATATCCCTGCTCCTACTGCAGTATGCGTGGAATCCTGGTATGAAAAATGTCTAAAATCAAAACAACAAAACAACACTCCCCACACTCAAAAGATTAAAAACAGCACTCAAGAGACAGCTTTGCAATTGTAATTCCTCTCAGCCATTCTTATTTTGCATGTAGCATGCCTTTTAATCTTAACTTAAAGTGTTATAACTAAACTTACTAGGATTCATATTATTTTTAATTGTGTCTGTATTGAATCTGTTCTGACTTTGACTCTGTACTGACTAACCTCTTGGTGTAGAGTTCAAACAGCTCATGACCCTCATGACACGTGTAGGAACATGCCAAACATACTCCTGCTGGTTGTCCTCCTTTTGGTGTACATGTGTTACAGGCGTATAGAGCCTGACGCTTCACGTAACCCTGAAAAAACACACATGTACATATACACAGGAACATGAGCTTTAGATATTCTCATACATCAGCACAGAGACACAAACTGTTACTCTACTGATAACAAAGTACTGCCGATCTGTCGATATTTCTGTGGCTCTTCCGCAGGTTTTGTCATCAGCACCTGAAATACACAGAGAATTCAGCAATCCTACAGTACCAAAAACTGACCTGAGGGTAAGAGCAGTGATCAGAGTCACTTCCTGCTAAAACAGCTGAAGCTTCTTCCTCCAGCTCCTCATCTTCCTCCAGAACATCAACCAGAGAAACTGTCTGTTCCTCAGTCATCGTTATCCTCTGGTTAATAAATGATACATGAAAATATAAGTAAGTAATTGATTAATATAGGACTAATAAGAAACTCATACCTTGTTTACATCTGTTCCTCACATTAGTTTTGTGCAACGGTTCATTTTGTGTTTTTTGTATTGTTGTTTTATTATTTTAACTGATTCAGTAACACATGTAGAATAATATTCATTAATGTTGACTGTAAAAATCTATCAGGTGTTAATGTTAGAAAACAGGCTGGAAGTAGATCATTATGTTTAACACTGAGTCAGAGACTCACCTGCTATTCACCTGTTATTCACACACAGGATCTTTTATATTAAATTGTTATTAATCCTTGATCTAAATTTTAAACTACAAAAGTATTTTTTGAAAATGTCATCTCCTTAAACATTACACAACCATAAACAACCCTTTCATGTTTACTTTGAGTATGAAAAAAAAATATTACCAAACAATTTTCATTTCCCACAAAAAGATTCTTCCTAATAAGTACCCAACAAGTAGCTCTCAGTTTCAAAAGGGTTGTTGACCCCTTCTCTAAACAGTCAGGCTCCATCATATCTAAAAAGACCTCATAGTTCCATATCATCCCAACAGACCACTTTGATCTCAGAAAGCAGGCCTATTTGTGGTTCCCAGAATTTCCCAAGGTAAAATGGGACGCAGAGCCTATAGGTATCAAGCTCTTCTCCTGTGGAACCAGCACCCATGTCAGATTCTGGAAGCAGACACCCTCTCTACTTTTAAGTCTAGGCTTAAAACCTTCCTCTTTGACAAAGGTTATATTTAGTTATAGTCATGCTGCTATAGGCTTAGACTGCTGGGGGACCCAGCCCCCTGATGCACTGAGCTCCTTTCCTCCTCTCATCTCTCTCTCCTCTCCTCTCAACCCCTATTTGTCACCACCGTATGACATTGTCTTTGTGTATTCTTTCTCCCGTAGTTGTCCTTCACCCTCTCTGTCTCCCTCTCTCTGTCCCTTTCTGGAGGTGTCCCCGGCTTTGGAGCTGTGTGTTTTCCAGTGCGCAGCTACTGGTCCTAACAACCTGCCTGATGTTTTTGTGTGTTTGTTTTTTCTCTCTCTCTCCACTTTCCACTCACCCCAGCCGGTCAAGGCAGATGGCCGCCCACCCCGAGTGTGGTTCTACTAGATGTTTCTTCCATTAAAGGGAGTTTTTCCTCTCCACTGTTGCCTAGGGCTTGCTCAAGGGGGAATTGTTGGGTTTTCTCACCTTTACATCTTTATAGTCTTGACTTTATTCTGTAAAGTGCCTTGAGCTGACCTTTTTGTGAATTGGTGCTATATAAATAAAGTTGAATTGAAAGAATTGAAACATTGTTTATAAGAAACAAAAGCAGGATCAACAACTGTGTCTTAGAACATTGACAAATTTACCAAAACCAAGTTTGAAAAAGTCAAAGAAAAAGAATCAAGACAAAGACAAAATCATTGGTAGATTTCTGCTCCTCTTAGCCTTGAGTGCTTTTCCTTTTAGAGATGGGCAGATGATACTGAAGCTCTGATGCTTCACACCATTTTGATGCATTGTCTCATAACTTGTATCAAATGAAAGAAACCATGTAATAGATTACTTCTAGCTTTAAATGTCACTGATACTTGAGAAAGTTTTTTTATGTTACATATTTAATTTATATGGTTTTCTTGTGAACATAGTTATTTGCATTTGGCTTCATATCCCTGAATGTGTGTGAGCCAATCAGTGAGCCATAAAGAAATTTAAGGTCCAGAGTTTTTAACACTTTGTAAGTAATTATTAATAACAACTATTAACACTATATGGCAATGTACTAGGAAGACATTTGTGGGAATGCTACCACCTAGTACCAACTAATAATGTCATAATTATTACATGTCATTCTTCAATCAGATTACAACTTATATTAACTGTAAAAGTAAATTATTATACATTGACAACACACAGCTTCTTCAGTCTAAATTTTGTAATACTTTGTTTGAATCTTTGTTTTTTGTCACAAGTTAGGTGTGTTGTGTGATAAAAGAGTATCAGCGAGAATGAAAGGAAAGGTGTTCAAGACGGTGCTGAGACCAGAGATGTTGTTAGGCTTAGAGACAGTGGCACTGATAAAGTCAGAGAGGCCAGATTGAGGTGGTTGGACATGTTCAGAGAAGAAATTGTGAATATATCGGTAGAAGGATGTTGAGGTTGGAGCTGCCAGGCTGGAGGTCTAGAGGAAGACCAAAGAGGAGATTTATGGATGTAGTGAGGGAGGACATGAAGTTAGTTGGTGTGAGTGAAGAGGATGCAGAGGACAGGGTTAGATGGAGGCACATGATTCGCTGTGGCGACCCCGGAAAGGGAACAGCCGAAAGCCTCAGTGCTTCATATGGTCTCCACCTTCCATCACTACTACTACTACTCTCCTTTCGGCTTATCCCGTGAGTTCAGGGTTGCCACAGCGGATCATTGTCCGCATGTTGATTTGGCACAGTTTTTACGCCAGATGCCCTTCCTGACGCAACCATCCCCAATTTCTACCGGGCTTGGACCGGCACTGCATCGCTGGGGAGGGGGAATGAGCTGTTAGGGGTTCAGTGTCTTTCCCAGGGACACTTCGACATATAGCCAGGGCCGGGGATCGAACCACTCACCCTGTGGTCCGTAAGCAACTGCCTTTACCAACTGAGCTATAGCCGCCCCCTCCACCTTCCATCACTATTTTATGTTAATATCCCAAAGACTTTTTTATAGTACTTTTATGTTACATTCACAATTAGTAATTTAGTAGATGGCTTCACCCAAAGTTACTCACAAGTAATTAGCAGACACTAGGGACAACTTTAATGTTTTAGTGTCTTCCAGAGGGACACTTTAACCTGTAGCCAGGAGAACCAGGATTGAACCAAGGACCCTGTGGTTCGTGGACGACCAACCAAGCTACAGCCACCCTAATAGGCATAAAATTACTGGAGGGTCATATATTTTGTTAAATCATATGTAAAATAGCTATGACGTCAAACTAAGTCGCACAAAAAATATTCTTCTTTTACAAAGGAGAACAATGACGTCACGTACATCGGACGTACTGTTATCATACACTGTCTGTTCAACTTTTGAACGTTTTGTTAAATTAAACATCAGCATTGTTCACCTTTTAAAGATTCTACTTGGAACTTCTCCGTGTCTTGTCAGCCCTAACCTTATTTCTACTGCGATGAACTCAGTTAATTATCCTTCAGTTTCATTTTTCCTTATCAGCTCAATCATGGATAACAGAACAATAAACCAACAAACCAGAGTCAGGTAGCATCTGGACTTGCTTCTGTTAGCTTCCTCAGTAAACACAACTGTCTCCGTGATCACGCCAACGCTATTAATCCTGAGGAAAAAAAACTACTTACCGTATAGAACTGCAGTCGGGCAGTAGTATATCAACACAATTTTCACTTTTTAATTGTAAGTGCAAAACCGCCAAAGAACTGGACTGTAACTGACAAAATCAATAATCAGCCTTGTTTATTAGTCAGCTTATCAAGCTCCACTAGCTGATGTTAGCTAATAACTTCCGGTTCACTTCCGCAGATCGTAATTGGCGGCTTTCTGGCGTCAAAGGTCACCTAGTCATGTTATGCTAGGGTCCGTCTGCTCGACACAGTATCGATCTTTTAAAGCGGAAGTGTCACTTAGCAGTGTCGATCCCTTCTTCAGCAAGCTACAAATCACATGACCGCTGCGAGCCGAGGTCTCATTACGTCATATGTCTTCTCCAAAGCTGGAGAGTTAGTGAGCCACAAGAGGAGCAGATTAAAGCCAAGGGCTGTAAAAAAATACTTAAAAATCTTTGTCAAGGCGACATACCCAATTTATATTATAAAAAAAACAAAGTTCCAGAAGCATCAGCATCAACATAATACCAATACAATTTTACTATTAAACATATTTGCCTCATCAAGCCTGTCTGTTATACAAACTCCTTCAAATATTGTATTATCTACAGACCAACACAATGACACACCTTTCACAAATAACTTTTATTGTTTGACTATAAGACTAACAGAAAGATGGAATGGTGAGATCCACTACAGACATAAGGTAATGAGGCTTTGTCAGGACGTCCGCTCATATGCACTTCTCAATGACAGCCAGCAGATGTCACCCTTCTGGCTGTCCAATCAGCTAATATTTTCCATAAAACGATAAAATGTCTGTTTCAGCATCTGATATGTTGGTTATATTCCATTGTGAATCAAATATGGTTTGATGAGATTTACAAATCATTGCATTCTGTTTTTATTTACGTTTTACACATCGTCCCAACTTTAGAGATTCCTTCAGCCTTTGAAACCAAAATCCTTGGATGTTGAGGCCAAGTGCTGAAGTTCCTTTTAGTTTTATCCACGTTTGGAGCGGCTATTCAATGTGTCGACATATCAGAAAATCCTATGATTCTTTTCATGTCAATTTAGTTTTTTATAAAACTGAAAACTGAAAAAGATATTATATAAGATCGAACTTCCTCTAATAATTGCACAAATAATCTTAGTAGAGAGAAAAAGTTAATAACATATTATTATTATTGCTACTACTAGTCTTAATAACATTGAAAAAAATGACAAAACAATTTACAACTTTTTGGATGGTTTATAGCATTCATAAAATAAGAAATACTATAGAAACTTTAAGAACAACAGATACAAGATTAAGGGGTATGGTTAAGGTGTTTTTTTCTTTATAACAGAATGTTAACATACACATCATTTGTCAATGTGTTCATGGGTTTGTATAACAGAACACTATATGGTTGAGGTGTGCAGTCAAGCTGTCAGGAGTTCAGAATTTTACCTAGCGTCCCTGAAGGCATTCGACGGTGAGTAATGACGACAGCAATAGGCGACAGTAAAGATGGCGACCCAGGTGTTGTTTGCAGAGTTGAGGTTCGAAAACGGCAAGAGTCAGAAAATCTCCGTTAATGTAGAAAATAGTCTGAGTTCTCTTATTAAAGGGATAAATTATGTGAACACGAACGTATCACAGCTTCTCAGCGAACTTGTGGAACAGGAAAAAGCTCGTGGAGCATGCGTAGGTGAGTTTACTGGCGCTAACGGATTTGTCATTTTTTTTTAAATAGTCAAGTAAAATAAAGGCACTTTCCTAGAACTCAGATGGTTGTGTCGGGAAGGGCATCCGAGGTAAAACACATGCTAAATTATACATGGGAATCATGACTTCCACAGGATGTAGTGAGAGAGGACATGAAGTTAGTTGGTGTGAGAGAAGAGGCTGCATAGGATTGGATTAGATGGAGGCACATGATTCGCTGTGGCGACCCCTGAAAGAGAACAGCCCAAAGAAAAAGAAGACTTACTGAATCAAAAACTAATACAGAATAGCAGGGAGTTTAACAAAAATAACATAAAGCTCGGACTGAAGTAGACAAAGACAGAGAACGGTCCAATCATAGGAGCTCAGCAACACCACAACCATGTCTGGTTGCTTAATACCGTCTGCCTCCTGTGAAAAAATCAGTAGCTTCCAGGTCACCTTATTGTCGAAACTTCGAGCTCAGACTAAAACAAATTTTGCATATTTTTGCAGTATAAAATATGATTTTAAAATATTTAATCCTCCTCTTTTCTCTGGATAATTGAAAGGAGGTGGCACCCCAGAGCCCTATACTAACCAGCTTTTACTGGTGTTCAGTCTATCAAGTAGGCACAAAGTGACAGCAAAAGAAATAATTAGCCTTACTCTCCAAATACTTTTGAAAAGGACTGCACACATAAGATTAAGTGGAACAGAACTCACACCAACACAATCTGTTGGCTCAAGCTTTACACCCTGATAATTATCTTTAGCATAACTTATAAAGGACATATTTATCCAACTATACTGTTACATATAAAGAACCCCTCACAAACTAGTCCCATATGTGATTTCTAAAGCTTTGTTTTGAATAATAGTATCTTAAATTCCCCTTGGGATCGTTAATCTCTCTCTCCCTCACTCTCTCTTAAGTCTGACTCACTGACATTACCAAGACAATTTTTTGGTTTCTTCTATTGATGCTTTTCCAGACTTCTATTGCAGCCTTCAACACCTAAATGTTGTCACTGCACACACAAAAAAAAATCATATTTTAAAAATAGATATACTCAAGTATATAAAAAAACTTCAAACTAGTACTATAAATAAGTATATAGTATTTCAGTAAATGTACTATTACTTTTGTGTTTACTGATGTCATGGGCATTAAATGTTGAGGGAATATGTCACTTTATTACTAACGAGTATCTGTCGACTGTTTTATCATGGAAAAACACAACATGTTTGATATCTAGCATAATGATTTTATTAATTTACATTCTGTGTCCCAACTTTTATGGAAACGGGGATCACAATGTTGTATATAAGTTATGGTTTATACATTTTCTTTCTTATGTGCTTGTAAATTTTATTAATATACAATTGGGCATAAACATCTGAAAGAAGTAACCGGTATATAATTAACCTCCAGGTTTTTACATGATTGTTTTAAATCAGATCTGGGTTAAAAAACATGCTTTAACAGCTGTCAACCCTACAGATATCTTACCTAGCTATGTGGCTTTTTGACTCACCTGTGTTTAACTTGCTGCAGGTGAGGAAGAGGACAGTGAGGAAGACAACGAGGAAGATGATCATCCAAACTGTGACCTACACCCTCCTGCTAAAAAATCCAAAACCTGAAATACTTGCACACTCTGAGATAGGATCTCATCAGTTTTACCTGTCTGAGCTAATAATCATGGTGTCAGGTGATCAGTCACATTATTCAGGAACTTGACTTGTGAAAAATAAAGAAACTGAATTTTTTTGACAATAAAAACATTAAAATCCTCAAATTGACTTTTATTAGTTTATGAATGTCAAAGTTTTAATTGTAAGCAGTTTGTGTAATGTGACTGAATACAGACCATCACAGAGAGTCCTGCTCTGTGATTGTTTGACACTTGTCAGGTATAACCATGAGATAACCAGCCATTCACAGCACAGGATTGTTTGTAAATTCATGACCGTGGTCATAATGGCTGTACATCCTGATAGTACTCAGTGAGGGCACAGATTTTAGTCTTTACAAACTGTGTAGAGGGTGTAAGGAGTGTTTAGGTAGTTCAAAGGCACACAGGAAGTGAAACCATTACTTTAGCTCCAGCCTGTGATTGTTCGTCTTTAGGTGTCAATTACTGATGTTGCTCTGTGATTGACCAGTTTACGGCGGCTGCAGAGCAGGAATATGCAGACAGGAAGTACGCAGTAGCCAACAGCTCGAGGGTCGGCCCTTGTGCAGGAGAACAAGAAGAGGAAAAGCTGCAGGTATGGCAGTAGGAAGACTGACGCCCATATCCACACTGGAAGTGATGGCAGATGGATCCAGGTGATGGCAGGGGGTGGGGCAGTCGGGCTACTTCTCTGCACGTGCTCCAAATTGAAGGTGGGAACCTCAAAAATGTAGTATGTTGCTATGATGCTTAGCAGCAGGAAAAGAACTACACCCACCCATCCCATCCTCTGCCGGAAGTTCATCATTCTCCATCCTGTAATTAATAACAATCATTCTCCATATTGTAACGAATAATCACTCTCTTCATTATCCTATAATAAACAACTGATAAAGTAAAAACATCAAAATGAATAGAATCATCCACTGTCAGTATCAGAATGAATTTAGCTGACTTTGTTGTTATATTCAATACATTCAGAATAGCTGTGAAATAACTCGTCAGATCTACTTTGCCGAAGTCTTAATATGTTTGGCATTTTTTAATCCGTTTTTGTAGCATTCCCTTGGTAAAAGGTAATAGTTGTAAATGGGATTAACCTGACTTTGCTGCTAGAGCTCTTTAGTAGCTTCCATGAAATATTTTGGACACTATGAGTCTACTGTAAAGCCATTTACTACCGTTTTAAACCTCAACAATCTGCATTTTCATAGCAGTAAACATAGATTGACTGTCTACGCTAGACTCCATAGTTTTAGCCATGTTTTTATCAATGATATCAAGTTTAATTAAGTTGTTAATACTATTTTAGAATTTGACTAGTGGTTACTTGTAGACTACTACACCGTTCAGTTTTTCTTCTAGTTTAGCGCCACTGTCAAGCAATAGTAATGTATTTTGTTCTACATGTTAAGATAAATAATATTAAATCAGACGTCAGTTAACCGTAGTTGCAGACACTCTAGACGACAGTCCTTTAATTATTGAGACTACTTAATTACTAATGTAAAGCCACCTTGTTTTAAAGATGACAAATCTGCCCTGACCTGGCCGTCGGTTAACTCTAATCGTCAGCACTATGGTGTTTTCAGCTGGCATCCATCTTATTTGCTGTTCATTTTCACGTTAGCATCTTATATATCGCTATTGTCCTGTTAGATTGTATTTTATCAGGTCTTACCTTCCTTCGCACTAATTCCTTCAAATTAAAAATCTGCTGTAGCCTCTTTCCGAATCCCGGGAGTTCCGGGGGTCTTTGCCTTCGCTTCCTCTTTTGTCACCTGACGCCTCATTATTGCGTCACACAGAAGTGCGGCGCCATCTTCTGATGAACTAACATAAAATCTAGATCGTTTGTGATAATCTGAAATCTTATTTATAAACCTGTTGGTAGAATTAAAACCCAAATTCACGTATATTCCAAAATACACATGAATCTTTAATGAGTTTTTAAGCTGAAATTAACAGAAATTTAAATGATATTTTTTATTAGCCAGTAAAACATCCGTCAGTAGCTTCTCAGGAGAATAAAAAAAAATGGTTGTCTTTAAAATAGTAAAAAAATCAATAGTGCATGTAAACATCAGGTTTCAACTGTATGCAGTTGTTCAGAAGCGGTTTTTCATTGCTTCTGTGCTACTAAATGTTTTAGTTGACACTACAGTAGTCAGTTGTCTTGTTAAAATTATACATTGCTTAAAACTAATGCTTAAATTAACTCTACTCAACTGACACCAATTTTTTAAAAATCTGTTATATCATATTTGCAGGTGGTCACATGTAAGGTCTCAAACCTGTGAATCAACAACCAGATGCTGCAGTCCCTTGTGGAAGAACCAGAGGAGGAAAACAGATTATCCTGAGCAGCTTGGGGAAAAATCTGCAGTGGAGCCAAGTTTGTAAAGGTAGATTGGAGTATTACGTGAGGACCTTCAAGAACCTATATAAGTTTATTAGAATTCTACATACCATAACAATATTTAAATATTTATCGCATGTAAGAACACCAGATGTCCTGAAAACATAAGTGAAGTCCTGACTACTCCTTTAACTCTTCAGCGCAATGATCCCACAATGGTGGAACAAGCTACCAAACTCTGCACGCTTAGCAAACTCACTCCCATCATTAAAAAAACTGCTGAAAACAGAACTCTTCTGCACCTTTCTATGCACTTAAATCTATGTAAAAAAAAAAAAAATACAAAAAAAAATCTTCCTTTCTGTTCTTTCTTCCACTTGCAAATCGTGAAATGTAAACACTTTTCTGATAGGACTTTGCTTTGTTGTTTTCTCTATGACTTAGATTTTTGCTGCCCTGTACCTCACATGTAAGTCGCTTTGGATAAAAGTGTCTGCTAAATGACTAAATGTAAATATAAATGTAATACAAGTGGTTATCCCAAATCATGCTCTTCTTTCTCATCAGCCATTATAGTAAAAGCTAATATGAAGAAAATATGAAACTGGGAAAACATTCGGATCATATTCATTATGCAGACAAGAAGATCTACTTTTAGGTAATAAAAAATGTCCTGGTCATTTCATAAAATATGTGTTTATGATATCTATTACCATGTTTAGACTATCATCCATCCATCCATCCAACCATCCATTATCTGTAATAGTCTATCCATGAAGGGTTGTGGCTGGTAGGGGCTGGAGCCTATACCAGTTGTCATAGGACAAGAGGGGGGTACATACTGAACAGATCTCCTGTCTATCTCAGGGCCAATTCATAGAAACTTACATAGACAGACAACCATCATCCTGGCCTTTGATTTTAGTGTGTTTTGGTTTCTCTTGCCCAACTTCCTGTCAACTGCTTTTATTTTGTAGCACCTCAGCCCCAGTTCCTGTCTTTACTCTTTTTTTTCTTTTTTTGGTCTTTTTACCCACCTCGTTAGTCCTGATGAGTTTCACCTGTTCCCTGCCAGTTTGTCACTCTCTCTATGCCTTTCTATATGGACAGTGAGTTGACTTATTTTTGTACTAAAGAGACTTTTGTTTCTGATGATTTGTTTGCTTGCCTGCTCTTTAAACACCTATATGTAGAACTTAAGTTCCCCTTGGTTTGGTCTGAGGTTTGATTCCTGTCAGTCAGTTTCTGTTTAGGCAATAAGTTTAGTTGTCTTTGTTTTTTCCCGGTCTGTTGATCATGGACGACTTTGCTTAGTTATATTATTTACTGTGTCTTACCTATTTGTTTTACATATGGTTACCCCCTGTGGTTTGTTCATTTGTTTTGCACAACCCCTTTTTTCCTCTGTATGTTATCCCAACAGTCATCCCCAGCGCTGTTACCATATTTTTGTATTTCAGGGTTATATATTTATTTCTTGCCTAGTTTGCCTAGTCCAGGGGTTGGCAACCTTTACCACTCTAAGAGCCATTTGGACCTGTAAACCACAGTAAAGAAAACACTGGGAGCCACAAAACCCTTTTGACATTTAAAATGAAATGACACCGCATATAATGTTTTTTGCCTTTATGCTATGTCAAGTCAAGTCAAGTCAAGTGGCTTTTATTGTCATTTCTACTATACACAGTGGTACACAGTACACAGTAGAAACGAGATAACGTTCCTCCAAGAACCAAGGTGCTACAAACAACACAAGCTATAGTAAAGTGCATCGAGTGCAACCAAGTGCAAACAGTGCAGACGAAAAAACAGTACAGACGGACAGTGTAGACAGACAACACAAGTAACACAGGACAGGACACAAGACCCAAGACAGTGCCGACCAGTAAACCTACTGTATACTATTTTACAGTACAGTACAGTACAGTTAAGTGTGCAAGGGGTGTTAAAAAAAGAGCAGCATGTAAATGGTATAGTGCATTTAAATGTCCAGCATGTAAAAAAAGTGCAATTGCATTGGAATGTGCAAAAAAAAACAGCAGGTAAACAGTGTAGTGCAGTAAATGTAGAATGATAAAAGTAAATAAATAATAAATAAGTGGTGGTGGAATGAGATGAGTAGTGAGTGATGAGAATGTGCTGAGTTCGGTTTGCAGTGTGTTTAAGTTCTATTTCAGTTCTGTGTGTTGAGGAGCCTGATGGCTTGTGGGAAAAAACTGTTGCATAGTCTGGATGTGGTGGCCCGAATGCTTCGGAACCTCTTTCCTGATGGCAGGAGTGTGAAGAGTGTGTGTGATGGGTGTGTGGGGTTGTCCACAATGCTGTTGGCTTTGCGGATGCAGCGTGTGGTGTAAATGTGCATGATAGAGGGCAGAGAGACTCCGATGATCTTCTCAGCTGTCCTCACTATCCATGAGATCTATGTCATGAGATTCGCATGGTTGAAATCTCCGGCAATAATAAACAGTCCGTCGGGGTGAGCGTTCTGTAGGTCGCTAATAGCACCGTAGAGTTCACATAGTGCCTCCTTAGCATTAGCGCTGGGGGGAATGTACACTCCGACAATGAAAACAGTGGTGAATTCCGTGGTAAATAGAACGGTCTGCATCTAACAGTCACAAACTCCACTAGCGATGAGCAGAAACGTGAGACAAGCACAGAGTTCTTGCACCATTCCGTGTTGATGTAAACACACAAGCCACCACCACGAGTCTTACCGCACAGAGCAGCGTTTCTGTCGGCGCGAAACACGATTAGCCCGTCTAGCTGGATGGCGGCTTCCGGAACTCTGTCACTGAGCCACGTCTCCGTGAAAACAAAGATGCAGCAGTCTCTGAATTCTCGCCGCGTGGTCCGCTGGAGTCGGATGTAGTCTAGTTTATTGTCCAGGGAGCAGACGTTGGAGAGGAGAATGGACGGTAGAGCCGGCCGGCTAGGGTTAGCATTTAGCCTAGCACGGACACCTGCCCGCTTGCCGCGCTTCCGCTTCCTCGAGCAGCGTTTCCGACGTCCCCTCACCTGGCCACCGGCGTCAGGTGACACGGAGGGCTGGGGGCCTGGTATTTGTCGCTGGGGTCGTAGCAAGCCGAGGTCGCGAAGGTTACCAATTACTTCCTGGTGCAGATTATTGTATGTATGAACCCTGTGCCGCAGCAATGTCTGGCGGTCGTAAACATGAACACAGCTGACTGTAGTGTCCATGTACTGTAAAGGGTCTGGCTAAATAAGGCAAAAACACCATTTGTTGGATCCGGAGAGGCCGCTGCGAGCTACTGCCGCGCCGCCATCTTGCAGTTTGTATAGACTAAACTATAATGTGTTGTATTTATGAAATCAATGAACAACTGTGGAGAAAATGAAATTACATTTCTGCATGCAACAAAAACATTTTGAACCCCGAAAAAGGATGTTGGGTTGAAGGCAACTTAAATTATCCACTGGCAGCAAACCAAAAATGCCATCATCCTCTTACTGGCGTGTGCAGTCAGCTGTCAACCTGAATAATAAAAGGACTATTTCACTGAACAATGAAAAAATATGAATATATGCAAAATAACAGGAAATTAACATATTTATTATACTTGGTTAATGTGATTTCTGTTCCTGAAACTCAGCACACAATGTCTGCACATCAGAGCTGTATGCCTTCACCTTCCTCTTTATATAGGATCGCAAGCTCTCATCTGTGTGGCGTGCATGATGTTTGCATTTAATAAAGTTCATGTTGGAGAACACCTGCTCACAAGCATATGTAGATTCAAAGAGCGACAGGTCTCCAAGTACATACTTTTTCATGTTTACATAATGGCCGGGGATGGCATTTCCAAGTTTCGAACACAAGTTGGTCCGGTTTGGGAGGTTTTCAATATCATGCCATTTGTGATTCTGAGCAAGAACGGCTTTCTGCTGGGCAACATCTTCAAGGTCTGCTGTCAAGGGTTTAAACTTGGACACCCATATCTCTTTGTCGGCTATGTCAGCCATTTCAAGATCAGGTTGACTCACGCCTGCTAATGCAATTGTATTCAGCAGGGATGAATTGAGGCTTAGTGGAGTGACAGAGAAGGATAATGTGTTTTTTTTTTTTCCCCACTCTGAACTCGCAGAATCATTTCCCAAACAATGTTTGCATTGAGATGATTGCAGAATGTAAATACTCCAAATTTATCATGAGCTTCTTAGAACTCTCTCAAATTGTGAAAATGTGACAGTGTACCTGTCTGTAAATCCTGGCAAGCACGCTCAACTTGAGCTCAAATGCCAAAACTTCCTCCAACATGTGTAGGGCTGTGTGTCCTTTCTCCTGAAGAGCTGTATTCAGCGTGTTCAGGTGCGCGGTCATGTCTGTGAATATACCTACACCAAAAACACCACCAGAATAGGTGTGTCCTGTCTCCACTCTCCCTCATCCCTACCATGGGGGAGGTCGAAGGAGAGTAGGCCAGAGAAAGAGTTATGGATATACCTATAACCGCAACCCTGCCAGGATATGTGTGCTCTGAATCCCACCTCCCTCTCCCATCCTGAGGGGGAAGAGGGAGGGTGGAAGTGCAAGGTGGAAGACCAGGTAGCACTTATAGTTTTCAAGGGAACTGGTTGTTCGAAGTCACAGGCGGGGTTAGGTGAAATGAATTTATCTCGATGACTCTCCCTGCTTTGTCTGAAGACTGGGCGGTTTGGAGTATAGAGTCAAAGGCATGGCATGGACCAACGCATGTCACGCTGGTTTCCTGATACTTTGTGCTGTCTTCCTACATAAAAGATAACATTGTGTCCTGGATTTTTGGATGATTAGTTTCGAAGGAGTTTTCTGAGGAGTGGTATAGTCTCTGATGCGGTCTCTGATGAAGTTTTACTTGTTCTCAAGTTGATGTTTGCAGGCCAGTGGTTTGAAGAGCAGCAGTCCAATTGTTGAGGAGATTCTCCAGATTAAAGACAGCCCCAGGAGATCCGGAGACACCTGTATGGACAGAGGTTGCCGTCTGATAGACTTTTGTTGCGGTTAGGGCGTTAGGGTTAGGAACCAGCGGCAAAATTAATGCACAGGCCATCAACACATCCAACCAGATCAACACCATCTCTCATTCAGTCAACCAGGTTGTAACGTTCCCAATTTCTTAATCCATGCTCTTTCTGCTTTCTGTCGCCGTGAGCGCGTCCATCTTGGATTACATTGTAAAATTGTGGCTTGAACTGAATGCCAGCCATGTAATAAAAAATGTTGGACCAAAGGAGTGTGACTCTCTTTGTTTTTCAAAATATTGTGTCTATGTTGTGTGCATCGTGTAAGCAAAGTGTTGCCTGTTTCCCCTACGTATTGTAGGCTGCATTCTTTGCATGTAATTAGGTATACACAATTTTTGGTGCGTGGACTTCCTCTTTGGTAGGTCCAGAAAACACTGTTGTTGTATTTGTTTTGCACCCAGGTTTGGTGCTGAAAAATTCTTTGTGTCCTTTGGACTTTGCGGTGTGTAGTGCTTCTAGTTTAGCCTTGACCAAATGGCCTTGCAGGCTGCTATTTTTACAGAAGGCTGCAATAAGCCTGTGACCTTGTAGTAGGTTAGCTGCTTCAATCAGGTTCCGATAATTGTGTTTGATTGCTTTGATGAATTTAATTGAGAATGAAGAGTATTTGGTGATCAAGGGTAATATTTTTGTGTCTAATCTAGGTTTGAGGTCTAGGAAGGTTTTAAATGATTTTCTGAGGAAGGATCGTGCGTAGCCTCTGTTCCTCAAAGCAGAGAATAAGGTTTTTGTGGCTTGGGTTAAGTCCTCTTTCTGTGTGCAGATTCTGTGGAATCTGAATAATTGAGATTTAACCAGCCCGGCAAAAGTGTGTTTTGGATGGAAACTGG